>NC_138655.1:35383494-35750994 GCF_964273445.1 Streptopelia decaocto | reverse complement strand
AACAGTAAACCCAGTGCTCTGACAAGGGTTATTTAGGATGCTGTTACTATGGAGAATTTGCAGCTACTAAATGGGACTTGGCCTTAATCTGTGACTGTATGAAACTGTCATTAGTTACATTCACAAGTACTTAAATGTCTCCAAGCAAAATGAGTTAAACAACATCTCATCGCGTTTTAATGGTTTTACAATTTTAAGTTTAAGAGATTAGTAGTTATCGCATGCTTGTCAGAGTCTGCTGGTCATGATAATGTTGGTCTCAGAGTGATGTTTTCTTAGGCTAGAAGAGGCCTTTGGAGATCTTTTTTCTTTTTCCAAGTCTCTGTCCTTTGAATTCGTTAATAGAGGCTAACACACAGGTAGGAGATAATGGTTAAAACTTCATCAACTCTTTCTGTTCCCACTTAATTTAGGATCTGAATGCTAGCCCCAACTTGGTTAACACTGAAATAATGAAAGGTGTGTTATTCATACCTCTTTAATGTACATTAGTTTTGTTATCTAGCTCTCATGATGTCCTTGAAGCACCTGACCATTAAACTCAGACATGCAATGGTTAAGGTAATAATGTTTACATAGTTTATGTCTTATTGAAATGGATTATCTATCTTGGGCAATCACTACCCTGTGACCAGTCCCAAGGCAGCACTATAATTCAGGAATCCCTTTGAGTATTCTGCGGACAAAGACGTGCCCACCTGCACTCCATGTCCATGCTCTGCCAACATGCCAGTGCTGAAGCAATTGAAATTTGCTGCAACTTCACTTTTTTTTTTTTTTTTTGTAGCCTCTGCATTCTGAAGACTGGATTTGTTTGGTATTTTCTGACTTTTCTCAGAATATAATTTAAATTGATCACCTTTTTTTTTTTTTTTTTAATATAATTTGATTCCACACCTCTATTTTTCTATTATGTTACTGTGATGGAGTTTCACTTTCACTAACCAGGATTGGAATAACCTCATATCATCTCTCTGAATGTGACAGTTGACATCCTGAGTTTATCCATTGATATACTTTAAACCACAATTAAATACACTATATTGCCCTTTAAAAACTGATCTCATCATCTTCATTTTAGCTCACTTTTCCCTCCCTTCATCCAAGCCCCCATTCCAATGGTGGATTGAAACCAGGCTTTCTGGCTGCAGTCTTTTGAGATCTGAATTTGATCAGTGATAGAGCACTGGAATGTCTGATTTTAAGTAGAAAAGATTTATTGCAATCAATGTTAGTACACGCAGAGTCACGCCATCCTGTTTTGCAAGTTACTTACTGTACTGCCTCCCTCTTCTCTCCAACCACTCCACCTTACACCACTTACACCTTACTGTAGAACAGTCTATTTGCAATCCCATCCCAAAAGAGGGTGTTTTTTAATGATTCATTCAAATATGTAATAGTTATGATCAAAGCATATTTCACAAATTGAAATTAATCGCATTTTTACTGTTGGCCCATGAACAATAAACTACTTCTTGTAGAGAGACCTAGCAGAGATTAGTGGAAGTTCAGAACTTAATTTCTCTTCAGTGCATTTTTGGGGGGTAGTAAATGATTTCATACAGACTTTCTGGCTCTATGTGAGCTTTCCTTTTGGCACAAGTTTACTTAAAAATAAAAATGTAGAACAGACAGTAGCTGCATTTCATAAACCATTCTATTATTTCAAGTTGAATTTTAATACTGTATCTAAGCTGACAGAAAGAAAAAGCTTGGCAAGTGTGTTAGATAAATTATCTGTGATGCTTTTAATTTATAAGGGAGACCGTGATTTGCTTTTAAGCACGAAATCATATTAACAGTTGGCAACTAAAAACCACATTTTTATTCCTGTTGACTTTCCTATAAACTGTACAGGGCGCAAGAGAGTTTGCGTGGTTTTTCTGTCTCTTTCTGTCACATTATATATGTGCATGTAAAATTTAGCCCACTGGGAGCAGTTTGTTTATGACAGAAATCTGTTTTGAAGGGCTTTTAAACATCAGGTTTATCTCACATAGCATGAGTCTATCTGATTTTGCTGTCACAGAGATTCTTATGACACTCTTATGGTGTAAAGATAAAATGAAACTCCTTTCCTGAAATATGGGAAAGATTCCACAAAATGTCTTTTGCTCAAAATCAATAGTGGAAGAAAATCAATTTACTGAGTAACAGATCACTTCAAAAAGTGTGAAAAAGCTCTGAATTATTTGAGGGATATGACCTTGCTATCCTCTTATCATCCCAGAGGATGACAAAAGTAGAGGGACTTAATTTCATGTATGTCCCTCATGCTGATATTTATCATCAGCACTGATCCAATCTTAAATTAAAAAAAAACCCAAACCCTTACAGTATATCATATCCTCCAAGATGAGTTTCTAGTGTTGGCCAAACATTCCAGATTAGTTACAACAAAAGGGAAAACTTTAAAAAGTTCGAGAAAGAGCATACATGACCTTAAGGAAACATGCTAGCTGCTTTGCAAGGTAAGCACACAACACAATGGAGCAAAATATACGGCACACTGAAGCACAAAGTAGAACAAAATTTTTTTTAAAATGGTGTTTTGGATGTCTCTCTAGAAATGGTCTTTGAGTAGGAAAATCAATGAGAAGTATTAAGCACAGCTCTTAGTGTGGCTGGATTTACTGTTTAGTGAGGCTGTTGGTACACTGAAGTCCCAGAAATTCCAGATGCTTTCAGAATATGCTTACAAGCCAACTAGAAATGTAGTAATAGGCCATGTGGGTAGCCCGGGATCCTTGGGGTTATTACTATAAGGCTTTGCCAAAACTCTTCACAGAGTATCCAGAAAGCTAGTTAAAGACAGGAATCTGCATGCTACCTCTACCAGTGCTGTGGAACCACCTTTATCAGGACCTCTGCTATGAACAGGCCTTTGTCAGTGAATTTTTATATCTAGAAACAAGAAAGAGAAAATTTTCTTCATCTTAGTAGAAGCTCTGCTTTCTGGAGGAGTCATGAGACCTTTTTTCCCTTTCCCTGCGCAGATGTGGCAGGCCTGTTGCTTCATATCCCCGAGACCTTGTGAAATGAAAGGGTGAAGCCTCAGGTTCATATTGGGAGACTTCGGAAGCAGGGGAGCACAGAGATGATGTTTCTTTCTAGAACATTAAGCCATGAGGGTTAGGAGCAGATTCTTTAATTTACAATTTGGTACTTTGAATACACACAGAGCTGAAACCAAGCTAAGCTTGAGAGGTAAGAGTCTGATCAGCTGCTATCAGTTTGCAAATTGTATGTTTAATTTACATGTAATACAGTTTTCGCACTGCTGACACTGGAGGAAATTTGCATGTGCTGACAGCCTTAAGACATTGAAATTATATTTGATTCTAAGATTTACGAGTGAACTTTCCAGACCCTTTTTTGAATGTTTTCCACTTCACGCTGTGTGTGTGATCTGCCATGGCAAGATCTACAGAATTAAAGTGGAGGACACTTTTGAGAAGTTTTAAAATTTTATTCAGAAGTCAAGTGTTCATCAGAAGATGATTACCCTTCTTGAATAAAATTGTGTCCCCTTCATGAAGACTCTACTGAAATGGTTTTGTTATTTTTGACTTGGCGGTTGTAGTGAAATGCTCAAGGGTGGACTATTGGTTACTGAGCTTTAGTTATTTTAACTGAACATTAACTGTGTTTTAACTGCCAACATGCACTTGCTGAAAGAGCTAATGCCACTACTAGTTTACAACATCAAGTTACTCTGTTTATTTTCCTTTTAATTTATTTGAATGATGTAATCTATGCTGTAGATCTTGGTGTGCACTTACTAACCTCAGTACAGCACTTTCTGATCTTTTAAATCACAGTGACTTTAGTAGTACATGCAATGAAAAACCATGTCCTGATGTATCTTAGTTGTTTTACCTGTTGAAGGTGTAAATGATACCTACTTTGGTCACAGAGAAAAGTCTGTTTAATCTGTTTCAGGTGGTTAATCTCAAAACACCACGTCTGGGATCCTCTTTCTAGTTTGTGAATTTCTTCTCCTTCCAATTTGTGTTGGTAAGTCTACTGACTCCTGTGGAGGACCCAACTGCCTACCTGCACCACTTTTCCTCTGCTGGGTTATCCCGTGTCTGAGCTCTGTCTTGGCTAAGCCAGCCTTGTCAGCCTCAGTAGCCATGATCTGCTGTCTTTTACGTGCCTTTATGCATTCACAGG
The DNA here is from genome assembly GCF_964273445.1 of Streptopelia decaocto. NCBI lineage: Eukaryota > Metazoa > Chordata > Aves > Columbiformes > Columbidae > Streptopelia > Streptopelia decaocto. The sequence goes on along the minus strand of NC_138655.1, from coordinate 35,746,815 downwards.
AAAACTCCAGTCAGGCATCCATCTATTCTGTCTAAATCCCTGCTCCTCTGCTAAGCAAAAACAGTCTAGAAATTGACCAATCATCAGCTAAACAGGCCTTCAAGTTATGTTTATGGTCCATCTTGGTTTATTCTGGCTAAGAAGCTGCCTTACCACATTTCATTAGCTGAATTTGCTCATTGTACCCCTTACTTTATTGATATTTAATTGGACAGCAGAAGGGAAGCTGACTGGGTGGTGGTTACATAGCCTGAATCAGTAGAAGGTCCTAGTGAGTAGCTGGGATACAAGGAAGGCCTAGAGGTGTCTCCAGGGGAATGTTTGGGACCATGTGCAGAGTTTACTACAATAAGACCCTTATCCGTGTTTGAAAATTGAAGGTGCTTCTCTAATAGGGAAATAAATACAAATAATAACACCTTCATCTTAGCTGTCATACTCTTCTGAGTTTTGTGTCTATAATATATTAACATAGGCAGCTTTGGCAAGCAGTTTTTTTCCTGTTTTCACTGCAAAATTAATCTGCAAAGGTTAATACATGGATATTACATATTTCTAAAGTACTATATAGTTAGGTAACAGAAATTCTTGATTATTTATGCAGGGATTAAGTGGCAAAGTGAAGGCAAAGAGTGTGACTGAGGTCCTTGTGCATATCAGATACAAGGTGTGCTTGGATCAATTCCATGTAGACAAAGATATATGCATAGCTCAGCTCACCTACCTCTCACATACAAGCCCAGGTGGATTTATTCTCCTAGTATGTATGCCTCTTATTAATACTATTAAAAATTATTGCTCCATGGAAGATGAAAATGTGCCCTTAAGCTAACAGTTTAACATTTATTTCCAATCTAATTTTTGTTTTTTTGGAAACACAGAAGAGAAATATCCCTCGTTCCCCAGGAGGACTAAAAGGGAACAATATAAACTTTGTATTTTAGTGTTAAAAAGGTAAACACAGATGAAATGTACTTCAGAGCTCATTTTGCAAAAGCTTTTCTTGGATGATTTCCATCAACGTACTCATTTTAATTATTTTCCAAATGTTACCCATGTGATTCTCATTTGCTCTACTTTTGATTCCCTACCTTAAGCTGAGGCATGTACGTATTACTACTAAAGATGGCAGACACCTAAAAATTTGTAGGTTCAACCTGCATAATGGCCCCACAGTGATCGCATAACTCTCAAGTACTCTTATATGAACTACAACAAGAACTGGTTGAAATTCTATGTGTGGATTCAGTCTTGCGTCTTTTGAAGCTAGAAAGCAGATGTTATCCGCGACATGATACTTCATGTGTAAAATGAATATTTAAAATTTACTCTTTTTAATTTATTTCTAGTGTTCCACACGCAAAAGCCTAAGGGTTCCCATCAAAAGTAGCTAAAACAAGTCATTAAAGATGAAAGCAATTGCAGTATAATTAGGGCTACCATTGAATTATGTTATCCTCGTCATCTACTTCTCTAATTCCTCCTACTCTAGACACAAGCCACAAATAAAAGTTACCTCTCAAATACAGGTTAAAAGCCCAAACTTGTCATCTTACACATGGAATTATCAATCATGAGGGTGTAGTTTATACAAAAAAAAAATTTTTTTGAGAAAATGCTCCTTTCACTTACCTTTGCTCTATGGCTAAATCACTTAATTGAATCTAATACCAACTCCCAGAAGTAAAATGAAGAGTCTGTCCACTGAAGTGTCTTCATCCTACATGAATGTGGTCTTTTTCTTCCTCTTTCACTTCATCTCCTACTTTAGAAACATCTGGTTGGATCACAACGGCATTGACATGTTGCCTAGCAGGTGAGGACTTTAATGCTGACACAAAGATGACTTTCTTGCAGTCCCAAAAGAACATAAAAAAAAAACCTGGAAAAGGGCCAGCCCCACCTAAAATGTTAAGTACAAATCAACTCCATTAATTCTAGATAAGATCTCAAGACAGAGTATGACTTCCTCTTGTGACATTTGAATGTCTTGGCATACCTGTGGAGATCTTATAATTCCCTGAAAAAAAATGTTCTATACAGCATTTTTTTGTTTAACAATTTTTAAATTTGTGTCAGAATATCTTTTTGATTTTCTATAGTAGAATATACTGTCCCATGTACTGAGGCAGAGGATAAAAAACAGAAAAGCTGATGGATCACATCCATCAGAACTCGGCCATTTCTATCTCTATCACCTGTGTTCCTTCTAGTGTAAGAGGCAGAGGGCAGCCTTGCATTTCTTTATTTTCTATCCTACTTGGTTTTACTCTATGTTTTAATTCCACGTTATGAGACACAAGATGGGTTATTCAAAAACTATTTATTAGCTTGTTAAACTGAAATGCCTTTGCTCCTTGGCCAAGTTTTATAGGAACCCACAAAACATTGAAGTACCTCACAGGCAGAGCCCCACCTTTGTAGATGACATCAGTGCAACAGGACTTAATTTCTCAATATATCTTTAAACATATTTTTCTAACAAGTACACATTCTTACATGTATTTTCTTTCACTTGAATCAGCCAAGTTATATGCAGTCATGATTTATGTTTCCCAAAGGATCTTAAGAATTTAGAATCTGTAAGCCTGTTCCTAAAGTCTTTACACAGGCAAAATGCCTGAAATAAACCAGAGGATATATAAGGCTTCATATAATGTTTGGCCAAGAAGAAAAAACACCATTAACAAAAGCAATTACAGGTATCAAAGCCGAACTTTGCCTTGTATCTAAAAGTGAAGGAGTAATAATTAAGATATGCTGTAACTTACTCCACACACACACCTTTCACTAGTTTCCTTGATGGAATCTATCTGTCCAGCAGGCATTTGTACACATATATGGGCATATCTTTATGAGTGTTTTAGCTTGGACCAGGCAAGCGAGCACTCCTGAGGAGACTCGTCCCCGATCCCCATCAGTCCGCCTTGCAGAGCACTCTCGCAGCACACAGACCAGCTGCCTTCCGGGCTAAGCCAAGCCAGAAAACGTGCTCCAGGAGCTGCAAAAATGCACCCCCACCGCTCACTGGCATTTGTTCCACACGGCCAGAATACAGCTCATCTGAACCAGCCGCCCATCCCCTCGAACACAAATAGTTTGGAAGTCAGGTCCTTGGCACCAGCCATTTCGCTCTCCAGATCTGCTCATGTTGGGCTGCCTGACTCACCAGGGTAGATACAGCAGATACAGCCAGATATCATGTTCCTCATGATCCTACTACAAAGCAGACTGTAACTGCAGCCTCAGCAGCTAACCCATGTCTGCTGCACATCTGTGCAGGGAAGGAGTCTGTGATATGTTTGTTGTTTGTTTGTTTTTAATTTCTATCAGGAAATCAGGGAACAGGAGTTATGGTTTACTGTTATGAAATGTAATTTCATTGAACTTTCATCTATCTGCCCTGCTCAGTCAATGTCTCAAGCTACCAAAATCTCAGTGTTTTATCGGCAAACTATATGTTATTCTAAAATCTCTTACCTGTAAAAACTGCTCCATTCTTATGGCTGACAAGGTTCTTTTCTCTAAAACCAACACAATTTAGGCCTGTCAGCAGATAGGTTTCAGTGACACAAGCCAAAGGTGCGATCCCACGGTGGCTTGAGCTCACTGAAATGCAGGCTGCTCCTGCTAAACTCATATTCCCGCTGCCTGAGGCCACCCTGAGCTGCCCAAGTGTCTGCACAAAAGAGTAGATCAGGGAACCCCCGTCAAAGATTTTTGGTGTACTTGTTTTCAGCAAGTCAGCTGCTGGTGGCAGCTCACTCTACAATTCCTCAGCTAGGCTGCTATGGGTGACAGCAGAACAGGACAGGAGTGTGGATGAAGCCTGGACCACAATAATTCAGACTTAAGTTGGTTTATGCTGCAGAGCAAATGCAGGTTTGTGCAAATGGAGTGACACCAGTTTATAGCCATTGAGAACACGCCCTATAAAATTTAAATAAAAAATCTTATCTGGTAGCTATTTCAGAAAGCATTCACTCTGTGTTTGGTGTGAACAACTACAGAATTGGGATTCTCCAAGTTAATGGAATGAATTGTGACACAGTTCCTAAAAAAAAAAAACCCAACACCTTTAATGGAATATTTTCCCTGTTTCATCTCTATCACCCCTTTTTCCTCTGAGTCAAAAGTTCACATTATACCATGACCAGAGAGCACGAGCAACAGGCAAGAGAGACCCCACTTCATGTACTGTTTTGGAAGTTCCCTAAAGTGAAAAATGATATTCTTAAGGAAGAAGATTCCACAATGCCTTAAGGTACAGTACATTCCCTAAAAATGATGCCTAAGCATCTTTTTTTTACTATCTATAATACTTTCAGCATAGTAAGATTACAGACATGCTAGTAAGGATTTGCTGGGAGCTATAACAGTCAAATCTTTCTATAAATTATCAGCACAACAAAAAGGCAGCCTTTTACTAGAAATTGATTTAACACTAACAAAATTGTGCTTATCTTAATGAGTTAATTTGGTGTTCAACTGCATATCATATACATTTCCTTGGGGCTTTAAATAGAATCTAAAAATACTTGTAATGGATATTTAAAGTAAATTATCTCTGTCCCATAGTATGGAAACATTAGGACTATGTCTGAATTAATGCAGTGGATATTTGAACAGATGATATGGAAATTTCAATGGAAATACAGAATGGACTTTTCACTATAGAAGCATGTTAATTACATTCCAGGACTTGATTTATGGGGTTTTTTATTAATGTATTTCAAATAAAAGGCTATAAAATTGGAAGGTCGTGAAGAATTGCTGACATCACTTATTATGATTATTTGCTGTCTTGGGCACTTTTATTGATGCCTTAATGTTCAGTAGCTTTAAGCTACCTACCATGCTGAAAACAAAAGGCCATTTCCCCAGTTATTTTCAGTGGCTCTATATTCCTTAACTGTAGGCTGATGGTGGCATTTTTTTTGTGTGTGTTTTTACAGCAGGGATGGCTCTTCCTTAAAGCTATCCAGTAGTTGTGATGACTTAAAATTCTGAAAGAGATTGAATACTTAATTAAGAACTAATCTCAAAGTCTTACAAATAATTAAAAAATCAGTTTGGAGAAGGTCAAACATACATGTTTTTTATTGAGAGTGACCTTTGGGTGTGAAGTCTGCTCAGGTGATCATGGCAATACCTGAGTAATTGAAGTCACCAATAAACCAGCTCTGCAGTCATGAAGAAGGAAAAGTACATTTCTTGAAGATGTAACATTTGGATAAATACTAAAACCCTTAGTGTAAATATGGTGCACATTTAGCAGTAATATTTTCCTCGCTATTCCAAATAAATAATGTTCAAGATTACAGTTACAATCTGATTTACATTTACAGTCTGACTACAGATTACATTTAATTATTATTCTTCTCAACACAACTGTCCCCAGTTCCCCTAGAAAGGTTAACTTTGTTGTCACCAGATCTATCAAGCAGAGACTGTACTGTTGTGAGTGATTGCACACTGGTGTTAATAAACAATCAATATTACAGAGAATTCACCAAAAAAAAATCATAACATGTTAATGGAGCTTTTCGCCTAAAAATGAAGAATTGCTCCACAAGTTAACATCTGTACCATGCATAGGCAATGTGGCATATTTGCCACTGCTGAATAATAGTGCTGGATTTTTTTCAAATCCACTGTTCTGGAAAAAAAGTAAAATAATTTGGCTTCTTAACACTATAATCTGTCCTTAGCCAAATATTTTATTAAGCACATTCAAATCTTATTAATCCATATTACCTTTATTTCTAGGAACACCCAAATTATCTTGTAGTTTGCACTGCTGTTTTATTCTGTATCATTTTATATCATTAATACAAAACTGTAAAGCAAATTAAACAGAAACCTGCTCAAAGCAAAATAGGGCCAAACCCAGAATAACACTTAAATTGAAACACAGAGGAATATATATAAACATTTACACTCTACACTGTCGAAAATAAAATTGGAGCAGATACCTCTAGTTCTCCCATATACAATGGCTTACCTACATATATCTATTCTCCCTTAATGTCCTTTGAACAGTATGTTTTACTATATTGTAATACTAGTTAGACGTTTATTTTAAAAATTAAGAAATGTTTAGGAAATGACACAGTTTAGCCAGTGGCAAATAAGTGAAATTAAAAGTTGGCCTTTTGCCACTGAAAACAGAGACATGCTCCTAATGTGTTGACTCAAAGCTCATAACATTTCTGGCAAATGAAGCATGAAACATAATGTCAGATACGTAGAGACTCTTACATCCAGAGAACTACGCTACAGGAATGCTAAGATTGCAAGCCAAGCACTCAGAAGTTAAAAATTGCTGGGGTTACATCTGCCTAAGTGATATGAATTCAACCTACTTGTACATGTTATGGTGTTCTTTAATTGCATGATAATTGCAATACCTATTAAGTGCACAGAACGTAGCATACTTATGAGGGCAAGACCCAACTGTTAGTCTGGCTCTGGCTGGGCTATTTCCATCCAGTCAATTGCTGTTCTTCCATTCGGCCAGATGCTCAGACCTCACGGGGTCACCTCAATGGCACCCTTCTGAGAGGGGCAGGTGGGAGGCACACGTCTCTCTGCATGGCTGGGCTCAGAGCCAGAAGTCATGGTGCCAACATAACCTTCAGAAAGAAATCCCAAGAGCAGGAGCTAGCCCTGCATCTACAGAGCTTTGGTCACCTGATTTATTGCATGAGTCTGCTTGTGGGAACGCTTGATATGTTTTTACAGAAGCTGAAAGGTGTCAGTGAATAGAACAGAGGCTTTCAGGAAGAGAAAGGACAATGTTAGTTCTACAAGAAGCTGAAAACCACTCCAGTATTGAACTAGCCCGTATCTCTGTTTCTGCCAGAGTTCTTCAGACAATGATGATCAAATGCTTTTAATTAACTTTCTCACAGCTTCCTACTGCCAGGCCCAGGACCAGCTGTAAGAAATGGAAAGAGGACTTAATGAAAATCATACTTATTTGTGAAGCATTATTATAGTACTAAAACTAGGACTGAACTCAAAGACCAGGAATAAATACTTATCTTGTATTTAACACACTGATCTGAGAAAAAGTGTAAAGTAGCCAACCAGGTAATCGCTGCTGTGTTCCATAGTCACACAAAGTAGGCTGCAGAAGAAATGGGCAATAGCGCAATTAGAGACTGTCATAATGAACATGTACAAAGACCTGATTTGTAATAACCGTAATTCTGACATTTTTCACTTTTGGTGGGGGGGGGATTCTTCATTTTTCTGGGTTCTATTTTTTATGTTTTGTTTGGTGTGGTCTTTTGTTTTGTTTTTTAACAAGCAAGCTGAGGGAAGGTCCACAATTTCAAGGCCAACAAGAAGACTGGAAACTTCAGAACTCAGCAAAGATCTCAGCCACCCGAATTGTCCATGGTTGCACTGGTAGGCTATTGTAATACTTAGCGTGCAGCCACACATTTTAGTAGTGGCTTTCACAGCAGTGGGTTTCTTTGCAGCACAAAGGGACTCAAGGCTGTTGCTTTTCTTCCCAAATTTCTGAAGAGAGCAATTTCACCACTGCTATAGAGACATTCATTTCTGCTTCCCAGCCCTCTCTTGCTCCCTTCTGCTTCAGTCCAGACACCCAGCTTCTGGTTCTGACCTCTCTTGACACATGCTTTTTGGTTCCTCATCTCTCTTTCCTTTTGGATCAGGTTATTTCTTCCTTTACTGCCAGGACACCAGTGTGAATGACATGCCCACTAAATAGAAACTGGTTTTCTGTCTTCAGTTCTGGAGTAACTGCATGACAAGAGTACCCCAGCCCTTGCAGCGCTTCTTCCAGGGAGGCACATGCATATTTCCAGTATTCTCAGCCGCAAGCATTTAAAAAATATGGAGGCAGACCACAACAAATCATGAAACTGCCTTTACAGTCATAAGACTGTGTTAGGGAAAAAAAAAAAAAAAAAGAAAAGGAATACTTCTGTTGTTCTTTTCATTAGACATTTTTGTTGATGAGGTTTTTTTCAATTTTTTTTTTTTTCCAGGCTTTTCATTGTAATAGTGAATGCTGGAAACCTTTAAAAAATATTGGCAGCTGAGATTCTCTTAAGCTCAGCAGGACTTCAGAAGCTCGAATTGTAAGAAAAACATAATATGGTGCAAGACATAGAAGCAGGAGCATTGTCAGCTCTACCCCTCCAGCCAGCACACAGGAGCTCTGTGGGGACAAGGCACGCTCATGGCCCAGAGGATCCTTGGAGAATTTAGCTGCCAGACTCCAGCTGACTGTGCTGAGCTTGTAGCAGTGTGCATTCATCAGCAATGTGAGCTGGCTCCATCAGCTTTTTACTTGCCACAGATTTTTGTAGGGAGAATCCTACTGGGCAGATTCATGTCCCTGCTGCAAGCAGCACGGGTGCTGCAATTCCTTCATGAGGCAGCTGGAGGCATTTTTACATGGACAGCACCATTTAAATCTTATCACTATTCCTGGAAATGCGTGAACCATTTAAGATGACACTCTAGAAGAACTCAGCCTGAAGCAAGCAAACAGCAGGACATACTTCAGCATGAATAACTGAAATATGACAAAGTTTTGAGCAACTCAAAATAGAATTTTACTGGGGAAAAAAATTGGGCAATTAGGCATTGTTGTCATTCATGTTTAACTTGTGGTGAGCTTGGAGATTACAATGAACTTATTCCATATTTAATAATTTGTCAACATTTAACTATTTGTTGATACTATATAACAATGTTTACATGCTACAGTTATATTACTGGATTTAAATATCTAATTTAAATTACATTGTGTATCTAAAAGGATCTGTTCTTTCATATTAATGGGCAATTCTTTTATTTGACAACCTGTCTTTAGATGTAAATTCAGCAGGAGGTTATCTTATTCTAAAATTCTGGATTATATAAAGATACATTTCTGATTAAAGGTACCATTAAAAGTTTCATTTTATCCTATAACATTTAAAAATAAATAAATTTGTTGTTAAGAATAGAAATTATTTGGTTTTTTTGTGGCAGTTTTGGAGCCAAATTCTGCCCTACCACTTTGGAGAGCGTGATGGGCCAAACCCTACCCTATTACACTGGAGTAAATAATCCAGTGAAGAAAATGAACATTTGAAAACAAAACAAAAACAAAAACAAAAACAAAAACAAAAACAAACAAACAAAAAAAAAGACATGGAACTCAGACTTACCCCAATAAATTCACCCCAGATTCACATTCAAGAAAGGCTTGGTAGAGTTTTTAGCTGTGAATACAATTTAATGAATCCAATCATAACTCAAATTAGGCAGGAGAAGGACATAACCGATGACTGTTGTGGTATTTGTGTCACACTTGTATTAAGTTCCTATTACGACTTTCTTTGCTTCACCTCCGAATCTGCCCAGACATAGAATACTTAAACCTTTGTATCCTATAAACCTACAGTTAGAGCTCTCATAAACTGCAAAAAATTACATCAGACTTCTACGTAGAACTCTTAAAGCTATTAAATGCCTACAGTATGCTGCACACAAGTGATAAAAGTATGTATGTGTGACACTATGTCTACTTGGTAGTGGAAAAGGAGAGAGAGATGTTGAAATACCCAATTCTACTATTAAATAATGACTTGCTTATGAGACTCACTGACCTATTAAGTACAAACATCTGGTTTAGGTGTTCAGGATCCAAATGAATTACCCACCAAAGACTAACCAGACATATCAGAGCTCAGCCCACTCCCAACAACCAAATCACCCAATATTTCACTTGTGGAAAAAGTTAGTGTTTTGTTAAAGGTGGGGTTAGTCACATAAAAGTTGATTTTTCCAGTACTGACAATAAGGCTTTATGATTTGTGTTACTGTATTCTTCACCTGTGTTCTGTTGCTTTTCTACTGAACCTACCAAACAACTTCAGATTTCTCATGACTATCCTCAGTCACACTGTGATCCCATCCTATCTGATAATTTATGATAAGGTTTTGTTGGAACCAGGAAAGAACAAACCTCAGAACTATGGAGAAAGGTTTGCGTTACCTCTTGAATATAAGATACACTTTTGTGTGAGTCAGTATTAAACAAGAACTTGCCTATGGTGTTGGAAGAGCTGTGATAAGTAGGAGTGCCAAAGATTTTAGTGATACTAATCTGGGATCTGATTACTTGCAATGATTATATTTTTATGACCATGAAGAGTATGGGTCAGGCTTGGTTCACCACTTATATGGCTTGCTGTGGCCATGCCACATAAGCTTCACTGTTGTTCTGGAAGAGAACTGCTCAAATCTCCATGCTTGCTTATGACTGCAGAGGAAGAAGCATCAGTGTGCCTGCCTTTGCTCCTACCTTGTCTGATATCTATTCTCAACACATCGTGCTGCTGCTCTACAGATTCACAGTTAGCCTTGCCTCTGGAAAGGCAGAAATCAGACCATTGGCTTTGTATTGCAGAGAACAAAGTAAGTGTGCCACTGCTGGGTGTTTGGCACTTGATGAAATGATGCTTTCTGAGAAGCCTGCATTGAGCCTGCCTCCCTGGCAGGAGAAAAGCTGCGTCTGTGTGCAAACCAGGTGGCTGCAATTCCTGTCTAGCCATGCTCAGGTCTCAATTATCCAGTTAGGCATCTGCGTCTCCTATGGTCCTGGGTCCTTTAACCCAGGGGGAGAGATTGGATTGTTCTAGTTAGAGTAAATGAGCTGGCTGCAGAAGTAGTCATAGCAAAGCTCCTGTCTCCAGCAGGTGAGCTGAATGGCTTTTTCTAACAGGAGCAGCAGTTGGACTTTGGCACTGCTTGCAGAACAACATCTGCTAGGAGGCTGGCACAGAGCTGTGGGAAGAGTTGGCTCTGTGAGCTATAAACCTTGGATACCTTCTTACCCAAATTTTGTCACATTCTCCTGTTAGTGAGCCAAGTGTTTCTGAAAGAGAGAAGAATATGTTGTCTCACAGAAAAATGAACACTGGATGGAAATTCCCAACTCTGATATTAACACAGTTAAGCACTCCTCTGCCTTGGTGAAGGAATGCAGAGATGTGTGTGAGGATGTGAGGATGGGGAATAGAGAACAGGTGGAAATATACTTTAGGAAATGCATGACATCTGCCTTCTTATGTATACTCTAAGTGAGAGAGCCCATGCTAATGGTTGTACATCATTTTCTTTCCTCTTCCTACCCCCATCCCACTCTTATGTACTCTTTATTACTCATCTGCTGGCAATTCTTTGTAAAGACAATCTATGCGCTCACTAGTATATAGAGGAGCTACTTGTAAAAAAGTGCGTGGAAAAGAAGTATGTGTAAAAAGGTAATTAATTGTTGATATCTCAATATTAACTATTGTCTCCTGTTTGCATGTTTTATCCAATAGATTTCTGATAGTTTAGATTGTTGGCATGATGGAGCAGGAACTGTATTTTACTATGGCTTTTTAAAACTATATTGAAATTGCAAAGAAAACAGTTTACATGGAGCAGGAGCCATAAAATAAATGATTTCACAAAGAGAGATCACACTGTACTACTTTCAGGACCTTAAGTAACTTTTCTGGTACTAAACTGACCAAATCTAGTCTAGACTGAAAAATTTAGCATAAACATAAGATCACTTGTATTAAGTGGAGTCATAGTTATGAAAGCTTTAAACTTATCACAGTCTATCATCTTCAGCAATGCAAATATAATTGTATTTACAGACAGGAAAACCTCTCAGATAAACACATTAATAACTGTTTAACATTACCTGTTGTTGCTGTTCCTGTTTATTAGTTTCTCTTCAAATGGGTTAATTTGAAAATGCTCAAAAGTGGCTTAGCTCTGTGTCATTAAATACTATACAGAGTCCCCAAATACAGATTTGTAATTCTAAGCTAGCCTAGTAAACTAATTTAATAACTTATATTTAGATATATTTAGGGACAATGCAATAAACTTAAATAATTCAAATACTAGAGCTATTTATCCTGCATGAATCTGTTTTCAATAGCTGACTGTTGTTTGACCAACACAAACAACTCCCTTATTAAATCATGTATAATTTTGGAACTTGGGTTAAGGGATTCCCACAATTCTTCATGCAGATGTTTTAAAGTTGTAAAAATCTGCAAAATACCATGTTGTAAAGCTGGGTATTTTAGGATTAGGAAAAAGATGGGTAATCTGAATGAATGTTGAACACACTGTAAATTGCGTAAACATTAGGCAACAGCTTTTTGCCTTGTTTGCCTTTGTGGTGAGGGTAACAACTACTGGAACAACTCAGAATTTGTTTGATGACAGAACATATCCTGCCATAGGACTTTGAAATATTATGGATTGAGGGCTAACATTGAATTTGGCCCAACATACTAATTCATTCTACAAAATAATTGTTCTACAGGTGTCACCCTGGGAAGGCTGTTCAGTACTGCACCGAAATCTTCAGGAGAAATTTACCGTCCCTCGTCAGTATGGCCAAACAAACTTACACTAACGAGAGTGGAGAACTTCTCTCTTAACTTTGGCCTGACTGATGCTTGTCCACTGAGATACCAGCTAGGTGATCTAACCCTTTGGGCCATGTTCACACTCTGAGCAAGCCCTTACAAGACAAGAAGAAGGCCCATGCTCCCAATCCCATCAGGTAAAGTCTGGGGATTGTGACATGATAATAAATTGAAGAGAGCAGCCTCACATTTCATGTCATGTGCCTGTAACAGGGCACTCTGGAGGTGCCATGCAATTGACCATTCACACAGAGGGACATCCTAGAACTGTAGGGTAGTTTCAGTTATGTTTGGAATACGATCACTTCTTAAACTACCTTAAACTACCATTGAAAATATTGACTGAGAGGGAACAGTGAAATATTGTTTATGAACTGTGGGTGTCAGGGAGCAGTAGCTCTGAGGGACATGAATCCTGTTCACTTTGATGTCATGCCAGTTTGAAACCTGATGATTGCCTGTAAGATGCCATTTGGGGATACAGAAACATTCCAGTTCCCAACCGAAAATTCCCTTAGAAGCTGCTGAGGGGTGTTACAGTCTCATGGCCTTTGCACCCAGGGAGAAACTTATGGAACTCCAGTTTCAGTGGTGGCTTGCAAAGTGTATGGAAAAAGGTATAAGGTACTGCAATAGCATCTCGAAATAAGTTATTTTAGTTTTCAGTTTAAATACTTCACCATTTTGATAAAGCATTAAGAAAAAACAAAACCTTAATCATAATGTGGGGTTTTTGTTTGTTGGTTTGTTTCCCCCCCCCGCCCCCGGGCATGTGTGGGTGTGCCATATGTGGATCAAAGTAAAAAGAAGAAACCCTGTGAGCCATATGAGCCATCCACTTTACAAACACTGAGTTACAGAAAGCAATATCAGAACATCCAATTCACCCTAATTTTGTCCCACACATGCCATACAGTAGCAGTTGGGTTCTGACTGTGGAGTTTCACTGTCTGTGGGACAGCCTGGCTTGTCTGTGTGAAGTGCTTGTAAGAGTTTGAGAGCTGGAGCATGGGTACGTGCTCCTGACTATGGAATCATAGAATAGTTTGGGTTGAAATGGACTTTCAAAGCTCATCTAGTCCAACCCCTTGCAATGAGCAGGGACATCTTCAACTAGGTCCGGTTGCTCAGAGCCATGTCCAGCATGGCCTTGAATGTCTCCAGGGATGGGGCATCTACCACCTCTCTGGGCAACCTGGGCCAGTGTTTTACCACCCTCACTGTAAAAATTTTCTTCTTCATGTCTAGCCTGAATCTCCCCTCTTTTAGTTTAAAACCGTTACCCCTTGTCCTATCAAATACCTGATACCTGACCAGAGCTTGGATTTCTCTTGGATGACTGAAATGTCTGAAACTGCCAGATCATTTCAGTCACACACAAATTTTGCTAACTCTTGCCTTTGGTGGCTACCAGTTTTGCCTATATGTTACACTAGTATCTCCCAAAGATATCCTAAATAAAATGAGTGGAAATAGCTGCTCACCGTCAAGCAATACCCAGACTTCCTCCTTCTCCCATCTGCCAGCTTTTGCCCTATCTCTCTCAACTCCCCTGACACACATTCCTAAATTTTCTGTTTTGTCACTCAGGCACAGACGCAAAACACGTTTCTTCCTCTTTTCTGCCTGCTCTATCAAGTGGATCTAGCATGCGTGAGGACTTCTGAGAAGTATTTTATGTAAGTGGTCACATTTACTCCCACCAGCTGTAACTGAAAGTTATGAAATAAAACGACCACTGTTCCCTCAAATCTTATCCTTCAGAGAAACTTGCTGGCAATTGCTTGAAGTGTGGCTATTTCCCATTGTGCTCCATGACAGTGAAGCCAGATGCCCCCAGGGAGAAGGATGACCTCCTAACTGGTCAGGAGATGGAGAAAAGAGAATCCAATTAAGAACAGAGGGTTAGAAATACCATTTTCAAAATCACAGCCCACTGAGGTCAACTGGGAAGGAATAAGGGGAGGTGGCAGCCATGCTGAAGGGCAGCTTCACAAGGTTTTGTGAAATTTCTCTGCCGATGAACTTATGAATTTTGTTATGCAGCTAGGTCAGTGATGAGAATTAACACAAAAAATGTCAGGAAATCACTGCAGTTCCCTTTTTTCAATAACTGAGAACAAATTTTTAATTTTTTAAATTTTTTAAAAAAATTTTTTTAACAAATGTGGTGGCTCAGATGAGTCGCTGCCTGTGAGTGAAATTATGCAGGGTTCCCCAAGCTGCTTTGATAGTGTTTCTTGCAAATAATACACACTGTACATCTTAAACTATTACAGAAAGTGTGTTTGATTCCCAGTAATGCATCTGTCTCAGATAAAACAAAGCAAAACAAAAGACTGCATCCTGAAGCCCTGAGAGTCATTGAATAAATTAATTTGTGGGGGAAAAATACAACAACAACAAAAAAAGATGCAAAGACATGAACGTATGCTTTCATTTTTTCATGTTATAACTTTCAAGAACTGATCAGAAAACAAAAATCAACATCTTTTTTTTTATAGTGGAAATTATGCTTTATTTATAGACCTGCCATTAACTATTCCTAGAACCTAGTGTTCCTTCTCAAAATTAATACCTATAAATAACTGACATTGCAGAGAATAAAATCCAGACTCTTGCACACATACTGTATTTGTACATCTTCTTTACTTATTTATCTTTGTGTTTTGACCTATATAAATTTTCTCTAGATGTATAGACAAATTTAACTTTAGCAAATTAAACTCGAAATGACATTTATTTCTGTTAAACAAATATCTATCTTTGAGAACAAAACTAAATATGTCATGAATTATAACTGCAGCACACTAAGTCACATACTTACTTGAAAGAAATGTTGGCTAGAATTAAATTGTAGAACTCAAAGTGTACTGCTTTAAAAATAACTAATTAAAAACCTGGGATATTTAATTGGGATATACTAAACCAGGATAAAATGAAGTGCATCTTTGGTGTAATTGTATTAGCTTTCACATACTCAATTACAGTTTTCAGACAACAGGGAAGAAATCAGGAATACTGTTAAAAAGCATCTGCTAAGCAGATACTTGTGAAAGACCATAAATCATTATTGTGTACAGTACGTAGCTTTAAAGAAAGATTTTTGATGCATTAAATGTTGATCCATGTAATCCTAGTTATCCTTCCTTGTCTAAGCTGTTTATTTCTAGTTACAAGTAATTCAGCTCTTTTCTGTATCTCGTGTTGAATTTTACATTAGAGCCACGAAACATTCATTTCCTTTTGTTTCAGCTGCACAATTTAAAAAATCCATAAAAAATACAGATGCAAAGTATTTTGAACCTCAAGAAAAATCAAATCAATTTCTGAAAAAAATCTTTATAATTTTCCTGCCTGAGATCTTGCTTCCCATGATACGGGTTATGACTTGGCTTTCAGGACTGTTCTCATTTAATCATGTTGTTTTAAGTCCAATATTGAGATAAATTTGGAGCTTTTCCCACTTACTTCACTGAGACATAATCAGTTCCTTGTTGAAATAGTTTTTTGCCCTGAACATTCTAATGTTCTCGTGTGATAATTTCAAAATAAAATCTGAATGGTAAGCTAGATAATCAAACTGATAACAAATCTGTAGTCTTACCCACGCAGTGATCTAATACAGGCCTCAACATTTTCTTTTGTTCTTGAAAACAAAATTTACACCAATATTGAAGGAGGTATATTTTTTCCTATTATTTTTAGCTCCAGAAATTTAAACTTTAATTTTGAAAGCTGCATGTGCTCTACATCTGCACATTGCAATTACCTTCACTGGGACCACTCCCTTCTTTACCTAAACAGCTCCCTAAGTGTGTTTGCAAGATTAGAGTCTTAGAATATTTTGATTTTAAACAACATGATACCATCAGTATTTAATAGTGACATAGTGCTGTCATTCATTCAGAAAAATGGAATCTAAATTGTTTCAGCCAGGACTAATCTTTCTTTTCAGTGGAAACCATTGGTTTCGCTTTTTGTTGTGCATGCTGTTGTTTTAGAAGAGCGCTTGGTCACTTTTTGAGAAGGATTATGTGTCATATTGACTGTGATATCAGTGGACTAAGTTTGGTGACTTTGGAGATCTCTTCCAGTTTTGGGTTTATGTATGAACCCTGTCAATGTTATTGTTGCTGTTTGGACAGGGATTTTTCTTTTTTATGTCAAAAATTTTAGTTGAAATACTGCCCTGCGCAGCAGTATGTGTGTTAGAATTACAATGTAGGCTGATGGGAATTCCACAAAAGTAAGGCACAAAAAAAGGTATTCTGTGATTACAAATTTGCGGATATATTCCTGCCGTGGCAAATAGAGAACATGACTGTATTCACTGTTTTTTTCCCCTTCTAGGTTATCCTCTTTTAAAGTGTACCCTGTAGGTGTTCATGTTAGCTGGTGTTTCCTTTCAGTGTCTCCAGTAAGTTATCCTTTCATTGTGGGTAAGTAAGAGTTTGCAAAACTTTAGACCCTTATTCTTAAATTAAATACTGACAAGGAATGGAAGTGTAAAGCATGCTAATAAGCAAGACCTCCCTGTGGGAACCTGTGATAGAAGACTGTTTCACATTGAGAGGCAGACAGCGCTGTTGACACAGGCTGTCAAAAAGGCTTCATGTCTTTGAAAGAAAATCTTAATCTTCTTTATTCATGTGTGAACAGGTCCAGGCCTTCATCCCGTAGCTCATACGCATTGACTGTTTAAACTGTGGGTTGCTAGGCTTTGGGTAGGGTTTGTTTGCTTGTGTCTACATTGTACGAATGGATGAGGACTGAAAATTAAAATCTGTCTGACACAGAGCACTGCTTTTCTGTCTCTGTTTGAAGAGACATGGCAACCCAGGGTGAAATGAAAAGGAATTTTATTGAGCGCAAAAAAATGCTCAGTGTTTAAATGTTGGATGCAGGAACTGAATGGTCAATTTGGGAGGCTTGTAGGTTGTTTATAGACATTGGGATGGCTGTCAATCACAGTACAATGGTGAAATTTGTGTCGGAAAAAAAGTGCTTTTTAGTGGCTGAACTCCTGTTTCCTGTTAAAATGCTCACATCAACAAACAAAAAGAGGTTTTGTCTGAAGTTTACAAGCAAGAAAATTTCAGAATAACAGAGATGCTGCTACTGTTGTGGAGTCTTTTGATCATTGCGGCACTGACTATTTAACATTTAAAACCAAATTTTACAGAGAAAAATCCTGTTGCTCTGTGGATCAGATTCTGCTCTGCTTCTGTGGCAGGTCAATTAAATGAATGGAATTGTGCTACTGAAAAGCAGTATGACAGTTGACTCTGAGACTTTACTCTGCTCATGTCTGTGTTATTAAATACTTTACTTAGATATGTTTTATATGTTATTTATGTGTTTATAAATTAATTGCAAGGTGAAGCAGAAGATAAATAGCACCTATAAAAAAGTAATCTCTTTCAGCACTTGTTAATAGCAACTAGAGAAAAGTGGCTGATTTCAGAAGCAATGTCCCCCTTTCCACTTACTGTTAAAGCTAATTGGCAGCATTTTGCTACTTTATTTTACAGAGGTTTATATTATCTCAGCTATAAAATTTCATACTGAAACCTGTACAAATGTCAAACTTGCCACTATAGGCTTTGGAACAATTAAAGAAAAAAAAAAAAAGAGGGAATAGAGTGGAAAATAGGAATAAGCCTGTTCTAACAGAATAGAATTTAAAATGTTAGAGCTGTTGGCTTTTTCTGGTTTTTAACATGAAAAAAACATATTTTACAGAACACTGGCTGAGAACTCAGCCCTCAAAATCTGCTACAAAATGTGGTTTCTGGGTCCCCGTGGGATTTGTAGAAGGCAAGGAAAAGAAAACAGTTTCTCCCATTGTTTTTCTTCCACCTCAGACCATTGCAGCTCCTCAGCCCTAGATCCTTCTGCTCCACTGGTGGGGGAAGCAAAGAGGTTCAAATGGAGCAAGACATGGGAGACGTATCATCCAAATGTTATCTTCTCCACAGCTGTATTAAGTTCTTTCAGACCTTATGAGCATTCAGCCCTTATATTTTCCATAAGCACTGAGGGCTTGCAGAGTGTGGTGGGAGATGTTGGGCAGTTTTCAGGTTCTGAGCAACAGGACTCTTCCTTCATGTTACCTTCATATTTTCACTAGCTTCCTCAACATACAGATATGTGTTTACTCTACTTTTCATGGTTTTCTGAGTAGGTTTTTCACTGGCATGTGCAGTAATAAACTACTTGCTATAATATTTTATATGACAGAGGTGTTTGTATACTTAATCCCTGAATAACTACCACCTTCAGGGCTATCAAATATGGTAGCTACTTCCCAGATCACTTGCTTCTTCCTCCTCCCCCTTAAAAATGTAGCCTTAAAAATCTACAGTATAGGTAATGACTGAAGTGTTTGTGATGAGGAACACCCCTGTATAATTTTTAAATGAGAAGGCACATGTGAGGGTACAGATAAGGGAAAAATAAGAGTTTCTGTCACTCTGGAGATCTCTGAAATCTGTCGGCTATTTATCTTTTGTAAACTTTACTTGATTCCTTCAGCAGCTAAAGTTACAGAGCTCATACAAAACATTGCTTTCTGAACTGGAGATGCTCTTTTTAAAGATCCATCTTTCTTTCTTCCAATTTAAACGTAGCGTAGTAAAACAGGTACAGCCCTAAACAGTAAATTAGTAGTTGGTTATTAACTGCAGCTCTCTCTCTATGCAGAGGGATTTTTACAGGCCCGAGATAAACCAATGAGAGTAGCTGAATAGCTAAAGAATATTTAATTTACATTTGGAGTAAGAATGGATTTTATTTTAGTCCCTGTGTATAGTGCTTGGCCTGCTCATCAGGGACGAGTGGAAGAAGGTCTCACCTGGAGGTTCATTTTTTCACCTCATGCGTCCCACATTGCTCTTTGCAAAATAGTTTTCTCTCTTTGTTCCCTTCAAACATTGCTGCATTTGGCTTCCATGGGAATGCAGCTTCACAGGTAAAATGCTGTGGGGTTTTCCAAGCACTATGCTTCTGCTCTGGCCCCTCAGCAGATCTGGGTGATTTGTATCACTTAGCTATACATTGTTTTTCTTTCTTCTGTGAAATGAGAGCAGTGATAAGGGTTCTTCATAAAAGCAATGATGAAAACTGATCACTGTTTTTTATTACTACTCATAAGTCTCAGCTGAGTGAAGTTTTGCAATCTCTTTATAGTTCTCTTCACCGATAGATCCAGACCGGGAACCGCTTGTGTTGCTTCTTCCCTGCATAACTAAGATGTAAATATGTCCTCTCTTGCAGAAAACTAGAACACTTTCATCTGTGCTTTCACTTATCAGCTTACATGTTAGCTCTTGTAATGTACTACTACTTATTATTTTACTTGTTCTAATCTCTTTGAAGTGTGGCAATGTGGCAATATATGGTCTTCTTGCACGATCAATACATTATTCTTGTTTATTATCAAGCCACTTCCCCTTAGTGTGCTTAACAGCTGTACCTGCCCTTGGAGACAGCTTCCTATAGCCTCTTCATCTTTACCTTCTTCTGTCCAAGACTTGGTCCCTTTGCCATCAGTAATGCCAAACGCAGAGCTGTCTTATTATGCTTACCCTGTTCCCATCCTATTGATTTCTTCTCTGCCATGAGCTGCTTTTGATTTGCCAAATTCTTCCCATCTTAAAATGTCTCCTAAGGACTGACTTACTCTAGAAGTATTGTAAAAGGAAACTACTTTACTTGTTCTTCCTTCCTGGTGTGTTTTAGTCTTCCCTCTGCAATGTAGAGTCCTCGGGGACAGGAACTGGGTTGGATTCTCTGGGTATGGATAAGTATTTTATTTTTTAACAGATTATAGCTGGCATAGAGGGGCTGCTGCAAGCTTGGCAGATATCTGGGAACCGTGTGTTGCATAAGGTGGTCAAACAGCAAACTACAGCTTTCAGGCAGCAAGTGTTCCTTCCCCGCCCCCCCTTCCTCCAGGCTTTATTCTGAAGGTCTAAGTTTATAACAAAGGAAACAAAAAGGGTTTTATATAGATGGAAAAGCAAATGGAGCCCAGCTCATGTTACAACTCAGCCTTCTGACAGCCAGGAATGGAGATCTGCCCTACTTAGAGGCCTCTCTTTGCTCTGAACTGCAAGGGAGCCTTTAATATTCCCTCACTTGCTCTGAGTGCTCTCTGATTAGACCTTCAGCTCCAGCTCAGTATTAGCCCACACTGTACATTTGGCAAAGGTTGCTGCAAAAGTTTTGTCAGTACAGTAACTGCAACAGTGGAGCCATTATCCACAGCTTCAGTGCTATCAGGGTATAAATAAGAAGCAGAGTATATAGGCACAGTGTTGTGACTGCTCAGAAAGCTCCACTGTGTTGCAAATCCTTTAAAATAATACACTGAGAAAGTATTTTGACTTTCCATTAGTCATAAAAGCCAACATTTTTAATATGCATGATTAAATTTTGTCAGGGAGATAAATGTGTGTTGTTTTTTCTTTTTCTGTAGAGATTGATGGAAACTGCCCAACACTTACTTAAATATGTACTTAAATATGTTTAAATTTAAGAGGGTTCTTTAAGTTAACAAAGCAGGTGCCAGAATGCCTTAGGTAGGTGAAGGCTAAATGCAAAATTCTAAAGTATCCGTAGGATAAAATATCTTTTAGTGACTAACTATTTAGAAAAAAACAGACATGGGAACACAAATCATTCTCGT
This sequence comes from Streptopelia decaocto, assembly GCF_964273445.1. NCBI lineage: Eukaryota > Metazoa > Chordata > Aves > Columbiformes > Columbidae > Streptopelia > Streptopelia decaocto. The sequence goes on along the minus strand of NC_138655.1, from coordinate 35,725,650 downwards.
CTTACGCACTTAAAAGTTTAGAGAAATCATTCATACCTTAAGACATGTTCTGTGCTGAAAATAAACCACACTTTATACTTGATTTCTTGGTGTGCAGAATTCTGCAAGCCATGTAACAAAGCTGAACACAATTTTAAAAGACAAATGCCTTGAGAAGATGCAAGATGTAGTGCAGCCCATAATGAAAGCCACAGATTGCTGCCAGGCTTTGAGGCTGAATCATTGTAGTTTCATGTTAAGCTGATTTGTAGGTGACAAAATGATTTCCTATTTTTTTAATTACTTTCTTCCTTTAAATGAGAGCTTCTTTAAATTTATGGTTTGTAAAATAATAAAGATTTTGAAGGGTGAGGGAAAAGAACTAGATTGTCCTATGGCCCCAAAACAAAATGGAAAGTGTGGTCACTGGCAGGAACAATTTGAATTGGATCCATTTTATGGAATAAATCACTATCTGGCTTCCTGTAGGATTATCTCAGTACATAAAATGGCTAAAGAGAATAAGAAACTTGGGAAGGACTATTCAAAGTAATGCAAACATGGCATATAGAGCATCCTATAACTCCTTTCCCTACAAGACTCATCCAATGTCATAATCTCTTTTCTTAACTTCCTTTGCCCTTTGTTATGCTTTCTGCCTTTGCAGGAGAGGGAAGCATGAGGGGACTTCAGGGATATTATTTTCTCTAGTTGTATAAAGGGACCAGATTAGAAAATAGAACCCAGATGACCTTTAGAGCTGCGAGTGACCCTGTTTGATGAATGCTGGGCACTTGTATTGTGATGTATCCTTTCCATTTACAGCCCATAAAAATCTAAATTCCCCAAGTGTGTAGCTGCAAACCTATGCTGGTGAAGAAACAGATGGACATAAGTCATTGATATTTGGAGCCAACCATTTTCATGATGCCAACATTTATGCGTTGTAAAAATGGCTAATTGCTTTTCTTTCCTAGCTGCCTTTCACTCGCTGAGGTGCCATTAGATTTCAGCTCTTTGTTTTTATATACCCAGCTACTTTGTTAGTGTTTCGCACTCTGTACCCCTACTTGTGTTTCTCAGGATGTTAGACAGTGAATTATCTATTCAGAGACATCCCTCCCAATTTCAAGAATGAATGCAAAAGGGAAGTTGGATAAGCACTTTGTTTCTCTTCTGATTCAAAATCTACTAAAAAAATACATGGGGCTTTATGTGTGTGGGGGAGATCCTTCAGTTTCTGCTAACACTGGAAAGATTTATGAGGAGAAAGGCTTGTTTAGATGACTCTTGCTGTCTCATGAGAAATACTATATGCGGATTTACAGACCTACCTAATTTTTATGCCTGTGCACTCCTCCTTAAAAGGATTGCCAGCTTTGTCAAACAGTGAGTTTTGGGTACAGTCAGCTTTTCCTTCTCCTGGAGAGAATACATTGACTTTGACTGGTTTTCCCTTTGTCAGCCTGGTCTTTAGGACTGAATCTCATCCTGAAGTCTGCTCTGTAGATGGCAAAGTAGAAAATGAGTGCACATTGCCTGAGCACTGCATCGCTTTAGCTAAAACTGAGAAGACTTCATTCTATATTGTAAAAGGTCTGGCAAAAGGAAGCCAAGAGCCTCACAGGGGGCCAGCAGGTTTTTGGTTCTCATTCTGAGTTTGCTTCTGAGCTTTTTCTTAATATCACAATGGGCTCTTGCTGTGTACTTCTAATGCCTCAGCAACGAAGTCAGGGTATATTATGCCATCTGTCCAGGAGTCAACACTGCAGGTCAAGCTAATTTAAACTGGCACTTTTCATCTCCCTATGCCTGTATGCATTACATTTAATAGTTTAAGTGAGTGATTGTATCTCCTGACCCTGCAACAAAGGACAAAGCTCATGTTTGTATTTTTTCATTATCTTCACTTGTCAGGGATAGGGACATTTGATCCTTTCATGAAAAATAGTGTTAAGCCAGTGACTGATAACTCAACTTTTATTTAGGAATACTTGTTCTTTTAAAAATTATTTTTCATGTCCCCCCCCCTCTTTTTTTTTTTTTAAATGTAAGTTAAGGAGGCAAATTTATATATGGTTGGATTTTGTAAATTAATGCTGGATTGAAAAATTTAAATGTTAACAATCAAAACTGTTATTTCTTCTTCACATTGATGGTTAAAAATTTATTGGGGAACTGTTTGCCCTGTGGCAAAAAGCAGAGTTAAGTGATGATCATGGAGGAAAATTATGCTTATAAATACTTTAGATTCTATGTAAAGAACAACCTCTACATCATTATTTCTCATTTGAGCTCTGCAACGAAGTTCAAGGAGTTAAATGTATAGAGATGGTAGCTGAATCATCAGAATGGAGGTTTTGTAAGTGAAAAATGTGCATAACAGTATAATACATGTAAAATCCAGGGAAACTTGTCTGAAGGTTAGTACTCGCTTTGATTTGTCCATCATGTTTTTCCTCCTTTCTGCTATTTCTCTGCCTTACTATTATAATTCTCCAGGCCACTGTATTTCCAGCATCTTCCTTCTTCTGTCTCCAGAGAAACAGAACCATTGCTGAGGAGGGAAAGGGAAAAAGGGCCACATACAAGGATTTATTTCTTAAACACATCTGAAGTTTGGAACAGGAATGCTGTTTGTATGATTAGACTGTCAATAAGCTATTTTCCCTCATCTATACAACTACAATAACATAAATCTATCTCCTTCAGTCATACTAGCCCAGGGCACCAAAATTATGACTGTTGATCTGAAATTAATTTCAGAAACAATTGAGGTATATCTATGTAAATTATCTGTGTAGACAGATATGTGGATTGTTAGTTTTTTTTGCAATAAAGAATCTTATTCTCAGAGAATACCTAGTCCTGTCTGATGGCTATGCCCATGTATTGATCTACTACCTTTTTGTGATGTGAACCTTTTGTCATTAATCAAACCTGTAACACTATTCAACACTCACAAAGACACCAAAGTCTAAATGTTAAGAAATGAGAATAAATACTTTGATCCTCAAACATTACTGGGGCAGAAGAAAAAGGCTTATGGTCCTCCTTGTCATCCAAGAGATGCTGAAACTGGAAGAAACCAAAGAAGAAAACATGATTGAGCTGAGAGCAAGCATGCAGACATAATGATACAGCCTGCCCAAGGTACAGCCTATAGCTGAAAATATTTAAACTGCCAAAATTAATGTTTTTACAGAAGGTTATTAATTTCACACCTACTCCATATGCTAGTGATGTTAGACTTACAGGAGGAGCACAAACATATTGAATCACTTATTAGCAAAGGTAGAAGGAACAGAAAACACAATATACAACATGTATATTTCATACAATACTGAATGTAATTTAATATGCATGTCCTTATACAAAGAAATTTCTGTGCTACAAGTAGGTACAAACATGACAAACAACAAGATTTTAAAGTAGGATTAAAAAAATGGAAAGAATTATAGTTATTTCAAAAACATTGGCAACACTTTCAATATTAACCCTATATTTTAATACTGTTTCTTGGATCTACTGCATCTGAAATATACTGAAATTTGGTAATACTGATTCATGGTTTATTAATCAAAATGTCACTGTAAAGTAATTCTTACCATTATTGTGAGTTAAATATTGTATTCTAGGTAAAGGTTACCTGTCTAGAAGCTAGATTCATAATTGAGAAATAGGACTAATGGCATATTAGACCACTGGTGAAAGAGGAAAATTATGAGAAGCTATAATGGTGACTTCATTGGCTGTTATAAATCTGGCAGTGTAATGATGTCACATAGAGCTGTGTCTTTAAAAAGACATTAGATTAATCCAGTAAGGGAAGACAAAAGTGTCTTAGAATTACGCATTAATATTAATCCAGAGCATACTGTAATATAAACTCAAAATCAATTCTTAAAAAAGGCCTTGGCAAATGTAATGAATAAGTACAGAAACTCCCATTATCAGTAATAAAACTATTTAAAAAATTGAAGAATGAACATTTATTAGTTTAAATGTGTTGTACTTACACAGCATGACAGAAAAGTGAGGTACTTATTCAAGCTTGCAATTCTAATGTATCTAAATCATAGGACGGACCATCACAAAAGAACATTTAGAGGTAACAGGGAAGGGGCTGTTAGTCATTAGCAGCAAAATAAGTGAGAAATTTTTGTGGGAGAGTGTTAGAAAGTGATTTGGCCTCCTTTGCTTCCAGCAGACTAAATGATGTTATTCTACATTATAAAAATGGACTTAGAGACTGGGCATTTTCCTTTAATTCAGCTTAATTCCTGCCTGTTGTTGTGTTCAACCCTTGCTGCTGTGGCAGCACATTTCCACCCACAAAGCACCAGTGCCATTGATGACAAACTGCATTGATACTACATATTGCAACTGTCCCCTCTGCCCCCTGGAACAGTGTTCCCCACAGAAGAAGATACACTCTGGATTTTGCCTTGATGGGCATAGCATATTGGGTCCTGCACAGGAATCAGAAATTTCCTACATAACTTTCTGAGATCCTTTCTAGCTTGGTTTTTCTATGGATGGGTGTTCTGTTTCATGGTCCCAGCGGAACTCAGGGGTAATCTTGCTTTTTTGCCTTTCCTAAGAGAGGAAGAATTTGAGGGAGGTGCTGTCCAGGACCCCAATCATAGGGGAGCTTGGCCTCCAGAAGACCTTTTCAGAGCACAAAACAGCAACCAGGAACATGGCTCCCACTCTGCTTATCTTTGTGGTAATTCACCTGCCTGTTTTGTCTCAAACAGTCTTAGATTCATGAATTTTTACACTGTGTGTATATATCAACCATAGATTTTTGAGTGGGTGAAGGCAAAGCTGTTTATGCGTCATTTACACTATTCATTTTCCTTCCTGAAATGTTCATTTGAAACATGGCAGACAACAGAATGGTACCTTACTGCATTGCACTCTGAAGACATTCTGTGAACTACTATTTGATATTATTGCCCTGTGTTCATTTTTTCCAGTAGATAAAAATGCATCAGAACAAAAAATTTTGGGGATGTGGAGCCTGCACATACTTTTTGTTTCCATGAGCTTTTGGGAATGGAAAATATTTTTTCCCTGCACATCTAACTTTATGTGAATTTTGCTTTTTAGGAAGAAAGGACACTATGTGGTTTGATCTGCAAGTACCTAAATGGGTTATCTTCCCTGTGGGCTTTATAAACCAGGCTTTTGACTTGGTTGGGAATACCTTCTTAGGATATTGATGCCAGGTTTCATGTTTTGTTTTGTTTTGTTTTGGTTTGGTTTGGTTTCGTTTCGTTTGGGTTTTTTTGGCGGTTTTGTTTGTTTGTTTTCCCCTCTTCTGCTGATCTATCTTTGTAACAAGTTCCACGCCAGTTGCTTGAGAAAGGAGATCTATTGGTAACTGACATTACAAAGAATTCACAGAAGATTAAAAGAATATTGTTCTTTCTTCTGCTCTTCTTTTATATTCCTCTCTTTTCTCAGAGCTTCTGTAAGTTTATTTAGTAGGCAGAGGGATGTTATGTAATCAATTAGGATATAGAACAAGCTTCTGGCAAAAAATATACTGGGCTTACTGACACTTGATGAAATAGGAAAGAAATAAAGTGACAAATGTACAGTACTATTTGGCTAGGTGTAAACACTAATAGACATTATTTGTTAACATTGCTTCTCAAAATCAGGCAATGATTGGAAATGTTCAGAAATTTTTAATATTGGTGCTGTTGGAATATCAATGTTTCTTATCTGTTAAAATTTTATTGAGATTTTCTCCCTACAATGTAGGAACTACAAAAATGTAAATGTTATTTGCTGTGCATGACCAATAAACAAATTAGACAAAGGCGACCTTCAGTCTTATGCCTTTTTCCTGAAGAAATTTAAATTAATAGGATGCTTTTAATATGGTGCTGAAGGTGGGAAAAAAAAAAAAAGGAGAAATAGAAGAGCTATTGTATATCTTTGGGACAGAATAGCTTGACCACTTTTGTCCGCTAGTGACATGCTGCCATGTAGTGACACATTATCTCAATAATTACTTCTTAATTTATTTAACAAACATGCATTATTTTCCTTCAGTTAATCATGCCTGGTAAGCAAATTTTGCATTTAATAGTGCAACCGGAAATGAATTGAGTGCTAGAGGCTCAGAACACTGTTCTGCTTTCAGAAACTGGAAGCCCATTTCTCATTTTGGGGCATGCGCAGTCAATCTGAGCTCAGAGTCGGAGACAAGTTGTTTTCTGTGGCATTGTTCTCCCCCTGACATATCCTGCTCTATGCTCATGTTGTGGGGCTTGTCCTGCATTTCCCACTTCTCTCTGCTGCAGTACAAGTGCTCAGGATGATGAGCTGAAGTCGTGGTTTACTGCAAGGGGCTTATACGGGTGTCAAAGCCCACTGCTGTCTTTGAGACATTCATAAAGAGCCAGTTGCTGCTGTAGCATGTTAATACATGCCTTTTTGAGAAGTTTTGCAGCTTTCCTTCCAAAAATGACTTTCCCAGCTCAGCTGGAAGTTTTTTTACATGCACAGTCACTTTGAATATTTTCCCTATGTTTATTTTCTTACAAAGGTACAGCTGACCTCACGAATTTACAAGCAACAGATAAAAATACTTGGATATAGGAACGTCATTTCTGTTCTATAAACTGGCTTCATTTGATTTTAATAAGTGCTGAACTTAATCCATCTGGAAGTGAGGGCCTATTTCCTTCAAAGAGATAAACACACTGCAGACTTTGTACAGCTAAGATGTCTGAAAGTTTTTATTAGCTAGCAGACAGGCTTTTTTTTTTAACACAGTTAACATTGAAAATATGATTTGATTCTAAGCTTAAAGAAGAACTGTGAATTCTAAACCACAGGCTTTGTTAAGGATTTCTATTTCCATTCCAAGTATTATGGAAGTCTGATGTTTGAATAAGACCAACTCATCTTTTAATTCCTAAACTGGCTCCAATAAAAGGCTGGAAAGTCTTTGATCTATGTAAAAGAGAGGATCACCAGGGAAAAGCCTCTGCTTCTGTTTGTCCAAATGTTACAAGCAGAGTCTCTAAGCTATAGCTAACAACTCAAATTATGTTTGTTTGTGCTTAGACAGACTTGTTGATTTGCATATAAATGGGATTTCAATGGCAACACCAGTTCTTTCATGGGATTTGCAATGGAGGAGAAAGGCTAGTTAAATTTTGATCTAATAGACTGGCCTGCAATGATGTCATTTAATTAGTGTCTAGTGGTGTAAATATTGCCTGATGTCATATTTCTAAAGTTACCTGATATGTATATAGCAAGGCCAATAAAGGCCATATAAAACTGAGAGATAGAAGTGAGGGTAAAGGCATTAGAATAGAATAGAATAGAATAGAATAGAATAGAATAGAATAGAATAGAATAGAATAGAATAGAATAGAATAGAATAGAATAGAATAATAGAAACAGAAGTTTTTGCGAAAGGAAGAAAATATCTGGAAAGCTCATTCTATGAGGAATAAGGTAAATTCAGCCTCAACAGGAGTGTAAAGTTTGTAGAATACTGTTTCTAGCAAGGTCTCCTGAACTTTTTCATTGATCATTGTAGGGGTAAACAGAAAATACAGAACTAGGCTGAAGAGCAGGTCTGATTATTCAATAAGGAACAATGTGGAGGAAATACAAGATTTGTAAAGAAGGCTAAGTGCGTTAGCTTATGTTGATGGCATCTAGTTTTATTTTGAGTGAAGTGGAAGGTACAGTACTGTGCAACAGCACTGTTGTCTGTCTTATGGCTGAAGTGGCTATACTTCTCCTAAGAAGAAAGGTTACATATAACCACCTGTAAAAATTGTCTGCAATATGTTTTTCTGCATAGCACGCTGCTGTAATGACATTTTTTTTTCCAGGGATGGTTTAATGAACGAACCTTCCAAGTCTTTGTTTTCTCCCTTTCATTGACCACCTCATTTGGGGACTTGGATAGGAATGAAGAATTGTTCTTGCAAGCCAGACCTTGCTGTTCTCTTCTTGAGGGATGAGTAGACAACAAGTAGTTTTCACAACAAGTGCAGACACAAGAGACTGTCCTACGGAAGGATGATCAGCAATGATGTGATCAGGCTAGGCTGCTCCTATCTCTTGATGTCACTGGAGTCCTTGACCACATGCTAAGGATGATACTTGAATTCTCACCATTATTCTTATTTGACCATTATATTATTTCCCCTTTAATGATAGGGGTAAAAATCATAATGCAGCTCACAGGAGTGAACTTTATCCTCTGAAGCCTTATGTCTTCCTTCTCAGTATGAAATATAGCAACCGTGGAGGTAAATGTAGATTTTTAACTGAAACAGTGAAGATGCTCACTAGACTAGAATTTATTTCTGGTATTAAATATGGGGCTTCAGCATGTTAACTTTCACTGTTTCCATAAGAATGATGTAACAAACATCATGACCTCATATTAAAAGCTAGTGCAAAGTACACCCATTCTTCTCCAACTAGCAATTCCATCCTTTAAAACAATGGGAATGATTTACTTTCTGGTCTGCTATTCTCAGAAAGGCACATGTGCACCATATACTACCTTTTTAGACAGAAGTAGTTGGAAAAATAAAGGATGTCATCTCTTCCTGCAAACTTTGCCTTCATTATCTATGCAATGGGTAACTGTTAGAATAAAAGGTCTGGGTAATCTTAGTGACATCTAACAAGTTCAAAGGAAAGTCTATAAAGTTTGTCATCACTGCTTAAATTGTCAACTCATAGGAAAGAGTCCTGGAAAAGACCTCAAGAGGTTATGAAGTCCCTAAACTAAGAGCAATTATACCTATTTTTTTTTTCTTTCCTGAAAGATGTTTGTCTAACCTTTTCCAGTAATGGAAATTCTGTGACCTTCCCAGGAAATCTATTCCAAAACTCTTTCTTAATGTTTGATGCTGTCACTGCTAGTTCTTTCCACCATGAGCAAATAGAACAGATGATTTTCTTTTTCTCGACAAGAGATTTTTATGTAATTGGAGGATGCTATGATCTTTCTCCCCTTTACCAGTCAGCTATTTTTCTGTCTTTGTGTTTTCTAATCTCTAACCATTTTCTTTGCTCTTTTCTGGAGATGTGATGAAGCAAAAAGATTTGATATCACCCTTCTAACCCTGTTACCTTCCCTTCACTCTGACTAGTCTAGCAAGAAGAATGGAGACAAGACTCTTTGGATCATCATGGTCTCTCCCAGGCTACCTGAAGGATTAGCTCTGGTATTGTTGACTATTTTTGCTTTTATTTAGCTAGATCTTTGATTTTTCTGCTGTTTTTTAAAAGGTTTCTATGTTGAATATAAAATCATTGATGTGACTTTAAAAAAAGTATTCTTCAAAAAAGTTTTGTCATTTCTTGTCTTGGACAAGGTTAAACCTGCCCCTTCGCACTGAAAGCTTTGGTTACCTTGGTTTCTATGTGGTCTGCATCTGTAGTTAACTGTTTTAGTTAACTTTGGTTAAAATATCATCACCAAGGCTCAGATTTAAACCATTACCATAAACAAAAACATTTTTATGGGATATCATTAGGGACATCATATCCTTTTGGTTCCTGGAGGTAGTTTTTTCCTAAGACATTTGGTCTTGTTTCGACCTTCAGAATCACCTCTATATTGAAACTTCACAGCTACTTTGTAGCAGGGTTTTGAGTTCATTTTTTATCTGCACTTTGCCTATTGACTGAACTCCACCCATTTCCACCATGAAGTGTAGGTCACTGCTTTTTCTTTTTCCCTAAGCAGCTGTCCTCCTGGCAGTCACTGCGGTGAACTTCTTCCAGATTTGTTTCAGTCCTTGAACTCTACAGGACTGAGCCAAAAACTTTGTCATATAAGTCCCATTAATAATCATCTGTTTTTCAGGCTCATGGGATCAGTCCTCTGTTTTGTGCTCTGGCTGGAAACTCCCAAAGCCAACGCCTGATTCATGATCCGCTTGTAACATCTGTTCTGGGACGGTGCTGGTAAGTCATTATCAATTGATGTGTTGTTGCCTTGCTAATGCAACCCATGGACAAGAGATTAGCTAGAACTGGTAAATGTAAAACTGAACTTTTAGTGTTTGGGCTTCGGAGAAGTGTGGCACAATATCAAAAGCATGTGTCAAAATGGATGTCTAAATTAGACATTGCAATAAATTTCCCCCACTTTCTCCCAATAAAGTAACACTTTGTACTTGCACAACTTTGTAACAGAGGGAAAACTTACCTATTTTATGCTTAATCTGTAGTCATACTTATTCTGTGTGGTTCCAGCTGAAAACTGAGGTCATATCCAAGTTATATTTACCTGGGCATTCTGTGTCAGATGCACACACACACACACACAACCTGCTTTAAAAACCACCAGAAACTTCTGGAGCGGTGGACCAGTATGGTCATGTACATGTCTCTTGTTCAACAGACATGGCCCTTAGCCAACAAACCACCCCAGTAGACAGAAGTTTCTAGACCACTGACCATATATGATTGTAGATCAGATTTGACTAGGGTATAAATGGAGCCCAGCCTGAGACCTCATTTTGAGTTGGTTCTCCTCAGAGCATCAGGTCTGCAGTTGGAGACTCTGCCCTTGGGTTGGGATGCTGCCCAAAGAAAGTTCCTTGAGGACTGAGGTTCCTGAGGACCTTTCCTGACTGGTGAGTGACTGTACATTCTGGGTTACTCTGCAGACCCCTTGCTCTATTGGTGAGTGATTGTGTATTCTGGGCTGCCCTTGAGAATCCACATCTTATGAGTGAGTGAGTGTGCATTTTTAATTATCATTCTAAACTGAGCCCATTACTGTTTCTAGTTGCTTTTCTGCTGAATTATTTTGGCTAGAATAAATTTGCTTTTTGTTCATTACCTGTCTGACCTGATTTTTGGTGTTCTGTGACATAGTTAGGCACCAGATTAACTATGTGCCCATGGACAGACTTGCTTACGTTCAACAAACCAGTTACTGCCTATCTGTATAGGCTTGCATTGAGCTCTGAATCAGTCCACTGTGGAAAATCTTAAATCTTAAATCCAAGCATAGTGCTTCAGTATGAGCTGAAGATCATCTTTGGGCAGCCTGAATGAACTGCTTGTTGAGAAGGGCCAAGACAATTGCTGCCTAGTCTAGAGTGGCACTTCTTAAGCACAGCACCCTCGTGACCTTGTTGCTAGCTGTGTGCATGGTGGCTGGGTCAGCGTACAAAATATATTTTACATATATAAATATATATGCATACATTTTTATAGATATAAAACAGCAGTTTTTGGACTTCTGAGTTAGGCAGATCACTTGGGAGCAATTTGTTGCTGTGAATCCCTCACTTCTGGCACCTATTGGAACACATCAGTTGGACTTTCTTCCATACATAAATGTGGCTATGTGACTCAAAATAGCTTTGACCATAAAAACCCCATAAAAATAAAATTTTAAAGAACTTAAGTCAGAGGGCAGTTTTGGGATTTGAAATTGCTTTAGCCTGAAAAATCAGTTTCCGGTCTTGAGACAACCTTTAATGTGGCTGTCAAAAATAGCTATCAATGGATATATCAATGGCTCACAATGTCTGTGTGAGCCTTATGAGAACCCTTTCTGATTTTTCATGAGCCTTGTCTGGAAGTAAAGGCAATAAGTCCTTTCTCCTCCTCCTTTCCAAACCCTTTAGAGATGCAAGTGTTCATGCATGTGTTACCACAGTTCTGAAGTACAAGAAAGCAAAGCCTTGAGACCAGGGGCTTTGACAAATGTCAGTAAAGCCATATATACATCTTGCTTTTATATGTGGAAAAAATAAGAGTTTCCTCTCATATTTGAATTTGAGGGGAAAAGAGAACTTTCAAAGGCATGAAAGAGTTCAGTCTTCTGAGAATGAATATCTAAGCAAGATGTGATCCTAAATTGACAAGGAGTCAACATCTGGGTATGTTTTCCCACATTAGCAACTGCTGTCCTAAACTGTGCTGTTGTATGTGATGTTAAACAGCTGCTCAGTTTCACCCCAGAGGTAAAGAATATTCTGTATCTCAATTATATTTTGTTTTTTTAGAACTTTTGAGATGAAAAGCTCTTAGAGAATGTGTAAAGTAGTAGCACTGAAACTGTACTGTACTTGGTACCTAAAAATCACGGTTTAATTCAATAAAAAGCTGCTGACACATTATAATGCTTATTCTTGGCACTACCGTGTTACATTATCCAACCACCGGTTCTCATTATCTACATACCAAATTGTTCAAGTCAGTAATTTGAGTCTGTCCCCACCATGTACTAATGAAATACCATACACATAGCTGCCACACATATTAGCAGCTTGTCCATTTCAAGGTGCTGTTGCCTTTGTCTACAATTTACAATAAGAATGAAATGTATCCTGCCAAAACCAGCCCATCCCGCATGCTAAAATGCCTGCTGGCTTTTGAAGCTGGATGCACAAGTAGAGTTTTTACTCAGTCTGCTTTTGTGGGAAGAAAAAAGGTTGCATATGGTCAGGGAAATAATTCTTTGGGAGTTGTTCATATTTAATAAAATTACACTCAGGAAGTTTAGAATGGATAAAAAAGACAAATGTTTTGTAAACTCAGCACACATTCTTCCTGTAGTGATTATACACAGGATACTGGAGTGTAGCACACCAGTGCCTGTGGTTTTTGTCTTCATTTCTGTGTCTTAAATGATATGAATCACGCCACTACAAAAAAAAGACATGACTGTTACACACCTGCACTGAGTGGGACTTCCACATCCGTAATTCCCTGAAATCTTCATGACTTTGTGTAAACATGTTCATAACAAAGCAAACCCACAATTTTGTATGCACTTATACATAAGATGCAATGGTGGTCTCTTACAGAAGGATTGCTCAAGCAAGAATTATGGGTGTCACTTCTTTCAAAAGTTTCCTAGTAGAAGTTTCTTTTGAAGGTGACCTGGTTTTCTAAGTCCAGCTGGGAACAGTTAACTGCTTTCCAGATTTCTAAAACTAAACTTAGTTCTAACTACACTTGCAAAATCCATGGCTCTGGAATTAACTTTCTGTTAACTAATGTAGTTCAAACCAATCCTTTGAGCAATTTTATTTATTTTTCCTTCAAAATGAGCTTATAACTTTATTCCGTAGGAGGATATTGTGAGATACAGCTTTGCAGTTTGTCTGAACTGAATTACTGCAAAAGATCTGGTTTGCAGTGTGAGAACTGCAAAGAATATTCTCAAAATTTTTTCAAGCATATATCTGCAGGTATCTTTCTCCTAAAATCTATGGAAGAACATAACTGAAAATGGTATGGAGACATTTATGTTGCTTATTAACTATGTTGTGTCTGAATCATTGCCATAAAAGAAAAATCAAAAGCTGGATTCAAAATGAGATTGTTGTGGTAGCTGGAGCTATATTTTGAGCTGCTGGAACGCACTGATTATACTAGGGTTGTAAAATAGTCTTGCCCAGCCACCTTTGCCCTCTCTTTCCCTAGCCTTGTTTGAGCAAAAGCATGTGAGTGAACCAGACAGGGTAAAGGTGCACTTATTTACTAGTTTAAAATAATAAAATAATCTGCAAGGAAACATACTTAACCTGATATGCATGTTAGTGAATTCTGCTCTACTGGGCTATTTACTTTCACTCGTAGGCACTTTCGGAATTGTAATTCTGTGCTATAAGTCTTACTCCACAGAAAGTGGTACTTTTAGACTCACAAGAAAGGCCTACAAAGTGTTCTCTCCCCCTTGAGGAATATTACTCTGTATTCAACTCACAGAACATGGCCTCTTTACAGATTACAAATGTCATTCAAGTCAAACCAGTCTGGTAGTGAGTCTCCTCTAAATAAACTTTCTTTTATTCCCCTGGTCTTAAAGTCTGTTCACTGTCTCTTTATTTTCTTTGCTCTTTTGTGTGCAGCTTAGATTTATAAGGACCACTGTTACAAACTATATGTTTTCCTACATCAGTCCTTTTGGTCTCAAGACCTCAAAACAGGGAATTTACAGTGGCCATAAAATGGACCACCACAAAATACGATCCACCTTTGCAAATGTTCTGAATTTGACGTAGAAAACCAGTGGGATGAAAGGCTGTTCCCATTGTTCTCCATGCAGAAATCCAGCTCCTGACTACCATTAAAATTAGTGTTGTGCTTACACCAACACTCTTTGTACATTAGAGGAAATTCTCACCACTGTAAGAGTCTTCGTCTGTACCTTTTTAGAGAGCCAAGCTGGCTTGAGATGTGAGAAACTTTCATCTTCAGGAAAATTCAAGCACGGCTCCCAGAGTTATGCTTAGGCCCATGTCTAAGGGAGCTGCATTTCTTCATGGAACATAATGAAATATTCTAAACAAAATATGAAAACCTGTTATAAATAAACCTAATTAAGCATTTTCAGATGAATAAACAGTAGTTTTATAACTCTTGCTATGAAATCTCATAATCTTATAATTAATTCCACGTTTAATATAAAAATGACAGTTTGATGGAGTTGCTTTGAGGACTAAATAGGGAAATGTACCACATGCAGTTTTCCTGCTCCATACACTACAGATTTAACATGGGAATGACATCACACTAAATAAAACGACTGGTGATCTATCACCTGGATAATGCATACTAACTAACGTCAAACCTGGTACCTTGTATATAATTTGCTTTTTCAGAACTGAGCTCCCCGAAGTTTTTTTTGTACACATTTCCCAAAACTGGTCTTCTCAGTCTGAAGCAGCATCTGTTTGGTCTATGAAAGGTAAGAAAGTGAAAATCAGACTTTGGTTTTCTTAGGATGTATTCCAAGATTATGTGACTTGTGTGAGGTATGTTTCCCACTGTTACTAGCACGCTGGATGAGATCTTAATTGATCTCTTGTTCTTTCTTTTCTGGGCAGAAAGAAGCCTTTGAAGATGAATACTGGCTCATAAACTAAATGCTTTCAGCTGTTGCTGCTGAACACAACAATTCCTAAGAAGATTTTTGTCAGTTGCTTAGAGATTTCCTTGTTTTTACAGAGAAGGCAAAGTTGTAGTTTAACCCTTTAACAACTCCTGGAAAACATTAGAAATCACATTATATGTCTACAGTAGAAATGTAACAGCTGGAGAAGGGAAGCATGCTTTAGCAAGGCAAAGCTCTGAGAAGTGTGAACACATGACTAGATGCAGGATTTAGTATGGCCCGTTATGCAAGAGGTTGTATTAATTGATTAAGTTTATTTAAAAATCATGAATGTATTTAATGTATTTAAATGTATTTAAATGAATGTATTTAAAAATCGTGAATGAATAAACTTAAATAGACTTACATATTACTACTGTGTGTATACGTAATAGCTAGGTGAGAAAAGGTTGCAGGACAAAATCAACACACAGCATGCTGACACAAAGAAAGTAGTATCTACCTTTCACAGAAAACCATTTCAAGCCCTTTCTTTCTTCCAGAAAGGAGCAACATGCTACACGGTGCATCTGGCGGATTGATTTGGCTTGATAATGCATGATCGGAGCCTCATGAAAGGGTTTAGCTGGAAAGCCCCCAGTATATAGAATATGCTAAATGAAAAGCAGAAGCACACGGGGGTTAAAAGGAGTATGTTTGGGAGTCAGGCATGCCTGAACTGAAATCCTCCCATGACATGGCTTTGTCTCTCTGACTTTCTCCGCAGAGAAGCAGGGCACATTATTCTCTGCCTGCCTTGCTGGAGGAACTGACAACAACCAGCGTATTATTAGGGCAACAAAGATGATTAAGGGAGTGGAGCACCTCCCTTATGAAGAAAGGCTGAGGGAGCTGGGTCTCTTTAGTTTGGAGAAGAGGAGACTGAGGGGTGACCTTATTAATGTTTATAAATAAAGGGTGAGTGCCATGAGGATGGAGCCAGGCTCTTCTCGGTGGCAAACAATGATAGGACAAGGGGTAATGGGATCAAGCTGGAACACAAGAGGTTCCACTTAAATTTGAGAAAAAACTTCTTCTCAGTAAGGGTGACAGAGCACTGGAACAGGCTGCCCAGGGAAGTTGTGGAGTCTCCTTCTCTGGAGACATTCAAAACCCGCCTGGACATGTTCCTGTGCGACCTCACCTAGGCGTTCCTGCTCCAGCAGGGGGATTGGACTAGATGATCTTTTGAGGTCCCTTCCAATCCCAAACATACTGTGATACTGTGATTATTTAGTGTATCTACTGGCAAGTTGTAGTTATCAGTTAGTGTTTGTCTTTGTGTTGAAGTGTATATTAACATGTAGGAGTTTATTGATCTAAATAGTTGAAGTAGGAAGAAAAGAGCAATCTACAAGGAGAATGCAGAACAAGTAGTGAAGTCTAGGCCAGGTCTGGTAACAGCAGTAAAAAAAGGCCTGTCACATCTAGTGGGCTTGCCCAGGTGCTGGGAAGTACATGGGGTTCCCCATTCTCCCTGCTCCTTTGCTGACAGCAGACATTCAGGTTTTGGCCCCTCTGGTATACATAAAAACTAACAACCCTCTACTATTACCGGCTGCAGCTCAGATAGCTCATGCTGTGGACTGAAGAATTCATATCCTGATAATAAGCTTTTTAAGAACTCGCAGGAAAGTTTTATTATTTCTTTTGTAGATTTAACAGCCCCCCTTGCCCACGGTGGGTAAATCACATACATGAGAATGCCTTTGGGTGCAAATTCATGCAGTTATAAGCTAGAAAATACCAGAACTAAGGGTGTGTGTTTGCGTGTTTGGTTGGTTGTTTTGTTTTCCAAAATTAATTTAATCCTGCATTGAATTACTTGTAGATTATCTGGAACTTCAGTGATCATGCACTTCTTTCCTGTAAGATCCCTTCCTCATTTAGTGCAGAGACTACTTGCTTAATGAACAACTGCTTAATATGTTCTCTTCTTTGTGTTTCTCCTACCCTTGCTGTGTACTGCCTTGCTATAAAAACCACTCCAGTAATTTCATGGCATTGTCGCTTAGGATTTTATTTTTAAAGCACTTAAAATAATTCCTGTTTCTGTGAGATAAAGCATTAATTTTATCAAGACTTTCTAGAAAGTATGAATCCAAACTTTAAAATGCTAAGGTGGATTTTTTTTAAAGTAGTTCATTCATTTTGGATACCCAGTTCCAGACTCATAACATAAAGTGAGAAGCAGCTTTTACCAAGTGAACAGCTATGATCAGTGTGAATCACATACCTTGCTGAGCAAGACCTAGGACCTTTGGGACAGGTTGAATCTGGTTAATTGAAGGGTTCATATGTAACTTACCATGAGCACAGTCTTTCACAACACTTTACCATGCCTTATGTTTCTTTCAATTTCTTCAGCAAGCAGAGGTCTTGCGAGCAATAGGAACCTACGTTCAAATTAGTCCTGAGTAATGGTCTGCTCTGCTCAGTCAATTGGACAGAAGCCCTGAAGAAAAAATGGTACATTATAGTCTTTAATTTCATGGTCTCTTGAATGTGCTTGCAGAAGGATACTAGCTTACGGCTACAGGGCCAGTCTTACCTTGGAGTTCTCTTAATTTTTGCAACCTTAAATTTTTTTGTAATGAATTTTTCTTTTTCAAGAGACTTGCTAAATTAAGTATGACTTCAGAAGTTAAAGGAAATGTTCTGTTATAATTTTCCCATGTTTTCTCACATATTTGTAAATGTTTTCTTGTATAACAATATGAAGCAAACTCTTAGAACTGAGAATATCTCCACTAATTCATATTTACTGTTTCAGTTGTCCTGTATAATGCTTTCATGAGACTTGAGGCAGAAGTGGGAATGGAGCATTGTTTAGTAACTCTAACTGGAATAAAATAAGATCTTAGTGTGCTATGTTGACATTGCTCTTGCTACGATTAGTTTTAACACATGACACTACACTAAATTTGTGGAGTGTCTGACCAGTATGTAGTGCTAGTATACTGGAGAATACACTGAAGATGTTAATTCTTTACTTGCTTGTGAAACTTCTAGCAGTTCATAACCAGTGCTTTGCCTTAGACGTCACAAAATCAGATCCTTGTTATATCCCATGAGGTCCATATTAGGCTGGAATTCCAATGGAAATTCATGAGGGACTTTCTGTCTGTGGGATTTTGTAATGTGGTTATGAATACCACTAAGAATGTTTTTCTTAAAAGCTGGATATCCACACATGCCCTATTGGTAAACCACTGGGTTGCTGAATTAAGATTTTATTTACCACTGGAATATATATACTACCCAGTATACACATAGTCAGGAACCACATATGGGAACCATTCGTAGGCTATATCAACATCAGTTAAGTTGTTTGCTGTATTTAGTGCTGTATGTTAGCACTAGGAAATATGTATTTAAAATCATTAACTTTGCTAGTTAATCTCTTCATCTCTTCCTTTGAACACCTTGGTCCTTCTGAATTTTGAAGTATTTCACTGTCCAGTCACTCATACTTTGACCCTATTTTTAGAGAAAATTCTAATATCTTACTTGGATGTCTTTTTTTTCTGTTTGTTTGTTTTTTGTTAGTGTGATTTTTGCTTCAACCTCTACATTGTCAGAACAGACTTTGAAAACTGAAGATGTTCATGAAAAGAAGACATACACAAGGCAAAGATGAGCTGTTTTTTATTGAACTCTCTTATCTGACAAAAAATTATTATAGTGCTCTTAAGCCTTTTTTTTTTTTTTTTTTTTTTTTTTTCCCCACCCATAAGAATCTATTACTATGCATTACATATAATTTCTGGCAAAAAGGAGTAAAATGCATTGGCCTGACTTAGCATTTTACTTCTAATTTGTTACCTGATGATGTGTGTAATGAGAAATTACCCTCTGAATAAAACATTTTTCCTGAATATTTTAATAAGCCATTTACAATTTTTCCAGCCTATTTATGGCCATAAACATTTGATACTATATATTTTTTAAAAAAGTTGATTGTAGGCACTAGCTGATACACCTGTCATAATATCTATTTACAATATATACATCCTCTCTGCCAAGTTAGGTCATAGTTTACAATGTGGTTAGTACTGAATTCACAACATGGCACAATTCTGTACAACAATCTGAACTTGTGAATCCAACTAAATGGTGGTAATCTTATAGGGAGTTTTATTAAGCTGCAGCTACACATGGGGATATTGGAAATATGTTGCTGAAGTGAAACTAAAATTTATATAATTAATCATTTTTAAATGAATTTTCTTCTCTGTGTGTGTATTTTTGTTAAGGATAATTAGCTAACCACAGTTTGTTTATATAAGGTGTGTGTAATCTGTTTATAGAGCACGGCAGCTGACATAATGTAGCTCTTGGCGAGCTGTGGCATTCCCTTCCCACAAGTAACAGTTGAAATGATAAAACAACATTCAGATGAATAACTCCCCACCAGGTAAAAATCATTACAGCCCACATTCTCCAGTAATATTTTCAATCTACCTTGTTAAACCTTTCCACAGGAGCAAACACAGGTACAACCACATTTGCTGTAACTGTAGACCAATTCTTCAGCCAGCCTGGGGCCCCACAAATGTGTTTGAAGTAAGTTTACTGTTACTGAGGAGTGTGTTTGTCGTAGACCAAAATGTCACAATATGATCCAGACAAAAAGAATGAAATTTGATTAGGGGATTAGAAACATGAAGACACACGTCTCATGTCATTCAGATAGAAATATGACATATTAGGCCGTTGGGAATTTGAGCCAAAGTATTTATCATGACTGAGGCTCACATCATTGTACCTGGGCTCTGCATAGACTCTCTCCCAGATCACCCCATGCTGCCCAGAGCAGAGCTTTCAAAAACCCCAGGATATCAAACTTCTCTTTCTGATGTGCCCAACAATTTTCATATTTTTTTGGATCAGGATCCATGTTATTGTCTTCTTTCCGGACTGGTGTATTTTTCCCTGCAATATGATAAAGGAGGGACCATATAAATGTAATTGTGGGGTCTGCTCCATGTGGAAATATCTGTGTGAAGATGGACCATGGACTTACTGCCTGCATCTTCTGGAGAGAGGCTGTGCCAACAAGAGCTAGACCTGGTGTGAAGAGCTCTAGCTTCGATTTGCAGAACACTGATCCCTTTTGTAGGGACAGAGTACACTTCAGCAGGCCTATATTTGTTGTAACCTGGCAAAACTGGTGACTGCTGAGGATCAAATTTTCTGGCCCTCAAAAAGCATAAACATATGTAGTGGGAGGATTTGAACTAGAATAAATTATCCAGTGAACCAGTCTGGTGAGGGTCTAAGGGCTGAGCTGTGAACACATCCTTTCTTCAGTCTGCAGTGATAAAGCTAAGTATGAAGAAGGACAGTTAAAACAAGCAATCAAATTGACAAAAGAGTGTGGAGAAACACTGCCTCATATTGTGCAGTGTGTTTTGCTCCAAGATAAATCAGCTTTCACTTCTTTATGGCTTCACACTGGCTCTTGGGACACAATAACAAAACAAGGAGACAAAGGTTGCTGGCTTTTGCTACAGATTTCTGTAACGATGAGATCCTCCTCCTACCCTGTAGGAAAGTCATTACCATATAGCATGTCCCAATATCGAAGCAGCACTTGTGTATGTATACAAGTGCAGATGTTTGGTCTGGAATCTGTATGCCCCCCAGCCTGTGGAACTTCTCATAGTCACCCCATCGCAGGGTACTTCTGACTTGGAAATTCAATTTACAATGTCTGCTAATGCTGCTCTTACCGATTTGTGGACTTAAAATTGCTGGTTACTAGTGATAGCACCTCTTTTATCTTGCCTTGGTAGCACAACCCCCACCTTACTGCAAATTAACTAGGTGTTTTCCCCTTTGTCAGCTCTGAGCTGCAAACTCCCTCAGCATGCCCAAAGTACCCATTTCTGCAGAACTGTGTCTCCAGTTGAAAAGTCAGAAGAGAGTGGAAAGGATCATGTTCTGCAAATGAGTAAAGTTAGCACTGAATTCTATAATGGTAGCAAAAGTGGGTGGGTGATTGCAGTTAGCCTTCCCATTGCCATACTGTTGCAGTTCAAGACCCAGCAGGCACAGGTGAAATAGGACAGTGACAGTTTTCTTTTGCTGGAGAGACATGCGAGGACAGATCCTCAGCTGGTACAATGGTTACCTTGAAGTGAACTGAGATATTTGCAAATGAGGATCTGCTTCAAATAGAAAAGCCCCAGCTTCATTGAAATAAATGGAGATTTTGCTATTTAATTCAGTGAGACAAGCTGTCAGTCCCAATTTCTTGGGACAGAGGAAGACTGCAACATGAAACTGGAAGAGGTGTATTTTTCATACTGCAGGTAGGGCTAGGATAGATATAGGAACAAGGTAAAAGGTCAAGGTGGAAAGAGGAGAGGTCATTCTTTCAATGGTTTGGACTGCAATATGTGCACTGTGCTTACCAAGCACCTGCTGTACTGTACAGTATATATAGCTGGTTGCAAATGCTCTTGTTCCTGAAAAGGAGCTGCTATGGTAATGGTGCAGGACGTAGTGTATGCTGGTTTCTCTGTGAGTAGGATGTCCTCATACTCTTCTTTAGTACTAACCTGTGACTGTTCAGTCTTCTGACTAGTAGGTGGGTGCTCAAGGCTTCATCATGGTATATCTCATGCAAAAATGGCAGATATTTTCTTGCTAATAGTTTCATTTTGTAGGTATGTGTACCTGAAATATTTATCCTTAGTTCTTTTAGCCTTTTGAGAGATACTTACTGGGTGTGTACTTCATCTTCTGGAAATGTCCAGTATTTGACCAGAATATTGAGAAAGGGAATAGGACGTGATTTACAGATTTATGTCTGAGAACATTCCTGCATGATAGTTATGTTTACACTGACTGTGTATCCTCAAGCCCACATTTAAAATGTAGATCAAACAATATTGCCAACATGTATATTTTCTTATTGAGATTTTCTCCAAATATGGACTCATATTTGCTGTTCTGCCAGTATTCTTGCAGTAGTGTCTGTTTTATATTTATGTGCAATTCCTCTTGTTAAAGAAAGGAAAAAAGGAAGGAAGGAAGGAAGGAAGGAAGGAAGGAAGGAAGGAAGGAAGGAAGGAAGGAAGGAAGGAAGGAAGGAAGGAAGGAAGGAAGGAAGGAAGAAAGGAAGGAAGGAAGGAAGCATAATGTCCAACAATGTCTGGCTGAAACATGCAATGGGAGTGTTGACTCTACCATGATTTTAAATCGATAAATGAGAAATAAATATGCAAAGGGCATGCAGTGATGAAACCTCAGGTATAATTCTACCACTTCTAATATGTTCAGGTGACTCTAAGATAGTCAGATAATGGTAGTGAATAGAAATTGGACATTTAAGTAGTCTGCTCTCAAGCTATTTAATATGCAATGTACTGCTCAGAATCCTGCTACAGTGACAATACAGATAAATAGCTAGGTCTTGCATGTTTGATTCATAGTTTGTTAATAATATGTGATCAGTGAAACAGAACAGAATGAATACATGAAATTATTTAATCATTTAGAAATCACAAAATTTGCTAAATGATAGGGTAAGGAAAATTGAATTTGTTCAGCTCTTTGTCACTGCAGAACTCTCCAAGCTGGCCTTTCATTTTCATTACTGGGTCAAGTTACAGTGTCAAGTCTACTTCATGGGCATTTATGAAAGGCTTATTCACAGCCTTCACTGGGAAAAATGCTCTGATTTTTCCTGAAAGCTTGTAAGAAATTGCACAAAGAATGAAATAACTTAGGCCACTGATCTGGGAAGTGCTTTCTGTTTTGGCATTCTTTATATCATAAATGGGCAAAAGCCCAGTATCTATGATGTTACTCAGTTCAGTATATTTCATCCTCTTCAAAAGACTTCATCTCTCTGGACAACCAAAACCCATTAATCTGGAGAAAAAGAGTCAGCACTTAATAATAGAATGTAACTTTATTGAGCACTTAAACTGTGGCCAGGAAAAGCAAATACACTCTGAATCAACCCAGTGCAGTGAAGTGGAATATGAATGTTGCAGAGCTTATCTATGGAAGCATGTTGTCATTTTTCTGAGGTTTCTATCAAACTTTTAATCAAAACCATAGCTGAAATTGGCCCAAGTTACTGTGATCATTTTTGAACGTTCTGTTCTGTAAAGTCTAGCACACAGATTTATAATGTTTGAACACTAGTACTGTTGCCAAAAGTCACAAGAAAGTTGCAGGCTTCAGACACACATCATCAGTACATGTTATATATCTACTTCAGAAGCAAAGGGGAGTCCTTTGGAGATGGCAACAAATGCACTCCAGTGGCTAGAACCAACGATGCCGATAAAGTTGCAAGGTGATCTGTGAAAGGAATTACTTTAATGAATAAGGAGGAATGTATTCACAAAGACCAGCTGCAGGCTAGGTAGGCTAAAGGCTTGTATTAGCTCCTGTAAAAGTCTGTTTGGAATACCTAGAGTTACAGTTCAGCTCCAAATTGCCCTACATAATGGCAACACTGATTTAATATATTGCTTAGTGACATATGTTTTTTCTATTCATCCACTTTTCTTAGCACAGCTGGTCATTGTGCCTCTTACCTTTCCTACATACAGAAGCAATGTGAGAATCATATCAATATATATGAAGATAATCTCCATATATTGTCCATAATGCCTATTGCACATACCTGAAGTTCACGTTTCAAATTTCTTCTTGTCGAAGGATCATAGTACTGCCATGAGTATTATTATAGGCTTGCTCCTTGTTTTGTTTTCTTCAGTGCATAAAAACAAGCATTTGCCTATGTGTTCTGATAGATTATGGAGACAGACTTTCCTGTTGGCAATAGGCAAGTTTCTTTTGCCTAATAATGCATGTACTAGAATAGCTATTCATCTAGTGATTTCATATAGCACTAGATCTTATATACAGACATCAAAACCCACATATCTCGTATTTCATCCATCTTGGTTTATATTAAAAACACAGAAATGAACACAACAGCCTGAACGAAAACTAGAAGAGAGGTTTACCTAATGCCTCAGCTGATACTTTTGTACAGATCTTGTTACCATAAAAATGATATAAGGAGTATCAAAAGAAAGAATAATACATGTACATAATTATTAAATGTTAGTGAAGTGCTTAGTTAGTAAATTATACTAGCTAAATATTTTCTCATTAAAAAGTTTTGAGAAATACAGGTTGGTCAGAAAATATAAAACATTATAGAGTATAAATTCAGGAAAGGAGATAACATGATTATCAAGTATTGATACTTATTTTTTCCAAGCAGAACATTGTATATTGTTATGTTTTGATAATGAAGGAAGTGTGAAAAACTAACTTTATGTAAGAAGTAGCAGGCAATGTAAAATGTTGTTTTTTGTTTTTTTATTGTGGGTTGACAAGTTAGTTGTTTGCTTCTAATTAATAGAAGTTAGAAAATAGAAAGAATATGTGTATGGTGACAAGGTGAAATATTGAATTAATTTTGTGAGGAATACTGAATTTGGAAAAATGGAATTCTACCGGTTCTATTTTCCTTAACTGCTATCTCATTGGGCACTGTCTTTGGAGTAACCCCATCCTGTTTTCAAAGAATTTCCATATGGTTTCATGATATTGGCCCAGTTTTTGAAAGGTAAATAGACTTTCAAGCACACAAGATACTTTGCAGAGTTAACTGACCACAATCAGGGCTTTCTGAGACGGTCACATAGTCAGAAAAACTGACTCATTCATATGAAGCATCCAGCTTGATTTTCCTTTATGTAGCCAAGACCCCAAATTACCCTGGTGTGCTTGGCTGAGTATGTGATGAATAGGTTGGCTAGAGGAAGGAGTTGGTAATATCTGTAATTTCTGTGTACCTGTGGAAGGTCTGTGGGAGGTCTGTGGGATGAAATCTCAAGCAATAATTTGAAGACGCTTCATATGAAGTAGTTTGGGATTATTATATTTCTATCTTTTGAAATAAATTGCATAAAGTGACATTAGGAGTAGTAAATGATGAAAATTCCTTCGGAACAGTACGCTGTTTCCTGCGTAATATGTACTTTTTCCCTGTTCACTCTTACTTGGCTCCTCCCTCTGTAGCATCTGAAAAACATAAGTCTTTCATGCCTCTGCTTAACAGCAGCCCTGTAAGTTAAGGGGCTAGTGATGCCTACATCAAAATGGCTGGATGGGGCTTTCAAGGCTCTTGAGTCCTTGGTGAGACCCTACTGTGCACCAGCTCACTCAAGGGTTTCTGGAGAAAGAAAACGCAGAGGCTCTGGCTAGAAGGACTCTGCAGTGTCTATTGCCCTTTTCCCAGCCAAGCTGTGGTCCAAGTCATGACCCACTCAATGTAAGTGCTGCCATGATTGCCAGCTGTGCTTACTCCCTTCTTGCAGGGATACAGGGAAATAAAACAAGTTAGCAAGTAGTCTAACCTGTAGTAGACCTGTTAGTAGAAAAATGATTTAAATATTCAAAACAGCAAGGGTCATGCTGTTTACAAATACTATATGTTTTGTGTTAATGGGCATTCATTGAAAATCATTAGGTAGCAGGGATTACAGAACTGCTTCCAGCTAAGCCAGAAATACAAGTCTCAGCTGTTACTAATAAACTCCGATTTCAATTGATTGAATAATTATTTTATTCAGCCAGTTTTCTTTTGAAAATGGTTACATCAAATAGTTTAAAAACTGTTCCAGATGCCAGTTGTTCTTTCCCATTGGGAATGCATGACCAAGTAGAAGATAGGTCATTTGATCAATAAAAATAACATACATAAGTATGACCCCATATTCCATCTTAATATATCTGACAAGCAATTTCACTCCTAACAAAAATAAACCCGAGAGCTTTTTTCCTAATTTAGACAAAAATTCAACTGTGATTCTGTCTGTAGTCAAAGAATATTCTCCTGTATCCCTTTCAGCAATGACTACTTCTGCATGTTTGGAGGTGAAAGCTTTAATCTTGGTACAAGTTCATCCTTCCTGATATAATTTAACTTAATGTCAGGGTTTACTGAAAGTCTTCAGGCAAAACTATTAAGAACACATTGGTTTTTGATTGAATGACTCTTCTGTGAATCTCACTGTTTCCTATAGAAAATATTGATTCTTAGTTGAAATTGCCGGAAAACCAAAAGTGCTACCTTGGAAATACTTTCTCCATTCTTCCCATCCCCACTTGCTTCTGTGTCCAGCTTCTGAGGTCAGGTTACACTGACTGTAAAGCATTTAAATGCCTCTTAGAGCAGTGAGATGCAGAGGAGGCAGAGAGGATAAAATGTCAGAGCAAAAGTTTTGCAAACAATTGTGTTTCTTCCCTCTTCTCCTGACTGTTAAGATCTGTTACTCTGAAATACTGATTTACAGCAAGATTATGTTACGTGTTAACATATTAGTCATACTTTTGACAGCTTAATAAGATTCAATAGCACATTTTTAAAAGCTGACAAACATTTCAAAATATGATTCCTGAAATGTAATTAAAAATAATTCTATTCTGAGGTACAACACTTCCTTTAAAAACAAAACCAAAACTTAAAACCAAACAGCAACAATTCACCATGCTATTTTAGAGCTTAATATATTGAATTTTTTTCACTGAAGTTTCAGAAGTTCTGAGACAGTAAATAAAGCAGTTATTTATAATGTCTTTCTGTGGCTAGTAAGGAAATAGATACAATAAATACTGTAGTTTACTGAGATGAGCCACAAAGAAGTGTTAATTTATGAAGATAAAGAGCTCTATGACATAGATTTGCTCCTCAGAAACAAAAAGTTCTGTATAAATCCTGGCTACCTGGAACTTAATGGGAATTTAGTCACTGACTTAATAGCTTTGACTGTACCAGTAAATAAAAAAAATGCCTGGGACCCTTTTCTGCACTGCTGCACTCAAGTTGCCTACTGGGACTAGCTCCATGCCACCTCATGAGCCTTGCGGAGGACTCATATGGGAGAGGCTTGGGCCGAAGTTATGATAAGGACTCTAAGAATCATAGAATCATAGGATAGTTTGGGTTAGAAGGGCCTTTCAAAGCTCATCTAGTCCAACCCCCCTGCAATGAGCAGGGACATCTTCAACTAGATCAGGTTGCTCAGAGCCCCGTCCAGCCTGGCCTTGAATGTCTCCAGGGATGGGACATCTACCACCTCTCTGGGCAACCTGGGCCAGTGTTTCACCACCCTCATCATAAAAAATTTCTTCCTCATGTCTAGCCTGAATCTCCCCTCCTTTAGTTTAAAACTGTTACCCCTTGTCCTGTCATAACAGGCCCTGCTAAAAAGGGATTACAGAACTTCTGGCAATCAGCAGCACAGATTAGCATAGCCATGGACAGTGTGGCTAGAATTTCACCTTCTCCAATCTATTTTCATTGAAGTATACTTGTCCTTTGTTTCTCTGTTCCTCCCATAATTTCAATAGCTGGAAGATTAGTTCATAAGTATAGGCATCACCAGATTTTTTTCCAATACAGTTCAAAGGGAACAAAAGACTTTCTAGCAAAGTAGCTGGTTAGTGGAAAGTTGAATTTGACTGAATTCCACATTCCCCTCCTCCAAGGAAAAAAACCAACTGTAGAGTCATAAAATTTTAAGTGTCCTTAAAACTGTAAATGTTAAGCAACTATTTTATTTAATTGCATACCATGTGCCACATTTGGCACACATTAAAATCTGAAGGTTTTTTATGTGTTTCTTACTGCCCAGTAACTAGTACTTAGCTAAATATTTAATCTAAAATTCTTAAATATAGAAGTAGCCTATATTAGTTTATAGTCTCCTATCATACAAGAAGGGAAAAGGTAAAAATCTGTAGCTTTTTAAAGCTTTAGAGAGTCAAAGAAGGCATCACTTTCCTGCTTTGTCACTGAAACTTAGGTCAGATGCTCCATCTAACATGACATAATTTTTACAAATTAAATTGTCCTCTAGTGCAAGCTTAATGCATCTTCCTATCCACCATATATCTATTCGAAAATAAACATTTAATTTGCATGTGTAAATGCATACTCTGTCAGGCAGGGAAGCCTGAAAATCTTTCTTTCAAATCTGTAATTAAGCATTTAAATGAATTTTCTGGTTTTTTTTGGAAGTCTTCAACATGCATTATCTGCTATTTACCATCTGTTGTGTATCTTCTTCATGCGAATATGACTCCAAAGAGTTGAAAATAAGGTTTTGTCCTGTATTATGGAGTAACAATGCTTTTTCACAGTGAGAAATCATACAAGGTTCTGAAGGCAGAAAGGGATTTACCACATGCTAAGAACGTTAAAAGTTAGTACAAATAATTTTTGTAGCCTTTTTTAAAAGTAGAATTGTTACCAGAAGGCAGAATTTTGGACCACATAGAGGAAGAATTGCTGGCTTTTGATTACTTATCCTAGTTTGCAATGCCATAAATATTTTTTTGGGGGGTAGAATGGGAGTAGAAGTATTCACTTAATGAAAACAGCTTAAAAAAAAAAAAACAAAACAGAACCAAAGCTACAGTTTGCCTGAAGATAAAGGACTGAAAACTCAGAGCTTCCTCTACCTTTCCTCAATAGTGACAAATGGCAAATGTTTCACTTGTATTTTGCCCCAACAATCTGCTTTTTTTTCCTTGAAAGTGACTCAATCAGAAATATGGAAACACATGGAAATAAAAATGAGATTATTACTGAAAAATTAATAATTCACAAAGAAAATATTAGTACTTGGGTGCCTTCCTAAGGTAAAATGGAAAAGATGTCCTTCTCCAGATTTTTTTTTAATTATTATTATGTTTTTAGGATGGATTGAAATTACAAAGCTTTTATTTTGTTAACAAAAGTACCTCCTAAAGTCTTCCTCAACTCTGATCACATATGGCGTTCTTTAAATTTTAGTATCTGATCACTAGGACCATTAAATCAAACCATGATCTAGAGTCATCAAAGGGATAATGAAATATGAAATATGAAGTTAATTCAATTTCAATTACTTTATTGGTACTATATCGTGCCCGGGTACAGTAGAAGTTAATCAAGAAAATTAATGTCAGACATATGATCATTGAAAATAATTTAATATTAATTTAGTGTGGATTTTATACACAGAGACCTAACTTTGCAGTAAAACATCAGCTGTTTTTAATGCTGCTTAATATGCAAATCAACACATTATTTTGGCACAGATTTCTAATGGAACAATCCTGACCTGATATCAGAAAGGAAAACTGTGATTATAATTGTCTTCAGAAGGCTTGACATTCGCTGATGACAACTTTTAAAACCATGGTGTGTTTATCACTGGGAAAAAGGTCACTTGAAACTCAGAATTTGTTCCCTTCCTGTTCACATTTTATTCTTGAATGGAACAAAGTATTCTTAATTTTAAATTTGTAGCTCCAAATTGTTGCAAATAGATACTCATCAGCTGTATAGCTTGCTTATCAAGACACTCCATTGAAAGTTGAGCATTTGGTGTGACTGTACTGACCTTGCAGCATAGAATATTTCCTTCTCATTGAAAAGACTAAACACTGAATGTTTTTAATTGACACTGTAATGAAACAGATATTATCTCCCATTTCCATTTTTTCCTTCTATAATTTTTAAATTTTTGTGGAAAGCCATCGTGATGAAGCATTCCTCCCAGTGAACTGGTTGGTTAAAATATTTGTGCAAACCAAACATCTGGAGAAGCATGTTGCAAACATGAGTCAAGTGGAAACTGAGGGTTTAAAATGTGTTTGAAAAGAGCATTATTTGTAAGTTATCTTCCCTTTTGTACTTCAGATGTTCCATTGACAGCATAATTTCTGGAAGGGTAATATCCAGGAAGAATTCAAAGCAAGCTGTTTCACGTAAATTATCTGCTGTTAGCTAATATTAGACTCTTTTCACTAACTTCTAGTAGTGCATTAATTAATGTTTAGGAAACAGAGTGAAAGAACTCAGGTAGTCAGCATCATGTAAATCCAATATGTACTGGAGTTTTAGCATAATAAAGTGTTTGTCAAAAAGGTAGCAATGAGAGAGAATCTGCAGATGTGTCTAAAGATGCTTCTATAAGACCTTGAGAAAATTCATGTCAACAAGTCCTTTCTCTTCTATAATGGCAACGGTGTGAAAGACAGTGCATCAATATTTTGTCAATGGAAGATGGGCTTCTTTATGACTAATTTGATGTTAAAGCTGCAATTATTCTTATTCACATTTAGTGGTATCCTTAGGAAAGACAGGTTTGGTGTGTGTATGGGGAGGGCAGGTATTTTGCTTTGTTTGTGGTAGGTTTGTTGGTTTTTTTCCCCTCTCTCCAGCTCTACTGCAATTGCTTTCTTATCCATTAATTCCTGCAGAGACATAAGCACTTCAACTGTTATAACTGACAGGAGTAACAGGCTCAAGAGCCAGGCAGGAGAAAATACCATTTCTTAGATGTCTTCTGTGGTACTGAGAAACCTATGGTCAGGAATGCTACAGTAGTGTAAGTTTAAAGCTGTGGATGAGCCTCAGCTTTTCTGCTTAATGGCATTTATTGCTTGTATGCAAATATGCAAGGAAAACGGAGCCACGTGTGTGTATGTGATTTTGTGTGGTTTAGTTTTAAAAGCAGTTGTTAAGTACCAGATAATTTTCTCTGTACAAACCTACTCAATTAACCAGATTCATAAATAATACATTAAATTTTATTCTGAATTTCCCAATAAAGTATGTTGAACTGTTCCTTTCAATATTTCTATTATGACATAATATATATTATATAATAGTATATAATACAAGAAACAAGTATTACTTTTCTCCCAAAGGGGAAGTCAAAGATTAACACAGCCTCAAGTGGAATCTTTGTGGTAAGAAGGCAGAGTAGATGTTTGAAGAGTTACCTTAAATTACCCCTGCTGCAATTAGAAGTTCCGATTCACAAGTCTACTCTCAAAAGACTAAATCTACTCAAATAGCTTGCCATGTCACATCTGTAAATAGCATAAAATGCAATGGATTGGGCAATTAGAAAAAAATTGCTGATTTGCTAGCAGAGTTAATGAATGTCCTTTGCAAGCAAGCAAACAAACAAACAAAAAAACAAACAAAAAGATACTGTGCTTGGCTTAAAGATTTGGATTTTAACATGGGATCAGAAAAAGGATCTCAGGCTCTTTAATTCATGATACATGGTTCTTGCAGTCTGTTTTCAGAAGCTTTTTGTAGCCAGGAGTGATAGACAGCAGGGGAACGATTTTCTAATCATTATTTGTTTTAGCAGACCTACAAACTGTGCTCTGACCTAAAGACTGAGATTCCAAAGAGCCATTCTCCTTGGAACCGCAAAGCTAAAGAAACATGGACAAAGTCATGAACAACTGCAACTTTTTTTACCTGTCATGAGGAGAATAAAGCTTTTATCATCGTTAATAATATATTACTAGAACAGTTATTGCTTTCAGAGTAAGAAGCTGCAAGATCAAGGTAATAGAGCATTCTTCAAAGGCATAGAGTGGGGAGTAAAAGTACTATTTTAGTATAGTGAAAGAGAAATTCTTACCAAAATGGTGGTCATCCTTTTTAAACTGAATGATACTTAAGGAAAGAAAAAGACCATAGTTGGGCTTTTTTGAGGCACTATAATCCCAGTCAGCTGAAAGCTTTGAGTAATAAACCAGCTGATACTGTGTGAGGTTTGTCCATCTAAGCTCCCCAGCAGTAAGGAATTTACTGTAACAGTTTATGGACTTTGGTTCCCATGGAAAGAAATATGTGTATGCCTTTCCTGGTGCAACTGAAAGTAAAAGCTGAAAGATGAAGTAACTGTTCCCAGGGCTTTTCACATTAGACTTGATTTCTGCATTAATCAACTCTATCACAAACAGTCCTTGGCTGTAGCCCATGAAGGCAAGGGAATGATTTCACAAAGCAAAGGAAGACATTTTTCATTTACTTGTGGATGTCCTCAGTCTGAAAGGTAATCTTTCAATAACAGAGAAGTTTAATGGGAAAGAAATGCTATTGACAAGTAAGGTTAAGTGGACTGAAGGAATGCCAAGTTTCACTTCAGATCCTAAGTAAAGACAATTGTCTTTGTGCACAATATGTTTGCAGCTTTGAATCCTGAAAACGTTAAAGCTAATCTTAACTTTCTTTCCCTTGCCCTTCCTGGCAGTTGCTGGACTGTGTAAACCAATCATGATGCTTGTCATGTCACTTAAAAGTTTTCCCACAAAACTTTAAAAATTTTCCACAAAAAAGAAGAAAATTTCACAAGTGAAAGGTCTGAGAGACATGTAATTCACAGCCTTCTCACCCACAGCTGGCTCGAAGACTGGAACTACACACACAGTAAATCTGTGTAAACTCATGTCTGAAATTAAAGACAGCTGATACAAAGTCAAAATTTCTTTTAATGAAGAATTCTATAGGAATGACTAATGCATAGGGGTTTTCTTCCTATTTCCAGTGGGAATGTTTTGCTTGTGAAGCTGAAACAATGCTGAGCTCGGGCTGTTCACTCAGCCTTGTTTCCTACAGCATATTTGGGTGCAAGGTGGCAATGGGCAGGGCTTGGAGCAAGGTTCCCAGTTCTGCCCATGTGCTGGGACACCTGTGGCATAAAGAGTGCTCCTGTTGCAGTCAGGGAAATGCTGGGAGCCCAAGAGGTTAACTGGCAAGAATTTAGACAAAGTTTCTAATAGAATTAATTTTTCATCAAAAGCTTGCCTGACTGGCCTAATATCACAAAGTTTTGATGAAAATGTTTTTCAGAATAAACCCCTTTCATTGTAGGTTTCCAATAAACTTCAGTAAGTAGCAGTGTCACCATGGCACCTAGCTGCTGGTTTATCTTTTCTTTTGTGACGTGGAAACATTAGCATCTCTCTACTCCATGGAAGGGTTGTGATCAAGAATATTTTTCAAGTGCTGTAATGTGCTTGAATGGACATATTTTCCTTTGTAAAATGAGGATATAGAGCTGATGAACTGAAGTTCTTGGTTGCTTTTCAGGGGAAAGGGGGTGTGCAGAGAGGGGTAGGGAAGGCTGAAAGCAGAATAATTTTGGAACCTCTGAAGGTCATAGCTTCACAGGCAAAGTTGCTTATCCTGCAAAGTTTTAAAAATCTCCAAGGATGGAAATTCTACAGCCTTTCTTAGGCAACCTGATGTTTTTCCATTGTTGCATCTTGTGTCTGTTGCCTCTTGTAATGTCACTGTGTGTCTCTGGCACCATCTTCTCTGTAACCACTTGGCAGATAGTTGAAGGTGACAACAATATTCTTACCCCTAGTTTTCTACTCTTTGGACTGAAGAGTGCCCATTCCATCAGTTCCTTTTATACACCATATGTTCCAGCCTTCTCATCATCTTGGTGGCCCTCCACTGGACTTGCTCCAGTTTGAATATGTCTTTCTTGGGCTAGGGGGCCCAAAGCTGGAGGCATTATTCCAGATGTGGTCTCACTAGTGATGAAATAGGAGCATAAACTCTCCTCTTGCTAATGCAACCCAGTAAGCGACTCTCCTTCATCCCTGCAGAGATATACTGCTGGGTCTTGTTCACCAAGTCACCTAGCTCCTTTTCTTCAGAGCTTTCTCTCCCATCAATGCCAATTTTTACTGTTGCGTGCTGTTAATCCACTCCAGATGCAGGACTTTGCATGTGTCCTTGACTTGGGAAATGGTGCACACATAAACGCATTATTCTCCATCACTCTTTAAAACCCAATTTGTAGTCACTGACATATTACTTGAGTAATACAATCCAAATACTACTGTAGTCTCTAAATACTTGTAGCTGTAACTGTTTTCAGACACAATGCATGGCAGAAAAAAATAACAAAAAATGGCTCTAGAGATAATAGTTTAGCTGTCTGCAGTGACTCTTGTGTGTTTAGCATGAAAAATGTATCCCTTAAGATAATGCTTTTTTCAGTGGGCTTTTCACTTTAGCACCCAAAAGCTATGAATATTAAATACGCATCCATATTTATTGCAAATGTTACTGTGCATGTATTTGAACAACTATATACTTAGCTATTCCTGAATGAGTTACTAAATACCATATTTGCCTAAGTAAGCACCGCTAAAATTCCTGCCGCATATTCAGGCACCGGATCTCAGTGAAGACTTCCAAGACATGGTCAGCAGCTTCTGGGCTTAGATTCCTTTGCAAACTCAGCATTCAAAGAAACAGGACAAAGAGGGAGTCTTTGCCAGATAAGAGAAGGAAAAGTATTTTGTTATTAGGGTGCATGGATGGGGAATTGTGCGATTCTGTTTGTATAAAACCACGATCCAAATAAGCCTGGGTGAGGGCTGGCAGGTGGATATAGCAAACCAGCCTTTGTGTCCCTGCAAACCTGACTGATGACTTGCAGCCAACTGAAAGAAAAGTAAAAATGGTGTGGTGTCTTTCCTGCCATCCCTCCAGTGCACCATAAGAGGCCCGAGGATGGCAGCACATAAATCCTATTGCAAATCATTTGCTCTCTTATTCTTGGTTAGCTTTTACCTTTTCTTGCATTTAAGACAGTAGGTGGGATGAAGTCTTAACAAGATTTAAATCAGTGGACATTTTCACTGTGGATTTTCACTCCAAGGATGGAATCAACACTCAACTCTAACTTCAGCAGTTTAAAACTGACTCGTCTTTTCTAAGATAGCCACCTGGACATGATAAGCGGGGCACTTGATTCTGTATCACAAACAATAAATACAAACTTCTTTAGGCACTGGAGAACTCCAGCTGACTTACTCTAACTGAAAGGCCCTGAAAGTCTTTAAAATGTCCATGCAACAGCCATGGTGATCTGTGTATGGCAGAACAAAATATGTGACCATTTATCACACACATATTCTGCTAGAGTCGTGAAACTTTTGCAGGAGTGTATGTATGAAAGAAATAGTGAGTAAATCAATGAAGTAAACCTGGCTGTTTTATCCAGTCTGCATAAAAGGCAGTGATTTCAAGCCATTGTCTTTCATATTTTGTGTTTCTGGAGCCAAAAACTCCCAAAAGAACTAAACTGCAGGAAATCAAAAGCAGAAAATACATTTGTGTATTTCAAACACCTTGTCCCTAGCTGTCCTTCCCCAGGACTGTTTTGGCTTGCTCAGCACTGAGCCATCCCATGGCTGCTCAAGCGCCGGCACATCATATCCCTGGCCTGGCTGACAGGGTGTGATGTTGTTGGATAACGATGCAGAGCACCTGCACGATTAGGGGCTGGCTGGGTGCCGAGGGCAGACCCGTGATGTATGCACCAAACCAAGGCACGGGGTTCCCAGATGGGAGTGCTGCAATGAAGCGGTGCTCTGCAGATGGGATAAGTGCCCTCATTATTCACCCTCTGGACAGCATAAGTGCCTCCATTATTCACATGTGGGTCCATTGTATGTTGAGGAAAATATGTATCTTTATTGTTTACTCAGTCACAGTGCAGCACTTTATCAAGTTTAATGTTACTGAATTAAGTATGCAAGCATGTGACCTTTTTAACCTTTTTAAGGTTGCTCCTATCATGCTGGCGGGTGATCTCAGAACTAAAAATAGAGTGACCTATTATACCACCAAAGCAAATACTATGCCATTAAATGGTTTATGTCCTTTAGTGAGGGTTAAATCAGATGTAATCAGATGAAATTACTCTTGACTATAACAAAATGAAAAGACTACCCCATACATTTGGTTTTTGGTTTTTGCTTTTTTTCTTTTAATTTATTTTTCTAATGATGTTCCTAATCTGCAGGCTGAAAAAAAAAAGAAAAAAAAAAAAGAAAAATACAAATGAAGATAACAACTTTTGAATTTAAAATATAGTACAAAAGCAAAATTAAAGTATTTTGAAAGGTTGTATAAGATGAAGGGTGTTTATTTTCTTTAATAATATTGTGTCACAGATGGTATACTGCTATACATTTTACTGTTATAGGGTACTGATGAAAGTTTTTATAACAGCCCAAGTATATAACATTTACTTTGGTATATGTCAAAATAATGTGTATTCAGACTCTGAAATACATCACTGAAGCTGTTTAAATCATTTTTTGTATATAACATAAAATTTGAAAGCTTTGGGGGAGAAGGCAGAGGGTAAGTGAAAAGTCCCTTTGCAGCTATTCACATTATGTTTCATGACAGCGGGGACACCAAGGACTGAGTGGCACTTACAAGCACTGTTTGGGTAGACATGGCTTTCAAAAAGTTAAAATTAACATTCACCAGACCAGAAAGCAGCAAGATGAAGAAGAGCAGATCAGCAAAGCAACTGAGGGATTGATCCTCTGCATAATAGTACCACAAATCAAAAAGCTGTTCACAGACAACTTACCCAACAGGCAGTGAGGAGATGTTAACTCCAAGTGCAAGAGCTGGCACCTTAAAAAAAAAAAAATACTAGCAAATTGTTGGGGAAAGGGGGGTATGTTTTCCTTTCACTACATTTAAACCAAAATCTCTAGAACCCTTTTTGCTAGCACTTAAAAATTAACTCAAGTTGAAAAGCCCCTGAGGAATTACTTCATGACTTAATTCTATCAATTTTGGCATGGCCAAATCCTGTTTATCAGTGTTTCCCTGATCATGGGAAAAAGGTTGTGTTTTCTGCTTTTACTTTGAAATTGAGCAGGAAATCTACCTGAAAGGACTGATGTATCTGCTAGAATGATAGAGTTGTAGCAGCTTAAACAGCTTCTCTTCTGCTATGAGTAACTTCATTCGGACTGCTCATGTGCAGAGACATGTCATTTTTTTCCCATTTCTAGCTTCAGTCAGTGGGAAGACTCACAGATGGGTGGGATGTGGAACACCTCCAAATTTGGTGCAGGCCATTTACACCAACTCAATACACAGACTGTCTAGGGGGAAGTGAGGATGCTTGAAGTCTGTAGGATTTATTTTGCAGCTAAGAAGCGACTCTTTAGACCGGTTGACTTCAGAAGTAAAGCAGAAAAGTTGAGATCTGAGTTTCTGGTTTTCTGCATAACCTGCGTCCCCATCTTACTGCATGATCTGTCTTGAACTACTTAGTCTTTGCCTCAGTACCCTGCCTACACAGTGGAACAATACTCACCATCCTTTTCTGAAGCCCTGTTAAGCACTCTTATACCTTTAGATGGAAAAGATGCTATGTGAGAATGCTTTCTTATTATATGAATGCCAATTTCTTGCTAACTTGATATTTCTCTCAGGTGTCCCTGGATTTTTAAGCCTTTCAAAGTCCCCTAGATCAGGCACAGATCTATTGGAAAATCTAACACACCAAGTGAGAAAGTTCCCATTGCTGAATTTCTGTTTAATAAGTCAACTTCTCTTGTTATTTATGCACAATATCAGGCACAATGCACAAATCAGAACTTGTTAGGTTCAATTCTTAGTGGAATTACCTATAGACCTAAAAATATAACCTTTTCTGCCCTTCCCCCTTCAGTCTGGATTAGGGTTGCATCTAGCACTGTTCCTGCCAACAAACACGCCTGGGTAATCTTGCTGCTGGTCCCTTTGCTGATTAGTATTGATTACTCCTCTCACTTGAACATGAAGAGATGTATGCATTTCCTTATTGAGCTCATAAGGCCAGATGCTGACAATACGAACATTCTCTGCTACCCCTGCAGTAATAATAAGCATTCAAAATAAGCTCGAGCACAGACTTGTTTCAACCCATTTAAAAAGATGACCAGATAACTGCCCGTGACACATTTAAAGTGGTGATTGAACTGGTGACAAATGGAGAATTACTATCTGCAGAGCTCAGGCAGTGCCGGTGCTCATCTGGAGAAGTATCACAGCTTTACTCAGGAATATAAAGCAGAAGCACTCAAAGGCAACTTGGCTGTTATCTAGCAGTCTGTCATGCAGTTTGTCCCCATTTACTAATGTAAATTAGTAACTGACCTGATCAAAACATATCCTTTGGTGACATTTTGGGTATCTGTTAGTTTACAGGCAGGAGTTTTCTTTCTACCCATCTTCAACTGTGACCTGTGTAGACAGATACAAAATAAGGAATCCTATCACCAGCATAAACCAGAATATATTTTCTGCAGTGCTTTATTCTCTGAGAGGAAAAGAAATGAAGAATTAAGTGATGAGTGAACTGCCAGCTAACTGAAAATGCTGGTTATATTTCAACAATAAAACAATTATATGGAAAACTATAAAATGTAGGCATTGAATTCACCATATACCTTTACAGTTGGAGGCTTATAAATTTCTTCTACTGGGAAATATTAATCATGGCTGATCTTCCTCAGCAAAGCTGACAAAGGGTAATAAATGCAAGGGAAGAGAAACCTGAAGCCTAATACTTGATCTGGCTCAAGCCACTTGTTTTGTACTTGCATCTTAATTTCACCTCAAGAAGAGCTGAGGCTGATGTCTTTGTTGGTGCTGCAGGTACTGGCAATTTTTCTGTCTTGCTTTATCACTCTGAGCAGCTAATTGAAACCATCTCTTCTTTGTGCACATTTTTAAGCAGAACCCCACAGTGCTCCAAAGTTGACCTTCCTTGTGTTGTTTGCATTGTTAATTATCCTGACCGGGACCTCTCTGCTTCTTTTTGTGATTATAGCAGCTCCCTCTTCTTTCATATGCACACAGAGAATTAGTTTTCATGTTATACAATTTCCCTAGCCATTTCAGCTTCCTCAAATTCTTGTCTTCAGTTGGCCTTACATGCAGATAGCTGGATTCAAAATTGTAACTGTCTCATTTTCACAACTTTTCCCTTCCTAATTACCTGAATTAATCACATCCTTTCTTTCACTGTATAGATCACTCCTCAAAGTTGTGATTTGATACCTTCCAGAAAGAAAACAAATGTTTGTCAATAGGTAATATGACATTTGGGCTGGAATGACTAAGACTGGCAGATTGATTTGTGTGTTAACACAGCCTTGTTATCATTACTCTTCTCTCTCCTGCCCACCTTCTCTGATTTCATTAAATTTATTTGTCACATCTTAGTTGAAACAATGTTGTACAGTATCAGTAGCAGCTGTGGCAATAGTAACAGTAGATAGCAAAATAACGCTGGGTCCTGACGGGGACCTGTGGTTGTAGTGCAACAGTAATGGAAAAAGTTTTAACTGATTTTCAGTGTTTGAATGCTGAGAAAGCTTGGATTCAGCTCTTTAGGGGTGGCTAGCTTCCACTGTTACATGTTGACATGTTCCCTTCCAGTTCCAGGCATAGTATTTGCTCCCTTCCTCCTTATCGGCAGAATATTTCTACCTTTATAGACATGTATGCATCATTTCTGATGCAGTACGGAGGCAAAGGAATAGAGAAGCAAATGGACAGAGGCAGGGAAGATAAAATTTCATTATCAATACCATGATTTATAGCTTGAGAGCACATTTTAAACAGAAGAGCAATTGCTTATATGATATCATCCCTCTGAAGGAGTAAGCTAGTATCACAGGCACAGACATCTTTGATCTGTTTTGATATGGATCTAGAATTTGTTCCTCCATTCTAGCTTAGCAAAATCCTTGAGTTTCAAGTAGTTTTAGATTTTGTTCCACAGTAATTAGATTTTACACACATCTGCTCTGTGGACTGGTAATGGTATATGTTATTTTCCAGAAAAATAGAAAATTTTAATGCAGGCTGATATTTATGGCTTGACTGGTCTCTGATCATTGCAGAAAGTGGAGCAATTAAAATTCAAATATCCTAAAATTCAGAGAAATTACTCTGCAATACTCCTGTCCTCTAAATAGCATGTCAGTACCGTCAAGGTATATGTAAGGTATGACCAATGGTTCCATTAAAGGGGCCTGATTTCAGCTGATAGTATGAAAATGAGAGCAAATGATCATAAATCAAAATGAGGGAGATTCCAGCTGGATACACAGCAATATTTTTTCACTATGAGGATGAAGAACCATTGAAACATGCTGCCTGGAGAGGTTGTAGAGGTTGTAGAGGTTTTCTAGTCCAAGCTGGAGCAACCTGGTCTCAGTTCAGTGTCAACCCCACTTTGAGCAGACGATTGAACTGAAGACCTATTGAGGTCCCTTCCAACCTGATTTTTCCTATGTTATGATAAGAAATTCTGAACTTTCACCTCTTCTTTTTGTCTTTTCTTCTGGAGGCCCTTCATTGCAATCCAGAGCTTTGTCCTAAGCTACTTCATCTCAAGTCATATCAGAACATTTTGGAATAACACCAATGTATTGCAGGAGTTCTATGAGACAAAGATACATCTCCATAGATGACAAAGACCAGATTTTTTTATTAGGAAATTAGTACAGAAGTATTTTATGTTTGCCCCACACAAACCACACTCAACGTGCTCACCTCCCCTCCAGAGGTCTGGTGTCAGGTTGCTCCGAAGTCTGGATCCCAGGTCTCTTGAAGCAAACTCTCAGGCATCAGAATTTGTAGAAATGAATAATTTAATGGAGTAGTACAGCAGCAGGGTTGGCTTGACCTGGGTGCCTTCACAGAGGTCCCAGCCAAGCATAGGAATCCCTGAGTTTTTAGACCTTTACAGATTATTTACCCATCCCTCACACCATGATTCAGTCAAATAGCAATATTTGAGTCTGGGGTCTTATTTCTTCTCATTGGATCTTCACTGATCTCAGGTGGGCCTTTGTTTGTTTAACTGTAGATACTGTGTATAGTTCATAGCCTTGAAGGTGTTGTTTTGTCTGAATGAAGCCTATTTCTTCCCAGCAAAGTGCAGAACAGTCCTTATCTCACAAATGTCCATAATGTCTTCGTGTTAGCCTCAAAGATATTATTTTCTTCCCAGTCAATTCCATTCTTCCCAGCAAAGTGTGAAACAGAGTTTATCTCATGGATGTTCACTATAGCAGTTTAGTTTATATTAAGTAGATGCGAGTCTGGTAAATATGAGCAGAACTTTACAGCATATAGCTTAAGATTTCAGCAAATTCAGCTTAGTAAGTAACATGAAACAGACAGTATATTAAAAGTCAAACAATCTTATAATTCTGTGTGAGTCATTCTATTTAGCACACATTTACTTAAGCTAAATTATTGATATGAAACATAAATTGGGCTCATTCAGTGATCTGTAAGTAGTAAAAATCATCACCATACAGCCAGCTTGTTTAGCAGAGAGAGCACAAAGCGGGCTCACCCAGCCTGTCATATTTATAGGATAAAGCGGTTGGCTCATAGTCAAATTGCATCCAGTGGGAAAAGTATGCACGAGGCTCCTTGCACCCACAACTTACTGGTGTTCACTGTGTCATTCTGCTTCCTTGTGGGTTTTCTAAAAGGAGTTCTTGGCCCAGCTGCAGCTCAGGTCTTTGCCTCCTTTGGAGCTTGGACCCAGCTGCTGCAGGTTTGGCTGGGGGGAGTTGAGTGCATCCATTATAAAGTGTTAAATCTGATTTAGTAAAAATATTAAATCCTGAATATATTAGGATTGTGAAAAAACATCTTATTTATTGATCATCTGCTGGAAAAAGTGCTCCAGGATTTTAATTTTTAGGAATGGAAGTACCAGTCTACACTGGCAAGTACCTGGGAGGAGAAGTTGCTGTCCATTGGAATTTTCCCTTTCTTGTAACTAGTGGAGTAAAACCAAACTGCATCACTCTGCATTTCTCTCCTCCAACTCAGCGTATGGCTATATTCTTCTTTTTGTTATTTTTTGTCTAACAAATAATGTCTCGACTGTAAAATAGCATAGTTCAGAGTGGAGAAGTACCATTACAAAGAACTGATTTTCTGCTGAAAATGTACATTGTGCCACACATCTACTAAGTAAAGAATAGGCACTATTTGAGTATATAGTCAGAAGGAGATTTTTTCTGGCTTCTGTATCTTCCAAAGAAAATGAAGGTATCAATCCTTTTCCCATTTTACTTACCAGCTGTATGCATGGAGCAGTATATATGCAATAAACCACACTGTTATTCACTTTACAGATCAGTCAGTCACGAGAATTCCACTGTGTATTAAAAACGTGAATGTGAATATACAGGGTTGTGTAATTAGAAATTGAAGTGATTTGATGTGTCAATAAAATAATAATGGCAAGCACTAAAATCCCCTGGCTGTGAGTCAACTGTGATGTCAGAGTTTCAAAGAATGACATAGTCCATTTTTCTTGCATGATTATTACATTAACCCCTGAGGCTGCTCTTACCATATATTACTGATGTCTGAAGTACCTAGACAATAACAGATAGATGTAAAATTGACAGTATTTCTGTCTTTCCTTTGTGAAATTTCTATTCAGGAGTTAGTGCTGCATGAAAAAATTTACATATTTATGATCACCATTAGTGCCATTAAAAGTCAAGAAAACAACAACTATCCCTAAGTTCTGCTAAGTTTCACATAGTCCAAACCAATACTTTAAGTAAAATATGTGTTAAAACCCAAAGAAATTCTTTCTTATTTTACTAAAGAAATTAGGATTTCAGACAGTTATTCCAAACTTTAGTAATATGGGGTGGGGGAGGAAGGAGGATTTTTTTTTTTTTTTTTTTTTAATTACAGTTATTCCTTAACCCCCCACAACCAACCATACTCTTTGTGCTAGGGCATCCTTTGTGAAATGGTCTGGATTGAGGCATTAAACTTTCAATGTGACCTTTCCATATCTAGTTCCTCAATCCCTCCATGTTCCTCTAATTCCTACAAAATAAGAAGGTCTGAGTCATCTCAACTGCCCGTGTGTTCTTCATTTTTCTAAGTTTCAAAGTGCAAAGTTTCCCATTAGAGTATCGTCTAACCAACAACTACTCCAAATGTAGATCTGATCGAAGAAGTTGAGATGTTGAGCACCAAGGTAATGTTATGGCATGCAAACAACAAATAACTGGGGTAAGTGTGAGTGTTACAAGTCTGTTGACCTGCAAGGTGTTTTCAGAGTTGCACTTCTTGATGACAGCTAACAATGGTTCCAATAAGCTGGAGGCTGGCATGATGTTAGGTTAATAGCTCACACCAATTAGATTATTTCTGTAAATAAGAGATTACTAGAGATTATAAGTGTGGCTGACAAACAAATCTGCACCAGAAAATGTTTATGTGAGTAGTCAGGTCATCTTGTCAGATGCATTCACCAGCACCTTTCTTCTGCCAACAGCTTTACCACTTGCTGTGGCATTAGTTCTCTCTTTTATTCTGTATGATCCCCTGCTCAGAGACTATGACAATTAAATTGTTATGCCCATCTCAGAAAGATTTTAAATTAAATGTATCTTAAGACTTAGAGCATTTAATTTGGTATTATTCATAGGCTCTATATGACCTTAATGAAACTTTAAGGGAATGAACAACCTGAGTTCAGATACCTGAATGAGGTGCTTTAGTGCCAGGTCACTTATCAGGGCTTGTCCAACAGTCAGATGTCTTGCCCTAGCACTGATTTAGGAAGTGTTTAATTAGAAGGTCTAAATGGAATCTGAATTGGTGTGCTAAGTTTTCTCAATTTATTTTGCAATATCTATCAAAATGTAGTTGGAACGCTGCATGTATCTCTCCTTCAAGGCTCAGTAGAAATATTGAAGAGGTGCTATTAGATGTTGTTTCATGTACTGATCACTCCTCCGTTGCTTTATTCAGCTTTGGATCCCTTGTCTTCTTACAGTTGGTTGAGTCTTGCTTTTGCTTTCTCTAACCCAGATAAATCTCACTTTTTGAATTCCAAAATAAATATTTTATTTGCAGGTTATTTCAAGGGTATAAGAAAGGCTGCATACAGATGTGCGAGCACAATGGGCAATACAACCTCTAGAGTTTTTCTGCCTTTACCATCAACTGATATGATTTACTGCTTTCTCTAGAGAGAGAGACCTTGCTTTTCTTACTTTCTAGGATTTGTTTGTGATGATTTTTATGTGTTGCCTATTCACAAAAAGGCAAATGAATATGTTGTATCTTTTTGATAGACATGAGTAATCGGAATATTACACAGCTAAGTATCAACACTTCACAAATAATTGTGAAATATTTGGGTAACTGGGTAGCCCTCTTCAACTCATCCTTCCACTTCAGTTCCTTCAAGCTGCCTCTGCTGCCATCTCCTGCTCAGAGCACAGCCAGGGAGAAGCAGTTCATCTTGCCAGGTGGCAACAGCCTCCATCCATCTGAAAGGCTGGGGTTACTGCAGGTTTAGCAATTAATTGTGCCAGGACCCTCTGGTAGCCTCGCTAAGTGCATCATCATCTTAGAAAGGCCAGTGAAGTGGAGGACCTAGGGAGAAAGGGTAGAGACAGAGAGATGAAACGGCTGAGTGTAACTGCTCCCCTGTGTTTTCAAATTGTGCTCTTTCATGAGCCAGAAAACCAGCACATTTGGCCAAAAATCCTAGGTGTAAAGAACAAGCAATAAAGATACATAGTCTCTTGTTGTAAGAAACCATGAGTTATTTAAGATGGACATCCTTCTCCAGGACTGGGCATTTCTCCACTGTAAAATTTCCTGTCTTTATGTATCATGTGTTATGAAACTAGGCTTACAAT
The DNA here is from genome assembly GCF_964273445.1 of Streptopelia decaocto. NCBI lineage: Eukaryota > Metazoa > Chordata > Aves > Columbiformes > Columbidae > Streptopelia > Streptopelia decaocto. The sequence goes on along the minus strand of NC_138655.1, from coordinate 35,681,375 downwards.
TTTTGTGTTTATTAAGAGATTAAGTTAAGGTGAAAGGAAATACATGGAAATTGGTTCTATATAGCTAGAAGCAGATAAAGCTTTAAGCTGTTTTTTTGGGTGTACAACATCTGTTATGGGTGTGGGAAGAATATACAGTGCAGTTAGTTCAAAGACAAACTGTGCTATACTAATGAAAATAGTGTCTTTAAAAGAATTTAGTTCTTGGATACTTGGGCATCTAGTAGGCTATTAAACTAACCTTCCTTCCTTCCTTCCTTCCTTCCTTCCTTCCTTCCTTCCTTCCTTCCTTCCTTCCTTCCTTCCTTCCTTCCTTCCTTCCTTCCTTCCTTCCTTCCTTCCTCCCTTCTTCCTATCTTCCTCTCTCTTTTTCAAAAAAGACATCTGCAGATTGAAAAATTCCTACTTTGAAAAATTCTGATAAAAAATTAACCAATTATCAAACCTGGAAAACGTTTGCTCTTGTAGAAAATCTTTTAAAAATATATTTTAAAGGTTTTTGGCAGTTCACTTTTAAAATGGACTATTTATTCTATATTTGTGCGGCACACGGTTTATTGCAGTTTATATGGTTATATTGAAATTACATGAACTGGGGCACCTAAGGGAATGTTTGTATTTCAAGAAAAAAAAAATGGGCTGGATTGAAATGCAGCATGAATCATAAGAGAAGTTTAGAAGCACATGAAGATTAATGTGTCCCTAGTGACTCAACAGAGAACATCTGGTAGGTGAGATGCTGTATAAATAAATACCTGAAAGGACCTTGGTTTTAACAAATATCAGTAAAGCATGAAAATGTACTCTAAAAAACTGAGAAATGTATATTATTTTATGAATTTAGGAAGGACAGAATATATTGTATATTTGTCTGACCATGCTGGGAGATTCATGGAGTTGACAGAATAGCTAACTAGCATGAAGCCACTCCAGAAACTCAAGGTCAGCTCTGTAGAGGAATACTGGTGCAGTGCAGCTGTATGACACACGTATAAAATTTAGGCACATGGCAGCCACACTGACAACTGGAATCCTTCTCTGGAAATCTCCTCTCAGGGGATGGTTTTAGGGTGAGCATACAAGTAGTTGAAACCAAAGAGTACTGGGACCTTCCCTTCTCACCTGACTCTACCTGTTCACTGGAAACCAGTTACCAACAGGTAATTGAAACTCCAACCCAGTTTTCCCTATAAAAAGTTATATCTCCTTAGTTGGGTTTTATTTTCTGTACCTATTACTATACAGTAAGAAACATAAGATTCTCAGGGCCTGAAAAGAGAGAAAATTTGGATTTTTGATTTGCGACATGACTGATAGCAAGAAGACTTTAGTTCTGATCCCCACTTCAGGGATTTCTTAATATTTATTTTGCAATAAACAACCGTTGAATAAAATGGAGAAGCATTTCATGGAACAGAAATAAGAGCCACAAGCAGTGTCTATTCTAGGAAATTAGATGTGCCTGAAACCGTTCACTGGCACAGAGGCCAAATGGCACAGAATGGCCCATATTTATACTACTAAATACTACTAATACTACTTATTCATGCTACTAAATACTCTTCTGTGCTTCCCCTCCAAAACAGGGTACCCACATCCAAACTGCCTTGTGGGAATTGTTCCTGGCACACATTAACCTCCAAATCGTGTCAAGGATCTGTTTGGGGGAGACCAAATTTGCTGGTGCTAAAACCATCCCAGAGCGTGCTCTGATAGTACAACAGTGTGGACACTCCAGCTCCGGTGCCTGGGAACACTCTGTGGTACGGGTGAGCTTAGTGGCATAGGGAGAACTGAAACCTTTTCCCTTGTAGGCTGGTTTCTTTGGGGCAAGAAAATGCCATGGTCCTTTTTTTCTTTTTTCTTTTTTTTTTTTTTTTCAGTACACAATGAGAAAATGCCTCCCCATTCCACACACCCACCATGGCAGTCACCATCCAAATATTCTCTCTTGAATGAGACCTGTAGATCTGAACACCTCTGAGCTCAGCAAGCCACTCTTTCATGGGAGTCCCTGGCTCCTCTTCTGACTGGTTTTACTTTTATGTTGTTTTTTTTTTTTTTTTTATACACATCATCTTGCCTTGACAATCATACAATGAAAACCCATCTCTCTGTTCTTCTTTGCACTTCCTTAGCAACACAAACTGGTTTGATCTGGTTATGCTGTAGTCTCACTCTCCTCTGCGCCCCACTCCAAGTCGTGCTGGGATGTTGTCCCTTCATTCATGCCTGAACTGGTCCTCATGTGAGTGACTATGTCAGTTGTTCTGGGAATTGAACCAGTCAACACTTTGAGTGTCTTCTTAAGGTTTCAGCCAGATCATTTCCCAGAACTGGCTTTCAGCCAGTGGTCATGTGAAAGAAGATGTAGGAATAAAGACTTGTAGGCATCTCTTGTTTATACAGACATAAGCTCAAATGGAGCTTGTGCTGTAGGTAGGCAGGAGGAACAACACCAAATCAGGATTTCATGGGAAGAAGAAACCCCGCTGCTCTGCCCTCCAGGGTGAAAAACGCTGAAGCATGCAGTGAAGCAGAAGCTGAGACACTTAAGAATCTTTATCTCAAAACCTCTCCTGCCTACAATCTTTAAACACACCAGAGGTTATTGATGGATTTCAGTATAGTGCTTTAGGAAACGGGCAGAACTGTTGCCTACGACCAACTTCAGGTATCTGTCTTTTGTAAATTTGGGTCTAAATTCTTCATAAGGAAACCCAGTTCCCAAGCATTGTGAATCTCTGAATTTTTCTAAAGCTCCCTTTAGGAAAGGGAGATCTTCTCTGACAAGCTATCGTAAATCATACAGTATGTTTTATAGTAAGTTATTTAAGCATTGCTTTTCAGTATAAACAAAACATTTAGTTTTTTAGTTGACATGAGCTCTTAATTTTTAATTTTTTTTATTTTCTTGTAAAAGTACCTGATGTTGTGCAGTTGGACTTAAGCTATGTGTTCAGCCATCGGGATATCAAGAAAAAAACATGATCTATTGTGCTATTTACCTAGGTGAGTGCATAAGCAGCAGGTTTTTTATGTGAGGAGCTAAAAGTGAAATGAAGCATATAATATTACATATTTAAGGAATTGAAGCCTATATTTGGGGTGTCTTAGATTTACCAGCCACCTAGTTTATTTGTACAGCGTGTTCAGGTCTATTAATCTGAAAAGATATGCTAAATCTTTTTACCTACAGAGTCAGAAAGACTTCTGTTTATTGAGCAAAATGGAAAGAAAAATCCTCCATTTTTTTGATCCTTATCAAAATAAGCTCTATCCAAGTTAATTCACAATGTTAGTCTATAAACGTTTCTTTAAACAGTAAGGGAGGGAACACACACACAATTATTCAGCACAAAAATACTTGGGGTACACTTTTCTGTAACCATTAATCCCCTAATCACATGAAACTCTCCTTCATGTGAGTCCGAAAGAACTATGTCTGGGCAGATACTACCATTTTCTTTTCCATGAATAGCTGAGGTTTTTTAACAAATTCATTCTGGCTGTATTAATGGCTGTTCTGTATTTTCTTTGTGTCAAAATTCAGACAAATGCTCTTATTGTCCAGCAAGTTGGCAGAAACACTGAATATTGGAGAAAAATGCCATGTGATCTGTAATTCCAATCAAAACGAATACTACCACTCAGGGCCAATCCAAAGCCTATTTTAAGTCAGTGGGAGATTTTCCATCAACTTCAATAGGCTTTGGATGAAGTCCATGCTGCATACTGGCAACAAACAGCTCATTCACAAACTACAGACCACTGCTTGTTTGCTGAAATTTTGGAATGAATAATTTTGAATAATGAAGAAAAAAATCCTCAAAATTGTAAGCAGCTCATGGGCAATTTGTGCACATGAAGGGGAGGGGAATTCTGTGAAAACAGTTGTTATGCATTAGTAAGCTTACTTTGATACAAAAAAAAAAGTGCAGCAGTGAACTACTTGATGGTTGTTGTCTAAACTCAGTGAGCATCTGTCAAGTGATATGAAACATTTGAGTTTAGGTTTTGGTTCACTTATTATTCAGTGCTACCTTACATATATTTGAAATGGAGCTTTAGAACAAGCTTATGAAATAATTGCTGGACCCTGAAGCTGCCAACTATGTAGCGCTAGTCTTTCTTAGCACCAGCATTAGCAACACAGTTCACTCAACCACTTCTAGTCTTTTGTAGCTCACTTCTGTTCTTGTTTGATTAAACTATTCCCACCCCTCAATCTTGTAAGGATATCATTTAGTCATTACATAAGGACAGCAGGTAGACTGAAGCCAGTAAATTATCATAGAGTCCTAGCATATATACGTCTGGAAGACACCTCTTAGGTCTTTTGACCAAACCCTCAGCTCTAAACAGTTCCAGCTTATTCCAGCTTGCTGACAGTCATGTCTGGTTTGGTCTTGGTTATCTCCAAGACTGGAGATTCCACAATCTCTCTGGGCATCTTGGGAACCTTGTTCTAATCATGGGGTGCTCTCATGGTTAAAATTTTCTTCCCCTGATATCGAATTAGTATTTTCATTGCTGCACCTCATGCCTGTGCCCTTTTGTCCTATCACTGCGTACGAAGAAGGGAGTGTGATTCTGTTTTTTCTACAACTTCCAAGTCCTTAGCCTTCTCTTTTCAAGACTCTCCCTATTTGCTATATTCTGCAGGTGCCTAACTATCTGTTGGCCTTCCATGAGTCTTGCTCCAGTCTTGTATCAGGAGCTCAGAACTGGACAAATTACACTCTCAAGTGCTGAACAGAGGGGAAAAAACATCTACTGGCAATGCTTACACTGTTCTTGAACCTCATGAGGTTCCTGTCAAGCTGTCAAGATCCTTCATATCTCTCCACCTAAAATAAGGCATTAAAATGCAGCCAAGTAAAGCAAATGACATATTTTCTGCTGATGAAGACCATATGGGATCCATTTATTGCTGGTTACATGGTTAGAGTCTTCCAGAAAATGATACCTGCTTTCTGTCTAGCTTTTTGTTGTTGATTACCAGGTCACCAGCTCTTCATCAGTAAAAATATGGCAATAATATTGCAATGAAGTCCTATGATGTCTAAAGCAGCTTAGCAGATCCTGATGTGTCCACTGATACAATGTGGCAAGAGTAATTGTGTCTCAGAATAACTTGCTTGTTACCTCTAAGACCAGCTTAGAAATCTTCAACTGATTCTGGCCACTTAGGTATTTTTTGTGCATTTCACATTTAAAGATTATCTAGCTTGGTTTGCCAAACCCCAGTCATTATAACAAGTAGAACTTATCAACTCTATCCATATATGTATTCAAGAAATAATGCAGTTTCATCTTGGTTATAAATAGGTACTGCAATTACACTGGAAAGATTTAGAACTCTCTACTGCCTCTTCTCCTTAATACTCTTTCCTGGACTGATCTTTTTTCATTATAGAGAGAAATGTATACATTGGGTAGAAAATAAATTCAAAATGTTCCCCTAAACAAGGGGTGGGGGGGAGGTGGGTTGGGAATCCTTTACCGATCTTGCAATTCATCTTTTTAAGGAGTTAATCAGATTATCGGATGTGATGACCACACCTTCATTTTGGGCTGGTTTTGGAAGCTGACTGAAATGTTTCTGATTACTTTTGCTGTTATCTAATTTGGAGAAAACTTGTGAAATTCTTTTAAATACCAGACATTCTGTGAACTGTTTATGATACCAAGCTTTGTCAGTCAAAACTCAAAGTGCTATTGGTTGGTAACAAAGCCAAAAGGTGACATTTTCTTCTGAGCTGACTATTTCTCCGCAATATCTGAAGTACAAAGATGTGAAACCTTTCAGCCTGCCGTAAGTCTAGACTTTTTTGCTAAAGCGTATGTTATATGGCAAGTAAGAAGACGAAGGTTCTCCTGTGCAGAAAAACATAATCTGAGGTACTCTTGAGGTGGAAAATCTGGGTCCACACTTGTATCAACACTGTTTACTTCAGAGCTGTTGAAAAAAAAAATATTATATTGCTTACTTTAGGTAGACACAACTATTACATAGTGATGACTATAGTTAATTTTGCTCATACTCACAAAAACCACAAAGAAACCAGGAGCTAAGGTTCCCAGAGACAATTAATGAAACTTTGTATTTTGTCTAAACAACTGTCTCAACTTACTTCCTTTTTACGTAAAATATTTTTGGACAACTGCCTTTCTTAAAAATTTAGTGGCTCTCCTCTTCATCCAAAACCAGATCAAATGATATCACTATGGGAGATAGATTTCTTTTCTCCTTTACTTTGAAAGTAATATTTTACTTTTAAAGACATGCATTGTCTGTTAATTTCACCTTATTTTGTGTGAGATGCCACTGTCACAATTTATGAGGTTTCTGCATTATTTCAGTGTTTCCTCATTGTCATGACTATTAAGTCCTATTTGTCTCTTACTTAAAAGCTGTTCACTTGTGTCAATATCTCATATAACCAGGCTGTGAAGACACCTTTGCATGTAAATATCACTGTTATTTTCATCTGGAGTTGAGTAATGATTTTTTTATGAGATGTCCATGCATATTTTGGTCAATTACATGCATCTGATCAGAAACTTAGTAGATTGACCGACTATGCTTTAAGCATTTTAAAGAGAAGCATTGTTCTGTCTTCAAGCGTGTGCATACTACAACTAGTATTTCTCCCTACACAAAGATATTTGCCCAAAAGCTGGTTATGCATCCTATAATTCTACCAAATTCCCATAATCTTTTCTGTACCACAGCCAACTCGATAAAGTACAAGAAATGTTATTGTGGACAGTTATATTGCCTGATTTCCTAACAGACCTCAAACAGATCTTTCTTACTTTCCTTGGAATGGACTAGGGAATTATGATTAAACAGAGGTGAGCACACCTAAGCCCATCTTAAGCCCAATGTCTCTTTTGCTGGTCCATTTGTGTACTATTCATTGCCCTCTGCTGGATGTAACTTGGCATTTATTTGGGCAAGATCTGAACAAATTGTGATGGTGTCTCAAACATAAGAAGAGCGACACCAAAATAAGTGCAACAGCTCACAGCGAGGTGGTTCAGAGAGTTTTTATTAGGTGCATAGGCAGCATGCCTCTTCTCGAGACAAAATGAATTACCTTCAAAGAGCAATTCACAGCACTGGAGAGGATTTGATTCCTCATTGCGAAGCTACTTAGAGCTAGCTTATACGAAGTGCCCCTACAAATATAAGAACATGATTAAGTTTCCATGTCATTAAATCTTGCACATCATATGATTCCACTGTCACTGTCTAGAACAAGGTCCCACTCTTGGTAGGTTGGCATCTAGTTAAGTCTTCAAAACACAGTTAGGAGAGGAGAAAAGTCCAGTCTTCCGTACACAGCTTGCCTAATAGCCTAGTGGTAAGAGGATTCAAAAGGTAAACCTGAAAGTGACCCTTGGCTGAATACCTGGAAGCTGGGGAATGTGAATGAAAGTCCAACAGGAACAAAGCTGCCTCTTTGGACTATGGGGGAGCTCAGCTGAGAAAAAGGCCCATTCTTGTTCAACATGGGAAAAGAAATTGCAACATACCCCACACTGCTTTTGTGGGATTCTGAATTCAAAGACTTAAAACTTTCAGGAGAACTTTCAGGAGAACTTTCAGGACAAAAGCAAAGTGTTTGCTGACATATTTTCTTATTGGGGTTACTTGTTCCAGGTTATCTTTGTGAAACTGGAGCCTACAACCTACCTGAGTGACCACGTAACTTCTAAGGCTAGCACTTTGCCCTTGCATGCGTCTTGAAGGTATGACTTATATAATGAAAAGATTACTAATTTTCTTTTCTGTTTCGCATATTTTTATGTCTTCAGACATTAGAATATGATTCTAAATTCTCCACTGCTTGTGGTTTAGCTCTCCATTTTGGTGTCTGTCATCATATAATCAGGGATTATGTGGCAATAAAATGGCATTTGATCCTAGATCTTCAAAATTGAAGATCTTCATGCCAAATCTCTCCTCAGTCCTTACCCCATCATTCAAAAAGCTTTGCTGCCCCATTGCCAACTTGTCTTTTAACATAATGAGAAGTGACAGAAGTGAATTAGTATTCTCTTCCTTTTCTTTTCTACCACACTGTCAAATACTACTATTGAAGGAGTGAATGTCATGAGATGCTGACTACCAAAGTTAAATTCAGACCTTTTAGCAATAATAAGGTTATTACATGACATATTAGATCACTTCCTGTTACACTAGGCAGCAGCCTTTTCCAGAAAAGAAAACATTTATATTTCCAGCATAAAGAAGTGCTCACAACATTTTAATTTAGTCTCACAGCATGGCAAATACAGCATTAGACTGACAGATGAGCCTACGAAATAGCACCTGGCCACCTACCTTAACTCATAAACCAGCACACTGCAAGCATTAAAAATGCCATCACCTTAGTCTCCTGGCTTGAGCTGTGAAAATTGTAATTATGTGAGAGCCAGACCAGTCAGGTTGGATGATGTCATTTTGTAGAAAAGGAGACTGTAGGAGGGTCGTTCTGCCGGTTCTCTTTACAGCCATTCTAGTGCAGGATTTGCATATAAAATAAGTGCTCCATAATTAATAGAGTAGTATAGGTTGAGATATCTGGGACCATAAGGGAATGTGGTGTATTAGGCATGTAGACATGCCAAAGCTGTATTTCAATCTGCTTAAAGAAAAAACAACAGAAGTCTTACAACATATGAGGCCAGCTGAATAGGCGATTGCAGTCATTTGTTTATGTTGCAGTTATGTCTCTTCTAGAATAAAGGTCTGCTTTTAAGAAGGCACAGGAGTTGCTTCAGTGAAAGCACCAGCAACAAATGCACTTTGTTCAGTATAGCTGCACTGTTGTTTTATTAATGTCTCTTTTGTGCTTTTCCATATTGTGACATCTTCCTTTTAGATATTTCCTCTACAGTACATACTGCAGCCTCCTACAATAGTGCCTTCTGAGAGATTTTCCTGAGATAATTCCGAGGTAATTTTGGAGAGTTATGGGAAATTCTGAGATGTATTACTATCTGTAGTTTTTGGAAAACTCTTTTAATTTCCACAAGAACTTGTACAATTTTCCTTAATGGAAAAAAAAAAAAAAAAAATTCCTATTCTTTTTTCCAAAGTGAACGTCAGCATGGAGACACTACTCTAATTTCTTCCACTGCTGCATGGGCTTTGCTAGGACTATTGAAAAACACCATTGGAGATTTGGGAAGGTATACAGAAGGAAAAATCACTGGAAAAATTCATAATGACCGATTTGTCTCATGTGAAGTCAGGATCTGAACAAAGGTAGTGTTAAATGAAAGAATATTTGTTTTGTTGGACTACTGTGTCCTTTATTTTGCCTGAGACAAGTGTACTGTAGAAAGGTAAGACCTTTAAAATCATGTGTATATACAGAAACCTGGTAGGTTGCATCATTCTCTCATTCATGTTCCCAGGTATGTCCTCTTAATACAGAAGGACTTCACATCTTGTGTTAGCTATAACCAGCCTTTTAACTCGGAGCTCATGGCAGTACACGAAATGAGTAAGATCTGTCCATGGTCCTCACAGTTAGCTCTTTCCAAGGGTGGTTTAACTTGTAAAAGAATCAGTATGCTCCTGCAAAGCAATCTCTGGGTTTAGCTTTGAAATCAAACATTCTCCATCAGACGGTAAGAGTTAATACCATCACTTATATTTCAGTGAGATACACAAAGAGAATTTCTGCAATGCTTTCATGTCAATGAAAAGATAATACAGAACAACATCCTTTGGAAATGAGTGCAGTAGTTATGACTGCAGTAGTTATGAGTGTAGTATGTATGACTTTCATCAGGTTAGTCCTACTCACATGGCTAAGCCCATGAACGGTCATTGAAGAGCTTCCATTCTCACCATAGCTCTATGGTAGACTAAGAACTGTTATTGAAGGAAAGAAATTAATTCTGATTTTTGGGACAGATATCAGAATGTAAAAGACATCAACATAGGAAATATAGTTACCCTGTGGTTATAGGATCAGAAGTCCTGGTTCTGACATAATTCTAAACAAGTGAAAATATGTGAATTGAATAATGCCTACTGCTAATACTGAAATTAAAATTATTTTCATTTTGAAGTTATAGAAGTAATTAATTTTTGAATGCATCATGTGATCTGTAGTGACTCTTAGAGACTGACCAAATTTTCCACAGACATGATTTTTATTAATTTACTTAGAGCTAGAAAAGACCAGATAGCTTCACAAACATGCTAACTTTACCCACTGTGTAGTACTGAAAGATATACCAGGCTAACAAAGAACCTGAAACTTGGGTTGACCTAAATATATTGGACTTCTATACATCGCGAAGTATTCTAAATGTTTTTGCAATTGCTCGCTTTGATAAGCTTGTTGGCAATATTTAGTTAACACTTGGCTTATGGTGACTCCCAAAATAAACCTAAACTCAGCAATGGTGTAATCTACATGCAACTACTGATCAACATTTAACATTTTTTGCTTGAAATACTTTTCCTTGTAGGATATTAAGTCATATTTCATTGTTCTATTGCCTATGACTGTATCACTTAGTGTGAATCAATTAGTTCAGGAAAAATGCAGGGAGCATGCAGGCTCTCTATATAAAATAAGTCAGATTGTACTGACTTTAAGAGGTTAATACAATATAAGAAATCAAACCTATAATTTGTGTTTCCTCTGCTGGAACATCTATGTAGAGAAACGAGGTCACTTTCTCCCGTAAGAGCTTCTCATGCAAGGTTCTTCTTGTTTTCTGAGTGTTTCCAGTTGCCTGGATTAGTTACAGCATACTCACTCTGAATATGAATTCTTCGTGTTACAGTTAAAGTTATTTTTCTCAATGTCATTCATGAGATACAGCAGAAAGCTAATGGTGACTCCAGCCATCTAGATTCCTTCTCTTTGGGGTGAATTTGTTTTTTTTTACATTGGAGAATAAGAAAAAAAATATTACATTTGTTTCATTGACAATCAAAACCAAACAAGAACTTGTTGAAAAAGAGCATATCTGAATGACAAGACACTATAACAAATATGTGAAAAGTATGTCTTCTAATCAGTAATAAATTGTGTATCCATCCAAACTTGTTTTACTTTTCCCACTAGAAGAAGTGAATGGCACAGCAGTTGTAGGTCAGTGTGGGTGATATTCCTGTCTCCAGATTTTTGGTTTAGTGTTAAACGAGGGTATCCTTAGAGCTGGGGTTTTAATGCTCATTATTCATTATAATGAAAAAAAGGTATGTTTAACACCTAACTTGGTATGAATTTTCTTTTGTTTTGTTTCAGCTGGGTCTATTCAGCCTGGAGAAGAGAAGGCTAAGAGGGGATCTTATCAATGCTTGAAAATATGTCAAAGGTGGATGTCAAGAGGATGGGACCAGACTCTTTTCAGTGGTGCCCAAGGATAGGATGAGGGTTAACGGGCACAGACTGAAGCACAGGAGGTTCCATCTAAACATGAGGAGAAACTTCTTTACTTCGAGTGTGCCAGAGCACTGGAATAGGCTGTCCAGAGAGGTTGTGAAGTCTACTTCTCTGGAGACATTCAAAACCTGCCGGGACACATTCCTGTGTGATCTACTCTAGGTGAACCAGCTTTAGCAGGTGGGTTGGACTAGATGATCTCCAGAGGTCCCTTCCAATCTTAACCATTCTGTGATTCCATTATTCTGTGATATTAAAAGTAAGAAAGATGAAAGATTTCTATATTCTAAGACAATGGTTTTACACTTTTAAATGTGTATCCTAACTTTGCATTCTGACATTCTGTCAGACTTCTGGAGAGACAGAATCACAGAATCACAGAATCACAGAATGTTAGGGATTGGAAGGGACCTCAAAAGATCATCTAGTCCAATACCCCCGCCAGAGCAGGAACACCTAGATGAGGTTACACAGGAATGTGTCCAGGTGGGTTTTGAATGTCTCTAGAGAAGGAGACTCCACAACCCCCTCTGGGCAGCCTGTTCCAGTGTTCTGTGACCCTCACTGTGAAGAAGTTTCTTCTCAAATTTAAGTGGAACCTCTTGTGTTCCAGTTTGAACCCATAAGACAGGTAAGGAAAGAATCAGAAACTATGAAGAAAGGAAGAAGCAAACCCTACTTATAAACATCATTATTTTAGATGTTTCATGCCACTTCAACCAAGCAACTGGTTCTAGTGCTGACAATCCATCTCATGACGCTTTATGTTCTTCTGAAGTGTTTTTGAAAAATTGCCTCTGAAGTCAGTAATTTACTAACTCTACTAATTTGCCTTTTACAGTACAGCTGCTTGCTGAGTTTACTCCTGCACCAATAAGCGAGAACAATGGTGCAGTTTTACTCATTCTGTGCAGAAAGGAAGAAATTATATTGAGATTATTGTTGAATTGAATTCAAATAAAAAACTATTTATTGACATTCCTAAGTGATCTGAAGGATTAATTAGTGGGAAAATGGTGCAGAGAAATTATAAATAAGAGGCTTCATTTCAGCTTATAGGCTATAATACTTTTATTTCCACTTCTAAAAGAAGCTTCTGTAAGGAATTAAGATTTGTATTGACATTGTTCAGTCCACAAGCAGGTTTTAGGTTACACTTAAATAAGGCTTCCATTGCTGACTCTGGAAGTTAACTAGTGAATGAGCAATTCAGCAGAAATTCATAAACATGAATGTTACAAATTCCAGGTATCATATTCTTGTTAGAAAAACCTCAGTACTTACAATTTCTCCAGAACATTTTTTCCATAGTTGACCTTTAAAATCATGAAAGAGGAACAAAGCATTGGCTGACATTTAAGGTGAAATAGGAGGATTTCCTCATATTTTATTACTAAGTTTGTTTTTCTTTTATTGTAGACTATGGGAGGAATAATTTGTGTCTGTTTTTAATCAGCTAGTATCGGCATGGAAAATTACTAAGGTTCCCACTTCACTGGAATGGGAAACTGTTTGTTTCCTTTTGAAAAAAACCATGATAATTTACAATTTTCAGACAGGCACTCAGAGAATAATATTTTGTATATTTTGTAGCCTCAGAATTGCTCCATCATTGTGTGTGCCTATTTGAGGATGAAGGGAGAATTTGTGGCTCTGTTTTGTGCCTTCCAGTTGTATTTTCTCATTTTCTTTTGGGAAATGGTCTGTTTTAGAGTTATGTAAGGATTCCTAGATTGGGCACTCTTGACCAAAGACAGTGTAAAAAAAAAAGTGGAAGTAAAAATTGTTGTGACAATTTGGGTAGTTAGTATGAACATGTAGTCCTGGGTCTCAGATCACAGATAAAACTACTCCTTTGTGTAGCAGCATTTTATATGTGCAATCAAAATCTCATTTATGGGACTTTCAGTCGTAAGACCAACTCATGAATTGTTTCCTATTAATCCAGTTCTCAACATCTGGGCTGTTGGTGCACATAGGCAGGAAACAAATCACCTTAACAGTCCGTGTGGAATGAATTGGAGAATAAAAGCAAAGCATGTAACAATAAAAATGGTAGTCTAAACATCTCAGCAAAAGAGCAAGATTTAAGAGTACAGTTAGTTGATGCTTGCTTAGTCAAAAAGTAGTAAATTAGAGACTATAAATAACAGAACAGTTACAGGCTTTGTAATAACGTTCTGTAGCACAATTTTGGAGGCAGTGGTTTACTATTGTTACCTCTAATGAGCAGACTCTCTATAAAGAACAAAAGCTGAAAAGCACACTATACCTATAAATTTAATGAAGCGCATTTAGTCTACAAACACACACACAAATGTAAACAGCTGGTTTATGTGTAGTAAAACAAGGAAGACAGAGAAGTCCTGAAACATTCACAGAAGAGTGAATCCAAAGCTGAAGTCTGACAGACTTGAGTTTATTACAGCTCCCCTTTGTGTTTGTCTCACAGGTAATGTGTGCTACCACCTGAACCTGGAGCTAACTCTAATTTTTGGAGGTTACCAGTTAGATTTAGTTCCTGAAGCTGGGCCTGTATGTGTGCATGCAGATGTGTGTGGTAAGGTTTCATCTTTTCCTGGTCCTCAGAGGATTTTGAGTATTGCAGAACCTTGTTGCAGAATTTTCACCCTTTACCTCTAGCTGTATCAGCTAATATTCTTATCTCCAGAAGTTTCTGCTTTGCTGTGCCCAGAAATTACTACAGTTTTGACAGGAGGATTGACACCAGTTCCAAAGACAAGATTTTCTCTTCCCAAAGACTTCAATCTCTCTGGATCTGTGGCCAGGAAAACAAGTAATATTAAACCTTCAAGTCTCCATTCAGAGGGTCACCTGATGGCTCATAAGACATGTCAGTTTCTTTTTTTTTCTGAACATATGATATTCCCTGCATAAAGAAACACTGCTTACTGATGTCTCCATGACTGAAATGCTCCTGTGTGTCAGATGAGGTGGGTCACAGCATGGAGCCCCATGCTGGAGAGCAGCTGGGACACGAGGGCTGGTGGGAAACGTGGGCTGCCCCATGATCACTGAGCACTGCTGTAACCCCACTTGTCCTCTGGGACCTGACCACATCAGGTGTGTAGAGTCTAGGGGTCTGTAGCTGGGAGGTGGAAAGAGGCTGCGACATATCCTAGCAAACAACCAGGCGTTGTTCGCAGCTGAGAGAGAGGTCTGAAAGGGCTATATAAAATGATAGGGGAAAAAATTGCTGCTGCTATAGAAAGAAGTTTGCTCTCCAAGAAAAGCTTACAGGAAGCTACAACTCAGAGCAGACATGAGGCAGACTCCTCAGAGATGCTACAAACCCAGCAGCACCCTGTGATGTCTCACCTGACAGTCTGATGCCCTTACCAGGACTTATTTTCTAAGCAATGCTTCTCCTTTAGTACATTTTAGTCAGTGTTTTGAAACATGGCTACCATCCTTTAGGTACAATTAGTCATGGTGATGTCTTGCATTATCACTGTCTTGCTGAAAAGACCTAATGATCTCACTCAGTGACCATAGCTAATACAGCAGGACAGCTGCCCAGGTTGGGCTTCTTTAGTTTTAAAATGGAATCCTGAGAAACGAGGAAAGAGTTGGTGTGAAATGTAGCTTTGTGCCTTGCCCTCTGTATTTAAGACACTACATAAACGGATGGTTTAAATAAGAATAATGCAGTAATTCTGGATATATTTACCAGTATGCTTTATTGAGGGAGTGCATGCTTATACTGTGTGCGTGTGACACCCAGAATGGCAAAGTTGTCTCCTCTTTACACACATCATGAGATCTCTGACATCTTATCAAAGACATCCTCTTGTTTAAAACCTCTCCTTTCTCTGTACACACATGTTCCAAGATGTGGTGCAATTCAATGCTATGAATAGTTTTGCTGGTTTTATAGAACCAGTGACAACAGAGAATCTGAATTGTTTTTCTTTTGAAATGAAAAAAAAGCAACTTTCTTTCGGCTCTGTTACAGTAAATTGTTCCTGAAGTGCCAAGAAGGTTACAAGAGATGCCTGAACATTTATGAGAAGATGCTGTGTTCTAAGTACATACATTCCTGAGGGGGAGAAGATTAACATAAACATCAGCAACTTATCACTGCTTTATTCCACTGTATAAGAGGTTTGGTGGTTTTTTTTGGTTGTTGTTGTTTTTTGGTGTTTTTTTTTTAAATTTGTTTGTTTTGTTTGTTTTTGTGGGTTTTTTTTTTTGTTTTTTGGTTTTTTTTAACTGACAAACAGTATATGGAGAATGAAAACCAGATGGCAACATTTCAGTTTAGTCAAGAGATTTACCATAACCATTCATTTCATTTAAATATTTCATTTGATGCAAGGAAATTATTAATTGTTCTCTAAGTAATGAGCTTCGACATTAATCATTTCTTAAAATCTGTCTCTGGTTTTCCAAGAAACTATGTTACTGCTTTGAGTTAAAATAAAACAATAAAATATTTTTCCTTATTTTCCATTATACAAAATCACGATTTAAGCATTACTGATGTCTTTATTTTTAACTTGATTTTAAAGCTGTCCAACTATATAGCTTGTACAAAGAAATAACGAACATTGTAGAACTTTACAGAAAGGTGACATAGTTGGTTACAATTTAATAATTTCAATAAGACAATTGTTCCATTAAGTTTGAAGCCAGCTTGAAATGGTGCCTGCACAGTACCTGCCCCTGAATGACAGGAAATCAGGAGGTGAAGTGCTCCAGGACTGGAATCTCTCCTCTGTTTCTTTGCCAGGCTGGAGGTAGTTTTTCTGCTTCCTTACCTTCAGCAACCTCCACCATTATCTGAGAAGGGGTTATGTGAAGTGGGAGTAGGGAGGAAAGAGGGAGGAAGAAAGGAAGGTTTTGCCTGCTCTCGCACCTTCATTCTGCCCTGACTGTATGATACTTTGGCACGTGTGGCCTTTTCCCAGACTTTGAGTCAAATATATTTTCTTTTTAAAATACAGATAGTTGGGAAATTGCATCATCAAGCCCAGGGGGCAGCTTCAGGTTCTTGGGAGGAGCAAGAAGTTTAAGTCTTGGAGCAAGACTAGCTAGTTTCTTAAGTGAGTCTCTGCTTTCCTGGAGACAAGGTCTCAACAAGAACAAACCTATAAATATTTTAAGCAACAGAGAGAAATCTGTAGATTTATATGTAAGTGTAACTTCATCACAGTTTGTTGCCACTGTTTAAGTGAGTATGGGCAGCTCAGTGAGCTCAGTTTGCAAAAAGACGGTGAGAAGAAAATGGGCCACCTTGCTGGCTTAGTGTCCTCTTCCGCCCCCCAGTGAATTCTTGCAAACTGTGAGATTGTAACTATATATTCTTATTCCTGCCGGACAGCACATTCGGAAGCTGAGTGGAGAGGACTAAGGATTGGTTATTTGTTTTGGAAATGCTTGTACTATACAGGACCAAAACTAACTTACATCTGCCTTTATTTTGTTGTTGGTTTTTGGTGGGATATGTGTTTGTGTGCAAAGAACCCCTTATGCATTTTCACTTAAGTGTAGTGCTTCTCCACCTTAAAATTAATCCTAGTGTTTGTGTTTTTTTAAAAACAAAACCACTCTGTGACCATGTGGGTGGTTGGGTATCTCATAATCCTGTCATGCACTTGGGTGCCCAGACTGCAAAGAATCTCTTAATTTTCAAGCCGGCAGGAGAATTTCTTTACCTGAATGGAAAGCAGGCTGCCTCCTTGGCTCTGGAAGATGCCACCCAAGTAGGCTGAGAGGAAGAGGCCAGTATGCCTCTGCTTTTAACTCAAAACTGCCTCTTGACGAACCATTTGATTTTGACTTGTATTGTATTGTTGTGGTATTTCTGTTCCAGAATATGGGATACTGTACTGTTATTAAAAACATGTTAGCAGAAACCAGCAGTCAGTTGTACAGGGGAAGCACTAAGCAGATCAGGCTATTAAAGAACACTCCAGAAGTCAAAATGTGCTATGGAAAGTAGGCGTGTTTGAGTATGTGATCCTAGGGAGTCTGCTGGGCTGCTAGACAGTTTGGGGAGCAAGAAATGCTGGGTAAGTTGATGGGAGACAGACTTCGACTGCTACTAAGTGAGTTGATCCAGATGAATGAAAATCCATTTTGCTGATAAGATTTAACATGTGTGACAACAGTATGGCAAACTTGCTGGAAAAAAGCCTGCAAGGATATCTTATAGTATCAGCCTACAAACTCTTTTTTGTTCAAAGCCAAGAAAAAAGTTGACTCTATATTCCAGCAGGACTGTATCTTGTCTGGGGCTTGACTGTGAGAGATACAAGCTACTGAACTTGAAAAAGTATCTTTTAGCATTCTCCTCCAAGGAAGGCTAAAAGCTGTGTGATGGCTCTGTAGGTGGATAGATCTCCATGTGGAATGCTTCTGCCAGATGAATAGGGTGGTAGATAGTTCTCTGTGGTTTTGAAGGAAGCATTACTAAGTGTCAATTATCATTTAGATATTCTTTTCTCAACTCCGTTAGTTGTAAGGAGCAAGAGTAGCTCTCAAAAGCAATAAGCTAGGTAGTTTAGGCTTCTCTTTCAGTGGTCATTTTGAATTCCTCTATGTCAGATAGAATCACAGAATTATAGAATGGTTTGAATGGGAAGGTACCTTCTATGGCCATCTTAGTCCAACCCCCCTGCAATAGGCAGGGACGTCATCAACCAGATCAGTTTGCTCAGAGCCCCGTCCAGCCTTGCCTTGAATGTCTCCAGGGTTGGGGCATCTACCACCTCTCTGGGCAATGTGTGCCAGTGTTTCACAACCCTCACTGTAAAAATTTTCTTCCCCATGCCTAGTCTGAATCTCCCCTCTTTTACTTTAAAACCATTACCCCTACTCCTGTCACAACAGGTCCTGCTAAAAAGTCTGTCCCCATCATTTTTATAGGCCCCTTTTTAAGTACAGGAAGGCTGCAATAAGGTCTGCTTTCTCTTCTGCAGGCTGAACAGCCCCACTTGTCTCAGCCTTTCCTTGTAGGAGAGGTGTTCCAGCCCTCTGATCATCTTGGGGGCCTCCTCTGGACCCTCCACAACAGGTCCATATCTTTCCTGTTCTGAGGACTCCAGAGCTGGACGCAGTACTCCAGGTGAGGTCTCCCCAGAGCTGGGTAGAGTCACCTCCCTCGACCTTCTGACCACCCTTGGTTTGATGCAGGCCAAGATACAATTGGCTTTCTGGGCTATGAGTGCAAATTGCAGGTGTGAGTGGCTTTCCTAGTTCTGTAGCTGATCAGTGGCTCAAAGATTTACTGTTTGTATTTTGTTTACAAAGAAAGATGAGAACCATTTGAACTGACTGGTACTTCAATGAGAAATGGATCCAATGAATTAACTGACATGGTTACACAGATTTATGCAAATTGAAGGAGTTTTAACAATATCCTTCAATTCTTTAGCACAACAGTGAGTTGTACATTCTCTCTTATCTGAAGAACTTCTTACAGCTTCAGCACCATGCTTCTTTGTGTCTGTTTTGCATTGCTGTTTTTCTTGACTGAAGACAACAGCCCCTGCAATAAAATATCTGATCTGGCTGACCCTTGCTTTATTATACCCCAAAAATACTTTTATAAACACTGGATCTGATTTGAGAGACCAGTGGCTTTACTACAGGTGGGGAGTTGATGGACACCTGTAGTTTGTGTGTATCTACAAAATAAGATCATGTCACTTAAGTTTAACTAGTTCTATAATAGATATTCCCCATTGACAAACTATTATTTCTCTGAACTTGCTAAACAAGAGTCAGAGAACCTTTCTTGTATGTTGCTGTTTGTTTGCAGCTGAATGTTATCCCATGTGTCATTTTAACATGCATCTGGAAGTCTCAGATATTCTCAAACAAAGCCAAGTTGGAGCTTGAAGGAATGTCATTAAAAAGTGAGTTTTCATTTCACTGCTGAGGCAAATCTATTCACTTCTGAATACTCCTCACAGCCATGGAGCAGTGTGGAATGAGACAGGCAAACCTGAAGCAACAGCAAAACACCACTTTCATGATAAATGTAGAATTGCAAACCACTGCAATATAGTGCCAAATTGTGGTTTATGGTGCATTGTGACAGAACACTGTGAGGCAGGATAATGTTGCCAAGCATTAGCAACAGTCAATTCCTATGTGAGGAATTAAAAGTTTCGTTGAGTGTTGAGAAATTCTTCACATCTGTTCAACATTCTCTATATTAATATGACATTTTGTCTTTCAGATTCAGTACTGGAGTATTTTCGCTTAAAAATTCAGCTAATTTTTCAACATATGAATTGAGTGTTGTCATCTATGTTATTAAATACAGACAGATAAAAGCAAATTTTAAAATGATCATTCATTTACGCCAATCTTACGACCTTTTTTTGACTGCTAATGACATAATTTAACGGTCAAGAAATTAGTGGATACTAGGTGTTTTTTAAGCAGTGGGCACAAGTATTAGAACTGGAGATGGTTCTTCACTTACATGATCATGAAAGGCAGAAGCAATAGCCTTACAATTTTAATAGTCAATCACAACTTGGCCACTCAATTTGAAAAGAAAATATATCTAATCAATTCAGAAAATGAAGTATTAGAACATGCTAACAATAACTGAAATAGATAGAGTTACGGTAATTGTAAGGTGGGAAGAAAAATTCCTGAGAAAAGTTACTTTGGAGTAGGTTATGTAATACTGTGAGAGCAGTGAATTCTATGGCACAGTGGTAAAGGAAATTTGAGTGGACTCTGGGAGTTAAAGTTTTTAAAGATCCCTTTCCGCTTAGAAACACCTAATGAGTAAAGGGGAAGACAACAGACAAGGAGATATGCCTGAAAAGCTGCAAAGGATCAAGGGAGATAGGGAGAAAGAAGGAAAGCAAATAAATAATCTTGACAGCCATTTAAAAAAAATGCATTAGGGGATAGATGAGTGGTGCACAGTGGTAAGCATTTTGGTACAATGCTGCATCAGGAGTCCTGGAAAGTGTTCAGAGCGTAAGGGAGAAAAGTGAGAAAGCAATAGCTGATAGTGAGGGAGTGACTTTTGAAAACAAGGTGGATAACAACATTGGTATTTGGTGCAAAAATGGGAAGTGGTAGACAGAAACACGAGCAAAACAAGCAGCTTTCTGAGGTGACAGTGGTACATTTGCAAGACCACTGAAAACATGAGATTAAGCATAGTGCAGAGAGTAACTTGTAAAGCAGCAGTAAATGTGGCAGCTGAAACTCCAATAAAGTAACACCACAGTATTGGTGAAGAGCTGACAATAGAAGAAGGGATAATCTATGATTCTCATCTTGAAGGATTCTATTGCAGGAAGGCAAATAAAGAGTCTCAAGGGTCATGAAAGGAGACAGGCTAAAAACCAGCCTTAAGCACCCGTAGAGAGTAAGAGATAAAACCAAGTAAATTATAGGAGGCCATTTGTGACATTTAGTTTGCTTGTAAAAAGGATAATTTTAAAAATCTATTTAATGTGTTGCCTACACTAAGCAGTAATAGTAGTCTCCTGAGTCTTGTGGCTAGTTTGACAAGCTAAAATGTTTATTTTAAAATGACTATTATTTACTTTAAATGGCAGTATATTCTGGCTTTATCTTTAGATGACTTGAACATTTTCAGTCTGAGGTAAGTCTATGATAACATTTATTTTTTACCACTTTTAGATATTAATACTTCTTGATTTGTTTCATGAATGCCTGCAGCAGTGATTGTAATGAAGATCATATCTCCACTACAGTGAAGACAGAAAAAAAGTTTAACATTTAAAGTTCTCCATTCCAAGAAATGTTGTGTGGTGGAATGTATTTGTAAGTGGTGAAATATTATTTTCAGTTGCAGATTGTAGGTATGTATGTATATATATATCTCCCGAATTACATTCACTTAATTTTTAATTCCTGTAATTAATGCTACCCAAGCAGTTTGAAAGACAAAGGTTGTGGTATTCCTAGTTTTTATCATTACTATTACTTTCATTTTAAATAAATACATTAGAAAAGGTTAAGCCTTGGTGTAAACAGGGCCAATTCCACTGTTCTGTTGATCCTAAAATGACTCTAGGTTTGCTTAGACAAGACCTTAATTTGGTCTATTGATATGTTTTTATGAAGTGAAATGCACAGGAA
The DNA here is from genome assembly GCF_964273445.1 of Streptopelia decaocto. Taxonomy (NCBI): domain Eukaryota; kingdom Metazoa; phylum Chordata; class Aves; order Columbiformes; family Columbidae; genus Streptopelia; species Streptopelia decaocto. Next base: position 35,659,839 of record NC_138655.1, on the reverse strand, counting down.
CCAGAAAAACTAAGCAAGGATGCCAGAATATGGCAACTTTCACTGCGTGCATTGGTATTCAGAATGATACTATGGTAGTGAGTATATAATAAACACCTAGTTAACTGATATAAACTAACTGACACCGCATGAAACCAACATATTATATAGCATGAAGCCAATGGAATGATGTAATAAAGGATCAAGTTTAGATAAAAATATTTACTTTACTATTGAAATATTTTCAACATTGCCAAACTAAAATGTTCAGAATGACTGTTTTGAATTTTACTTAATCATTATATGTATATATACTTTTATATTTATATATATATATATTTATATATATATTATATTTTTTATATATATATATAAAAGAAATGCACACTGTACATCTAAAAATATTTTTATTTTTATGGTGAGGTTCTTTTTGAGTTTTTGTGTTTCGTAATAACAGGCTGCATTTTGAAGTTTTTCTGTGCAATCATTACAGACTGAAAAAATCATTAAAAAAAGGACAAGATTATTCTAGAATCCTAAGACTCTCACAACAAGGGATTCAAGTTAACAGTGACATGTTATGAAACTTGTCATAAAATCTTGAAAGACTGCATCATCACTTATGAGAGACTGTTTTCCATTCATGCATTCAACTTTTAAAAGTATGATAATACTGACTTTGAGGCCAGTAGTACAAGTTCTGCAAGCAGGGACATGCTCTATCAAAAAACTGAATAACCTCTGAATACAGCTGAGGGTAAAATTAGTCTGAGCAATAGAAGTCAGAGGAATCTTGTGCATGCTTCATGGTTTGATTGGACAGTCAAGGCAATATGTAATATGTTATATTGTTATGCCTGGGATTAGCTCTATTTTCCTTTTATTTTACTGTCTATTCAAACTAAACCTCTGCAACTTTACTTTTTCCTGTCTCTTGGTGTAGTCAAGTACAAATCGAAGAGACTTAATCTAATTGACACGTATACTAAGAACACATACTGAAGGAAAAACTAGACAGTCAGGCGTAATATTACTGATTTACAAGCTCTTCTGCTCTGACACGTACTAGATCCCATGGAAATCTCTGTAAATGACTCTGGGTAACAAAATATTTAGAAATCACATTACAGAAGTTGCCAAGAGGGTGGGATTTACCCAACATTTGGTTGTCATTTTCAGTAAATTTCCATTTTATCATAGTGCCCACAATTCTACTAGGGCTCTGCGTGTAATGTAACCACAAGGAAATCCACAGAGGCATGCACTGCCTTTTTGTTATGTGAATATTTGAAAAGGGAATTGAGTTAATTACATGCTTTAGTATACAAGTTTCAGTTCAAGAAAGAAAACTTGAAAATACCTGGCTATTTTATTGTTAAATAATGTAACCTGGGAGTAGTAGAAGGGCGACAAACAAGAGCTTTTGACAGCAGAACAAGGAAAGCCCGAGAATGTTGCATGTTTGTACCATCAGCTATATTACCCACCAGCACTAGCCACAAGATCCTGAAGAATCAGTGAGTGCATACTTGACCACCACTCACCTATGCAGGGAGTTATTGTCAAGCAGAATCTACTTCATCCACCTAAAAGCCATAGAAATGAAAACTTGCACAATTTCTTTAGTATTTCTTCACTCTAAGGTGTTAAGATTGCTAGTACTGGATCACAGGTTTTTAGTACTGCAGGGAAGAGCATGATTTAATTGGCAATACAATTGTAAGTTGTTTGAGTCAGCTTCTAGAGAAATGAAAGGCAAATGGGTAATGAATCTACTACAGTTTTACATTATTGACATGTAAATAAGAGAAAAAGGATGGAGTTCATTCAGACATGTTTTATTAGAAGGAACAAAAGGTCAATTGCTCTTGCTCCTCTCTAGAGGACAAGTGCCATATGAAGAAGATCCCTGAAGGAACACTTCTAGAAGGTATGTAGTTTTATCCAGTGAGGCAAGATACTGGTCACTGAAATTGTGATCATGAGAAAGGACTCTGAATTAACAACATTTTAATATTATGTCAGTGATTTTAACCAAAGAAGCCTTTAGTGCAGGCCACTCACTTCAGGTGGAGTCATAAAGTTCCGTCCTGTAGCAGTTTAATAGACAGACAACTCCAGAAAATGCCTTTTATTTCTTTATCTGTTCCTCGTGGCCTTGAGGGTAGAAGCACACTCACTGTCAGTGCTTGCAATGCTGCTGCAACTGTTTAATACAGAAATAATATACTCTACTTTCCAGGATACCCAGTATAGCTCACAAGAGTACATTTGTGTTTAAAAGTCCCTGCCAGCTAGGGAATGCTGCTCGCATTAGTAAGTATGATGAAAGTTAAAGTAAAAAACAGAACACAACCTGGGTTTGGATTTTTAATGTATTTTTTAATGAAAAGAAAGAATTATTTCTGCTTCATCTTATGTAGAATCAAAATCTGGGATATATTAAAGCGTTAAATATGAACTAGGTTGTTTTGTTCAGCATTTTTTCCTACTATTTCCATTACTCATCAGAATAAAAGGCATCCTAAGGTTGTTCAAAATTGAAAAATTATATATTATAGCCTGTACCTACTTTATGGAATAAGAAGATTAATATTTAGCACAGGGGGGTGGGGTGGGGGGAAAACAACCAATACAGTGCTTCTTAATTGCACGTACATTTATTAAAAAAATGACAAAAGTACTCTAAATGAACTACAAAAACATTCCCTTGGCCTGTCTGTTAAAGATAAAGTTCTGTGTTTAAGAACCACACATTAAGAGCCAGACACTGGGTTTTATTTCTTCAAGAGCTGGTCCAGTTATTTCTGATTAGTCGCTGAGACTAGAAACTATCATATATTTGTCCAACATTTGCTTGGCTGTCTCTCAAGGAGAGGATCAAGAAAGGAAATGGAGAACACTAGTGATAAACTATTCCCAGGAACATTCTGAAGCTGGCAAACTCTCAAAATCGTGTTTTACTGAGAGTCAGATGAACTGCATATTATGTACAGTCTTTGGGAAACGAGCTAGATTAATGCATTCTGTGCTGTGGTCCCTGAGCTTAAGATGAAATGTGTACTCAATCTGCCATGCTTTCTGTCATTTTATTTGATGGTAAGCTGTCATAGTGTAAGATGGCTCCAAACAAATTGGTGAAATTAAAAGCCATACTTCTTCTGGAAGTATGAAGAGCACACTGAATCACCTGAGTGTGCTTGGCTTGTTGAAATAGGCTAACTCAATTATGTCTACTTGCATAATTCTGATTTTTCTATTATTGGTAATTTAACTTGTACTGTTAATGTAAGAAAAAGCATAATTTTTATTGCAAATATATTTGCAAAATTTCTTTCAAGAGTGTCTTACTGAAGTTGTTTTAGTAAATTTTTTGTAGCTAAGTATTTCAAAAGTCTACTTTTCTTCAGATACCCAAATGCTTGTCCCCTTTTTCAGACAAATTACCTCCTCACTTTACCTCCACAGAAATGTTTTTATGGTGTGCTTAGTTAATATTTTGCCACCTTTGCCCACTAAGTGGGAAGAAATGTGGTATTAGGGAGACATTCCTGTTGCACTTATTGCATGACAGATAAAATAGTTTCAACTAGAAGTATAATTAGTGACAACAGAATTGCATCTACAGAAAAATACTAGAAAAAATTGTTATTAAGTAAAAAGCATCTATTTTGTCTACATCACAGCAAAGTTATTTGAATCACTAATAAAATCTGTACCATAGTCTCCAGCATAGTCAAAGTGACACGAAAGGGGTCCAAAACAACTATTGTGTGGGAATTACAGATACCAAAATACACATTCTCTTGCTAAACTGGCCAAGACTTGCTTCAAGTGCAGCTCCACTACTGTCAAAATCTGAAGTAAGAGGGAGGATCATGAAGTTTGAGACTAACTTTATCCAAACGCTATACATCATTTACAATATCAGATCTACTTAAAGGAGCTGGTATGCTAGATGTTACGTTGCAATTGATTTTCAATTAGCAATCGTTCATATACAAAATATCTTCTTAGTTGCTGCAACAAGTTATTTATGCAAGATAAATTATAAAACAGAAAAAAGAAGAAATTACCATGAACTAGTAAGTCAAAGTTTCTATGCTGTTGTTCATCAAAGAGAAGGCTTTAAGTAATACACTTTATTAAGATAGGCACATTTCATTGCTGAGCTGTCAGTATGGAAGTGATTACGTTTCACAAAACAATCACCACCACTGGTTTTTCTTTTCTGCAAGTTTCATACTGCTCAAGAAGTACCCAGAAGCTAAAGCAGTGGAATTTCATCCGGTCATTACTGTAATGCTATGTTGTTTAGGAGGCTATAGGTATGTGCATACGGGAGAACAACTGCAGAATAGTTGAGCATGATATAAACAGAGAGAAAGCAGAGATATCTTTGGCAAAATGCAGTTCATGACATAAGGAAGCACCAGTCACTGAGGGAGATAGAGTGCATTGAGTTTTGTGATATTCCTGTTTATTTCATTGCTCTTTGTGTAAAAAAATAAATCAATACTGCAAATGTTATCTGTCCAAATTGTTGAATTTTGGAGTGGATTAGAATAATAAAAAAACATAAAATGTCTTCTTCTTTTTTTTTTTTTTTTTTTCATGTGTGGAAATGGAGTTTCTGTGTTTTTCTACTGTGGGATCCTAATGAAGTATCAAAAAAGCCTCTGTGTGTGTCTGGCTATGGGTTTTGCCAACATGCACCACATCTCCAACCCCCTCTTAAATCTGTCAGGAGCTTGAATCCATATCTTGGCCTGGGCCCTCTGAAGTCCAACTATGTCTCTGTTTCCATCTGGCATTTCACTAGGAAGTGCTTGAAGTACCAAGATGTAGGCTGATACCATGAGATTTGCAGACCTGAGAGATTCAGATAAGCCCATACAAGCTTTGAACCTCCAAAGCTTTTGAAGTTTGTCTGTCACAAAGTGTAACTCCACTGCTGTTTGCAGACAACACTGAAACATGAATGGAAACAGACCTCTGTTTTGAAAAACTCCTGTGGGTGGCTTAAGGACAAACGAATAAATACAACTATATATGGAAATATAATGTCTTTCAGAGAAGCACTCTGGCTTTTTGCACACTTGAGTGTTTCCCTGCATCCATGACGACAACAGAAGCTCATAAAACGAGTTTATTTCCTGCTCACCCCTGCATTTTCATTGTGGTTGATCCAATGCAGTGATGTGTTCTTTAAACATTCATTTCTCTATTTACATAGTCAAGCTGTTGTTGTTTACCATTTGCCCATTAAGCTGCTCAAGGGTGTATATTTGAGGGGAAAATCCAGCAGTAGCCAGAAGCTGCTTCAGTAGAAGGAAGAGTGAATAACCGACAGGCATCGACAGGGACTCAGTGTAGAGCAGAGCATTGACCCAGGTCGTAAGCCTATGCCAATTTTTCTAAAGTCTGTCAGCTCTGACTGCTATGTGTAGAGGCAGAGAGTATCATGAGCCCTGCTGTCTGGAGTTAGAGTACCACCCTGTTTTTAACAATGAGCAGATAATTCAGGAAAGTATACAAGGATTGTGAAAGTCCAGGCTGAAGTTCCTCTTGCAAACCTTACCAGAATTTAGTAGTCTTTTAGAAAGGTTATTCCTAAACTAAATGTTGCAAAGACATGTTTAAAGCTCCTATAGGCTTTCTTCATGAATTGTGGGTTCAAAAGCCTATTTCTATTATAGGAGACAAAATCACATGGCATTTAATTCTGCAAAGTCTACATTTTCTACAATTGTACATCATCTGCAGCTATATATTTTCTCAGGAGAAAAAAAATGGCTAATCTTTTTTTTTTATAAGCTTCTTGTTTAAACTTTGTTTTTATTTTTTTGCTGCCTTTCGTATTATGAGAAACACATAGTGATCATTATCTATCTTCGCCAAGAAGACATTTTACCGACCTGAGACTGAACATGAGGTTTCAGGTATATCTGAATTGCAACCTTCCAATACCTAAGAAGTGGTGATCAAGAAGACAGAGCCAGGCTCTTCACAGTTGCTGAACAAGAGGGGATGGACATATGGTGAAACAATTGTCACATGAGAAATAAAGAAAAGCTTTTATACCATGAGGACAGTGGATCAGCATGAGAGGCTGCCCAGAAAGTCTGTGTGGTTTCCATCATTGGAGGTTTTTCAAGATCCAACTGGATTACCCTCTTTAAATAGGTGGTTGGACTAGACACTTCCTAAGCTCTCTTCTGAACCGATTTTTCCTATGTTCCTGTACCACACCCTCTACTAGTTTTCTCTTTTCCAAACAGAGAAGTCCTTCCTTATATAGAAAACATTGGCACTTCTACATTTTACTGTGTCCTTTTTGGTAGGGACCAGATGTAACCAGATTTTGGTGCAACAAGAACTGCATGTGCTTTTCATGACAGTGTGCACTGAAGATTAATGCACAGGCATGTTTACTGCTATGTTCCTTAGTCCTTCAGTAGTATATTTGTCCTAGTCTATTTGCCTTTTCATTGCACCTCACTATGGAGCTGATATTTTCAGAGGATTATGTACAATAATCCAATAGCTGTAGGTAGATGAAGGTCTGTCAAATGGTCACAATATATTTAGAACCTCTCATTGTGTAGATATGATTAAATCTGCTTTTGCTCATGTGCATTTCTTCATACTGATCCTGGTTTTCATCTGTTATTTAATGTCTAATATTGTTAACTCCTCTTGCAGTACTTGCAGTCAGGATAGTTTTGAACTAATCTGATTTTTTTTGGTATCATACGAAAATTTCATTGCAGGGTGAACAATATAAAACATATATTTGTTTCATATTATGATTTTGTGTGTTTTCAAGGCACCTTAAAAATCTATCAGAAAATGAAAATTCAACAGCTAGCATGCAGATTGAAGGAGAACAAAGGTATGAAGTTTTGTTACTAGTGTCCATGCTTTTCTTCTTTTAAATACCTTTTTAGTTGTTATGGTTTTAGATCTAACTTGCCAGAGCCAAGGCAAGTTTCTTTTTATTCTAGTTGGACATGGCTTCTGTTTTTGTGGGATGACTGTCATATTAGCCTCCTTTACTCTTACATTTAACCTTGATACTGTTATATTCCTCTTTTCAAGGTGATCTGGCTTGCTAGAACATTTATTCAAAGCCTATATCTCCACACCTTTTGGATATCCCTAATAAATTTCCATTAATAACATTTCTAGTGTAATTTAATAACAGCGTATTAGACAAAGTCACATATATCTGAAGATGAATTCAATAATTACTTCATCTTTTATGTATTCTTTAATTTATTGTTCACAGAAGTAATCACTTATAGCATCTAAAACCATAACCCTTTCTGTGAGGTTTTCATGACATCTACTTAACCCCTCCAACAGACTGAATTCTTCCTTCAGCTTTCACTGTCTCTCCTCTGCTGTGGTTATGTGGCTAGTTGTACATACTTATTATGGAACCTGCGATGGGTTGTGAAAGGAAGCACTGCAAGATTTAAGCTACTGAGGCTGCTTTTCTAAAGGAAGATTTAACCGTGCCAGGAGTGCTTGCATCATTTTGATCCCTCAGTGGTTCCTGATGCCCTATTAATGTGGTATTTCTTCATTAAAGGCTTATGTTTAAGACTAGTAATGTAATACAGCAAACAATCTGTAAACACTTTATTTCTGCATTATCATTGATTTTATTGTTTTAATAAGCATAGGGTTGACATTTGGGTTTGGGTTTGTTGTTGTTTGTTTGTTTTTTTTTTTTTCCTGACTGAAGTTCTGAAACCATTCAGCTGTTTTCAGAGCCCAGAAGGCTGACACCAGAATGTAAGCCCCTAAGGTAGAAGGCTTCAAGAGAAAAGCACTAATCAGTAGGGAAAGGGAAAATTACTTCTTAAGTTTCATTTACATAAATTACAGCTTTGCTCAGAAACACTTTTTCCAGTGTTTTCAGTTATGGAATGTGTTTGTATTCTAGCTGTGTAAATACAGTGTCATTGTTGAGTATGCAGGTACAGATGTTCACGGAAAGGAAAAAAAAAGTTGAAAGAGAGAAATCCTCAGGATCATGTGCATTCATAGTACTAAAATGTAAAAAGTAACTACCACATTGTCCTGGACTGTAAAAACTATCCAGATGAGAAGATTAAAAGAATGACCATAGCCAGATGGAGCTGAATGACTTTCATTCCAAACCACAAGAAAAAAATAATCCTCCTACCAAGGAAAGTTTCTTCAAGTTGAGGCCCTGAATGAGTCTTGCAAAATGATGTGAATTTTGTTAGATCAGAGCCTGTAAAGCCACACAGTGCTGCAATAGCCTGCATCTGTGGACTAGGCATTACATATTATATGGCTTTTACGAATAGTCTTTCCAGTCATTTTTATGAAGATCTTACTGAAAAAGAGTAACACAGTAAGACACCAGTGAAAGGGGAAGGTCATCTGATTCCTATTAGTGACCAAGGCCACCTTTGTGCTGAACTCTGAAGGAGATAAGGCAACAAAAGAAACTCAAGACTTTCAGATCTTGGTACACTATTACCAAATCCTGAGAAGTCAGTGAAACTTGCACTTAGATTCAGGACTGTCCAACAGCTGCAAAGTCAGTACCTGAGAATTAATGGACATTGTTGGAAAGATAATTAATGAACATTGTTGCCTGCATGACAAAAGGGACTTTGAGTTATTTTTACTCCAACCTTTGGCACTGGACTGGGATGGAGGTGGTTTAGGGTACTGACTGAAAGGGTTAGAGAGGAAATACCAATGTACATGACATTGGAGGAAAAATAACAGGAAAGTAAGAAAGTAATAGAACATTGAAAAATTACTTTATATTTAAAGACCGGAAAACATGAAAAGATTCCCATGTTAGGAATGAATAAGATGCATTTTTTGTGAAAGGAAAAGGCACTTGGCAGAGATACCTGCATGCGGTCAGCTGATCTTGAAGGAGAAACCTGTCTGTTTCATCAGCTACCTTTTCAAAATAAACTTATAATTAATAATAGTTCAAAAGACAGAGATGGAAGGTTACCATGAGACAACTGTTGCACATCTGGTAACCATAGGTCATGAGGGAACAAGAGTCACCCAAGTGTGCTGGCACTGATGATATTAAGACTGTCAGCAGTGCTCTATACATCTACAGTCACACTCTTGTGCTATGGATAATTTTCCCCACACCATACTCTCCTGAACTATTCACTTACTGCCTATGTTGTGTAAGGACATCTGAGTGTCAGCAATCTAAAGAAGTTCAGCATTTGTTCTAATTATTGCAAACCATCCTGAAAGCTTGCTATTGATTTGTGTACAACTATATTGCCCATTCAGGCTTTTTAGTTTTGATTTTTTGGTGGGTTGTTGTGGGGATTTTTTGTTGTTGTTGTTTCCCACCCCCCCCCCCCCCCCCAAGTTTTGACTTTTTTGTATTATCTAGAAAGCTAATCCTAACAGGATACATTTTAATGCTATTTTCATTTTCATGTCCATTCCTTCTCCAAATTTACTCAGGTTGCACAGGTGATTCTGTGGGCCTGTCAATGACCCTGTCAATGCAAAAATTATGGTTAAGATCTATTTTAACCAAGTCTCTTTATGAGACACTTCTATTTTTTGTGGTCTTTTGGGAGGTCAAACAACTGATCCAGTTCCTACACTAAATATCTGACGACAATAGCATGATGTCCATTGGTGAGAGCAGACTCAAGCAAGCTTACTTTTTGCAGAAGAACAGAGACAATTTAATGGTTTTAGTTTTGCAGTGGTGGATGTCTTGATTGCTGACTTTCCCATGTACTTAATACCAAATAATGTTCTAATTACAGGACAGTTAAAAAGTATCTTGGTGAATTTCAGTAATGTTGCAATTATGGAGGACAGTGGGTTAGACAGCTAATTTGTCAGCTGTAATGACTTCAGCAGTTTATAACAGTTCTGTTTACAGGTACTTGACCTAATGCGCACAGTAAACATCAGGCTAGAATAAATGTAGGAGGTCAGCCTGGCACAAAGAAGTGGAACCCAGCATCCTAGAAATATATAATGTAGCTGTCTAAGGCTAGTCCTTTTATGTACCTCCATGCTGTAAAGAAGTACTTGTAGGCACTTCATATCTGCTGCTGAATCCTTATTCTAAATGTAAGAATTTGTAACCGCTTTCCAAAAGGATCAAGCTCTGCTAAAAGATGTCTGGAATATCTTTCTCTTTTTGTCACATAAAACTCTGACCTGACTCTACACTGGTTAACCCGTTTCTCTCCACAAAGTGAGAGATCCAGGCTGTCCTCCAGGTAAGTCCCTTAGCCAACAGCAGATGATCATGAGGCTGGGCACCTAGTTCTACCACCTGGCACCTTATCTCTGATGCTGGGCACTCATTCCTGCTCCCTGTCACCCTCTCTCTCTAGCATGACAGATGCAGAACTGACACTGATGGCTGCACAATGGCTTATCTTCAGTTTCCTAACTGCCCCTTGTCTGCTGTGTGAAAAAAGGAGGAAGAGAAGAAATCCCTGTGGACCTTTTTAGAAAGACGGTTACAACTACAGAGGTCCTGAAAGTGCCTCCTGAACAATTTTCAGGTGACCACAGCAGAGGCGCTGGGGAGAAAACATTCTGACCGCTGAGTCCTTTTAGAATGCCATAGTGGTTTCTGTCACTCTGAGCTTCTCAGATACTTAAGGGTCACAGTGTCATGAAGTTCATGAAGTTTAAGACAGATGAGGTAGCACTTGATTAAACAGGTTCAAGATGCAGTTTTGGCTCTTGGCACTTGGTATTTCAGATTCCTTTGATTTTTTTTTTTTTTTTGCATCTAGCTCCCAGTATTATTTGCCATCTGAAGAAGGGAATGTTTGAAAGGGAAATTGATGTATTTTAATAAATGGAGGTGAGTGAGTCACTCTTGTGCTGAAATAAGGAGTCATTTGGATGTTTCACTTCTTTTGCATTTTGCCTATGTACTCCTGAGATTCTATTAGGTTGACCCTTCCCAAGGGAAAGGTTTTGGGCCTCTTACTGACTTGATGTTGCAATAAACTATTCCTTCACTCCTGATGATGAAAGCACAATGTCAAGTTGAGGAGCCTGATAGAGCTGAACAGCTTTACATCCCACCTACTTTTGCTGAAGCTGGGAACTGTGAATCTAGAGATTTGTTCATCACCTAATTTGGGGAACTGCAAAAAGGCAAACTTCACACAGACACAGGCTTTCCAGACCTCCCTTATAATATTGGATTTTCTCTATTGTGCCTTCAAACTCTGTGTCCTTTATAAAAAACACACAGGAGATAATTTTTCCCATATTTTTCTTGTTTGGCTTCTGTTTTTCCCAGGCTGCAGCTCTGAGAACACAGTCATTCACAGTGTCACAGCAGAAGAGAAGGAGTGGAGTCCAGCATTCCTATTTTAATATTTAAAATCTAGCATTCCTATGCATCCACCTTACACGTTTTACCCCATCAGTATATTTCAGTTCCACTGTGCTAGGAGACATAAAATGATGGCTTCTGTAATATGTAAAACTTTCCATAGACCTTTCAGGCCTCCTATAACTTCAGTGAACAACTTCTTGCTAGTCATTCACTGTTGTTCTGTTTTTTTAACTCTCCTTTGATATAAGCACTTATCTGAGGGACAGAAAGTCCCTTGTGCATTCTTTCTTTGAGATGTTGCATTGAAGTAGGACCTCAGTGGTTATTTTCTCTTCTGGCATCAGGATTTCTGCTCCAAGAGAGAAGCACACGTTGTGAGCTAGTGGTTCATGGCATTTTAATGCTTATTATTACTTCTTGCTTCCTTAAGAAGCTAAGATAACTCAGTGTACTAAATAAACTGTGACTGGGTGGAGTAAGCAGGAACATCTGCATGTCTTATGTTATGACTCCCCTAGCAGCCATCTATAGTGCTATATAGTTCCAAAAAGTCTCTCAAGCATATAGATGGTGTTGTTCCAACAAGCTGGAACTGCTGGCTACAGCTGACGTATTAGCAAGCCATTTTATCAGCAGCTGCCTTCATCTGTTGCTGGCTTTAGGGAAGAATATCAAGTGTCCTTAGATTTTGTATGCTGAAGAAAAATACAGGAAGAAAAAAGAGGAGGAATACCAAGAGAAGACTGAGACTGTACAGATGCAAAGAAGTTTTAGAAGAGGTTATGTCAGTGATGCCTTTTAAGTACATGGTAGGATTCATTGCGTGGAATTGGATTTACATTAGCATAATGTTCTCCTTGAATTTAGTCACTATGATACTATACACTATTGTTAAAGATGGATTTAAATGATTATGAAATCCCAGTAGATATTCCTAATTCTACAGATGGTAGATATTCATAGTTATGTGGTCATTGAACAAAATAACAAGTATTTAAAGTAAAATCATGCTGTCATTTTTCCTCAGAATTATGAACATTTATTGTAACAGTCAACTTAAACTCAATTTCTTTTCTGCGAGTGTAATTTCACTTTATGTGCTACGAAAATACCTTACTTCACAGGAGGAAATAGCTCACAAGTTCTGGTAACCAGAGCATTGGAACAGGCTGCCCAGGGAGGTTGTGGAGTCTCCTTCTCTGGAGATATTCAAAACCCACCTGGACATGTTCCTGTGCGACCTCACCTAGGCGTTCCTGCTCCAGCAGGGGGATTGGACTAGATGATCTTTTGAGGTTCCTTCCAATCCCAAACATACTGTGATACTGTGAACCACAATAGCAGCTGTCAATTTGTTCAGTTTACAGTTGTTTTGTCAGTAGATGTATCTGATCAGATAAGAAGTCTCTAACTGCACAATCCTATTTTATATATAAAACCGAACACAATATTAAACTGTGTTAAAGAGAGGGTTTTCAAGTTAAACTGTACATCAGTATCATTTAGCTACCATTTTTACTACTGCAGTTCTCACCCTGTTACTTTTGCCACCCTGGCTCATCCCAGTGAACGGTATTTCCTCTACTCATTATCCCCTTTGTTTCTTCGTTGTCTCAGATCCATCTTCAGTGAATAATATTAAAATCTGAACTGAACTTTTAAAAAACATTGTTGCTAATTCATAAAAGAAGACTGAATTATTTGGTTTTAAAAGAAGACCTCTGGAGTTTCATCAAGAAAAAAAATAAATGACTTTAATTGATTTGAGGGGCAAGGTGATATGTATGTTCCACTGCACTTTTGCTGACAACGAGCTCTATTCTTCCATTTAACATTTTGAGCATAAAGGGGAGAAAAGAGAGAACATTCAATATTTCTACTTATTGTCAGGTTGAGAAGCAGCTGTGAAGCTGTATGGCCAATTCAAGAAAAATTACTTTTACTCAGAAATGTTGAATGCTGATAAGGATCAGAAATTCTGCTAAGAAAAAAGAATCCCTGCAGCAACAAGCCCTAAAGCCAGACTTGAGACTTACAAAGAGATTTAGATTTAGAAACTGATATAGTTGTGTGTGTTGGGGATGGGGTGGTCATGAAGTAAATCTTCTTTTTTTTTCTCTATTCCCAGTAGTATCCCTAACCAGTCTAGCGGACTGAAACTTCTCCTCTCTGTTGAAAGCACCATCACAATTAGAAATCATGCTGTATTAGTAAAGTCACTACAGCTGTGACGATCTGAGGAAATAAGCCTGCTTGATTCGCTCTTTTAGTTGTGAGGCAAGTTGTTTGTTTGCTTGTTTGTTTTTGCAAGAAGGAATGTTTCATGTTAGACCACCTGAAATTAAACAAAAACAAAAAACAAAAATAGAAAAAACACACAAAACAACAAAAATCAGCACATTTTTTTCAAGTGGATTTTCCTTGCTAAAGAGAGTGAGAGCTGATAACTTGCTAGAGAAAAAGGGCTTTATAATGGGCAAGATCCACTCAATGTGTTGGTCTTATTGCTAATGATAAATATGTCTGCATTCAGAACATGAATTTGTAGTTCATATTTCATAAGGTAAGAGGACTAATTTATGCATAACACAGGAGCTTCTATCCTGGCTGTTCCCTGAGGTACTGGGGTTTGGGACCCGTGTTTCTTTGTGCTTTTAACTGTGTTACAGTTCCTATCTGGGCATTAGCTCCAGAAGCCGTTTCATAATTTCTGCTTTGTTACTGTCCAGCAAAATGGATTTGGGAATAAGATGCTTGAACTGTTTTAAAAATCTGAACTCAAGCTGAATGCAATAGCCATAACCTTCCTGTTAAACTCAGAAGATCGCTTTGTCTTGAAGGGTGACAGCTGTATCCATTAACTTTATGAAAGGTTTCCTAGAGACAACATGAAGCTACAGCATAAGTCATGCATTTACTCTGTAATGCTCTGGTTCAAAGAGCAAACAAATAGTTTGGGGTGTGGTATTCTTGTTGTTCATAGCAACCTTTTTAATGTCTTCCCCTTGCTTTGGACTAGGCAAGCTGCCTAAAAAGGCTCAGTTATTGCGCTTCTTCATTTCACATTAATTTCACACTGATATCACCCCATAGCCACAAAGAGCTATTCTGACAGCTGGGTAGAGGTGGAGCACAATGGTAGTCCAGCCAGGCTTTAGACATGGAAAATTCCCAGCAAGCCAGTTAAGCTAAATCTTCCCCATGGCCTTGCCTACAACACCTCCAAAACTTTTTAGCTCCAAGAGACCACACATCACTTTCCCAAAATTAGGCACTTAGTTCCTCCTGGTAATTGAAAAGGTCTCCACAGAATCACAGAATGTTAGGGATTGGAAGAGACCTCAAAAGATCATCCAGTCCAATCCCCCTGCTGGAGCAGGAACACCCAGATGAGGTTACACAGGAATGTGTTCAGGTGGATTTTGAATGTCTCCAGAGAAGGAGACTCCACAACTCCCCTGGGCAGCCTGTTCCAGTGTTCTGTCACCCTCACTTGAGAAGTTTCTTCTCAAATTTAAGTGGAACCTCTTGTGTTCCAGTTTGAACCCATTATCCCTTGTCTTATCCTTATTTCTATATAAATGGATTTTATTCTTAGCCAGATTAACTCCAACCCTTAAGCAAGTTCAGTCTTGTATTTCTCCATTCCTTAGGAAACAGCACTCAACTTACTTTTATCTCCCTCTCCTTCACCAGTTTCTCTATGGCATGACTCCTATCTGGCAATTGTGAGGAAAAGCTGGAGAAACTACTACACGGAGTACTATTTGAAGTATGTAATATCGAACCAGGGAGAGCATGGAGCAATGTTATTCTTTTCCACATTCAAACAATAGACAAAGACTGCAGCAGTGGTTTCATTTTTGTAGCACATGATGCTTCAACCTGGGGAATCCACGTAGTCACAGCTTTTGAACTGCAGTTGAGACTAATGCGTCTTTAATGACTACTATAGTGGCTGCTGTGTTTCTCCCCAAACTCCCTGCATTACAACAGGTGAAGAGTGTGACCCATGTCTGTATATTTATTACTAAGAGATATTAGTCGATACGTGTATAGTGGGCCCATGTCCAACAGAGGAATACCTCAAGAAACTAATCTTTCTGTAAGTTGTCTTCAGCAGGGTAAGGTTTGTTCCAATTACATTGTTCTCAGTGGGAAAGCAAAGAACTTTAAAGACTTATTGACCAAGTTAGTCACACATAACAGGACTTTGGAGTCAGAAAGAAGAAGAAATTATAAATCAAAGGAACTCCACCAAGTTCAGAGCCAAGATGAGAGGCTCCATGTTGTGGAGAAACAGAGCCCAGCAAAAAGACACTGAACAGATCCTAACCCATTCATTGCTCAAAACTGGTCGGCAGAGGATGATGAGTTAAGGATACAAGTGTGTCATGTTTGACCATACCTGTGAATATCTGATTCCACTTGAAGAATATTCTACTGTTTTGAAGAAATTCTGCTGGTTCATGGTACTGGAAAGTGCATGTAATTTCTGTCTGTAGGCCTTGACAACATGTTTCTTGAAAAGTGAATTTTAAATTAAAGCAACAAGATACGAGCTATGAAAATGATAAGTTTAAACTGGAGGGCAGCTTCAACAATAGAATAGAATTCTAATTCAATAGAATTCTAATATGAAAATCTTCTCTCCAAAAACTCCATGTCTAGAAGCAGTGTCAGGATTATCAGAAAAAAAGTGCAATAATCTAGGTTGTGATATTCAAGAAGAAGAGCCTATTGAATGACTAGCCAAAGTATCTTAACTAATATGTTCTACACAGTAATCACAATGATTTGATAGTGTTTGTTTGTTGGTTGTGTGCACAATGGCTGATTTTCACCATCCTGTGAAAATTCTTCAATGCATAGAGAGGTGGACTTCCCAAAAGATAGATATGAAATAATGCAAAGACTGAGGTGTAAAAGGACAAAAGGAATTATTTTATTGTTCTTAATTTTGATGTCTATTTTCCCTTGTCCTTCTCTCTTATTGACTAGCTTTTAATCAGTGAATTAATCTTCTGCAAGATTTGGAAAAAACCTCTGAAAGTCCCTGGACTAGGTTTAGTTCTGTTCTAGTTTTATTTTTGCTCATATTCATCTTTCTTTGTGTGGCTCTCACTTGGCACAGTAACTGTTCCAAGCCAGTTGAACAAAGCAAACCTCCATTTAGCACATACATAATGAAGACACATTTGTATCCTTTCAGTTTTTTCCAGAAAGTTGATGCCACTTCATGGTGGTTGAATATAATAATATCTGTCTCTGGGTGGATTTAACATCAAAATATGTAAAGTAGTGTGAACATCTGATTAACATATGGAAATATTTTTAAAATAATACTTTCTTTTCAAGTGCTGAAAGTTTGACAGTCTTTTATACTGTTTTATGGTGCTGCAGTAGCAATTCCATATTTATAGCTATAATCTATTTTCACATTTGATTTTGAAAACCCAAACCCTTTTGTAACTCAGTTTTATGAAACAAAAGCATTGAGTATAACATTTTTCATGTGTGGTCTTCAACAAAGGACAGAATGTACTTATGGGAAATAATCAGATGAGATACAGAAAAATGTGAAACTTTGTATAACCAATCATTTACTATTTTGAAAAACTTCGAAACCTATCACAATGAACACAGACCACTGTATATGTATGTATAGAACACTGGATGATATAGCAAGGTTGTATGGCACTATAAAGAAAAATACAGGAAAGGGTCGTACTCTAATATAAACAGTGAAGTTCTGTGATTATACTTACCGAAGGTTTGACACAGAATGTCCAGAAAATCCAGCTTTAGTTTTTAGAACTTTTACTAAAAATGCTCATGTTTTCAGCCAGGCTTTGTTGCTCCAAGTAAACAGAATGTGTTATAAAACTGTTTGGTTTCCCTCATCTGCGTTCAAAGCTGAGGCAGGACTAAACTGTATTAGGCTGTTCTTCTTGGGAACACCAATTTGATCTGAACTTGGATCTGAAATACTTTCAGCAGCTTTGAATTGTGATATCTAATTGCAAATACGAACAGATAGAAAAAATGCATTAATAAGACAGAAAAAAGTATGAAAAGGAACCAAATATAGAAAACTGCCATATGATAAAATGCCCTATACCTAGGAATTGAAATATGTCTCTAGGAAGTCCTCTTTTGTGACAGCTGTGTATCCCATTTCTTATTGGGCTGTTAAATAACACTTCAGTTTTCCTGAGTTTCTTTTCCACAGCAGAACTTCTGGAACCAGAAGTCAGCTACAAATTAAGTGCATGAATAACAGTATTTCTTTTATCAGCTGCCTAGCTGTTTGAATTGAGAAAGTCATGCAGACTCACCACTTTACCTACTGCTGTCTGGAACATCTCTGCCAATCTTGTCTATGGAGAAGGACCTCAAGTGTTTCCTGTGTGCCCTCAGTGGTGCATTTATCTGTCTTTTGAACAAACCCTGACACCTTGTGCCTGACCTCTTTCCCGTAAGCTGCAAGAGTGCTGTAACTGCCCGTGATCATATGCATGCCCAGAAGTCAATGTTGATGTCATCACCCACTAG
Organism: Streptopelia decaocto; assembly: GCF_964273445.1. Taxonomy (NCBI): domain Eukaryota; kingdom Metazoa; phylum Chordata; class Aves; order Columbiformes; family Columbidae; genus Streptopelia; species Streptopelia decaocto. The sequence continues at coordinate 35,641,946 of NC_138655.1, read as the reverse complement.
GACACCTCAGGTTGTGGAACTGGGTGTCGTACCCGACAAAATCTCCCTTAGTCCACTATTCCATTGGACATCAGAAAAGAAAAAAAAAAAAGAAAAAAAAAGAAAAAAAAAAGAAAAAAGAAGGAAAAAAGGAAAAAAGAAAAAGGAAGAAAAGAAAAAAGAGAAAAGAAAAAAGAGAAATATTTTAAAAAAGAAAAGAAAAAGTGTGTTGCCTTTTAATGTTAATGTTAAGAGGAATGTTAGGAACATGCTCTTCCTTCATGTACACTAGAAATATTTTTTTTCTCCCAGTGCTAGATACACAGTTAAGAAACTTTTAAGTAAATTTTCTGCTGCATTTGTGGTAAAAAATAACCAAGGATGAACGGTGTTAAGGACTGTGATTTTAACTTTTTGAAGGCTACTTGAAAAGAAAACCCTTTCAGGTGACTTGAAAAACATTTTTTAATAGTATTCCATATACAATATTTAAGAAATGTCCTAAATAAACCTATTAAATTGTAATTTGCAAAATGAAAGAGTACATGTGGCAGTCCCACAGGCCATGAGGACATCTCCCTCATTCCAGACAGAGAGCTCATTGAATATAGTTTATACAAGCCTATGCTAAGTGCCTCTAATAAGCTACAGCTTCTGGTGAGCCTTGGAAATTCCAGAGAAACAATGTAAAATAAATTAGCTGTAATTATGTTCATGGAATGTTTGTTACACACACAGCTGCTGGGTTCATATGAATTCACAGAAATTCACTTTTAAAAAAAAGTCAAAGAAATGGCAATTATGTGTCTCTTGCACTCTGTACAGAACTAAAAAAACTCAGAGCTCTGGTGCAGCCATCCTATTTGAAATGGCCTGGGTAACACAGTTCTCAAGGTGTTCCCAGCTTTCCAAGGGCATATGGACCCTGCATTTAGGTGATTTGTGGCAAATTTACTTTTCCTATGGTCTCATTATAAGACCAAATGGAAAAAAAAAACCAAAAAACAAAAAACTGATATTACTCCAGATTGGGACTTTTCTAATTACTTTTTCTCTGAAGACTGAGTTACAAGGTCCTGAGTGGATGCCATCTAGGACTACTACAGGGCTTAAGTACCTCTAGGGGGTTCTGAATCAAAACCACATGGATGCACACTACAGCACTGAACATTTTAAATAAGCATTTTGGTTTAGTCACCTACTACACTACCAAAAAAAAAAACCCAAAAAACAAAAAACACCTTCCATTTGAGATAATATAAAAACCAGAAGCAAAAGCAATAAGGAAAGCATGTTAATGGAGACACAGGCTGAGAGAAATGTTTTTGTTATTACAGGACTGGAGGTAGATTTGGATAACAGCTTCCTGTCTGGCAGCTTGTGCTGTCAGCTAGATGTCTGATTATTAGAGTAGAGGAGTAAGTGTTCTATGGTAGAGCATCATGCCAAAATACCTAGGAAGACATGGGGTCAGGCTGTTAATTGAAATGGAGCATAACTCACCAAGATTAAAAACACTATAGCAGTAAATGAAATATCCTGATGAAAACAGACATTCGGTGCTTCAAACCTCTATTTCAGGTAAAGTGAAATGTGCATTTGTAGAATAAAACATACTGTGTTATTTTACACAAAGTTACTGTAACACCAAAGCTATGAAAATTTCATAACAACTCTATGGGTATTGGTCCTGGAAATTAATGCCTTGTATTTATTTTTTTCCATTTTTGTAAAAAATGATTAAGCTGTTACTTATCGGGGTGACTCTACACGATTTTTTAAACATTAAAGGGTATTCAGCATTTGCATTCCCTCTGTACACGACGATATCCTGCTTATTTTAGACATCTTTCTTAGGATGGAATGAAATGCCCTCTGGAAATACCTACATCTCTTTAGACTGACAGAGGGGCCCAGATTACTTTGTAGGACTGTACAAATAAATTTTAGAGACCTAAATTGCATTTTATCCTGGATAAATCAATACTTGGTTCTGTTCTAAAGCAACAGATGTAATCTCCAAGTCTATAGTGAACTCCACAGAGGTGGAACACGTGGCACACTACCACCACTCAGGATATTGTTGTGAGTCTAATGGTGTATTGGGTTTTATTTTTAGTTAAACTTCAAGGAATCTGTTCTAACTTTTCTCCTTTTCCCTCTATTGTCTGTTATTGAACTGTTATAACAATAGGTAGGATTTTCCAGAGTCCAGCAAGGATGGACTTTTGCTCATGGTTGAAAGAACAAGGTAACTGCTCTTTTAGATCATATATGAAGGGATAACAGATGAAATTATGTTGCTTCCTTCTGTCAGAAAACAGCCGAAGTATTACAAGTTATAAGGGTTCATATTTATTATCGTAGGTGGTCAATTAACTGTTTCTGTACTATATGACTACACTAAATGGAGTAATCTCTACAACAGCAGTTTCTCATATCTTTTTTCATATTTTCAGGATTGTTGATGAAAGATTCATGTGGCACGAAAACTAATGATGGGCCTAATTTCTGCTTCAGAAACAAAACAAAACTGGACTTTGTGCTATCTGAAAATTGCTAGCAAGACAATGTTCTTAAAGCTGAATTTGGAAGGGCTTATTTGTCTATTTGCTTACCATGGAAACTGTATTAACATAACAGGTCCTATGACACTTCTTTAACCATGATACACACTCTACTCTACTCTACTCTACTCTACTCTACTCTACTCTACTCTACTCTACTCTACTCTACTCTAACTTTCCCTGGTAAACCTGTCCTATCATTCTTATTGTCTCTTCTGCTTTGTGTTGCTGCTTTGGGAACGGCCAACTGCAGCTGGTAGCCCTGCGTTGTTTAGCTGTCTTCCTTCCTTGCAGTTGTTCTTTTTATGCCATCAGATTTGCTGCCTCAATGCCTCTTAAAAAATGACCAAACTGTCCCCAGATTATTGTCCCTTGCAGGCAGATTTCAGGGCCTGCCAATTTTGGCACATAGCATTATGTTCTAGTTATAATCCAGACCAGGAGGGAGTGGTATTAAGTCACACTTTAGCCTTCATGGTTTTTCTACATGTGCTGTTTTGCCTTTGCTATGGCCCACAATTGTTATGTCACCTCTTATCCAACCTTGGCTACCTCTCTTACATCTCAAATACTAGAATGGCCTTTTATTCCTGTGTACTGCTACTTATTTGAAGAATCCCAGTCATTGTGTAGCAAAACCCCAAAATGTTTAATAGTTTCTGTGTTTTGCTTTCTCTCAAACAGTCACTAATGGGTTAAATACCAAAAGGAACCAGGTAGGTTTCACGAAGCCTGTGGGCAAGTGATAAGAAAGGCATGTTCTAGCTACATAGAGCCATAAATACTCTGAGGCCTGCTGCAAAATGCTGGAAACCTCCCTTCTGTTTGGCAAGCCTAACTTCCATTCAATTGTGTTCTTGCAAAAAACATTGAGAAATAGCTAAATTGAAGAATGTTTTTGGTTGTAACTTGTTTTGCTTGAATGTATTAGTATTTAAACTGTCACCTAAGATTTGCACATATATTAATGAATGTAGTCAATTCATTGGTTTATGCATCCAGGGAATGTCTCAAATCCACACCAAGTTTTCATGGATGTTATATTTGCATTTCAGTGAAAACTGTGTAAAATCGCATATTGCCAGACAATTTCCTATTAACTAGAGTCTAATTTATTAAGTCCTCTATAAAGAATAAAGTACAATTGATAAATTAATTGCTGATGCTTATGCTTGTGAGAGTAGGATGATGTCACAGAGGCACCCCAAAGTCAGTTTTAGGCAGACAACAAGTTCCAAAACAGACTTCATTCTAGCCAGAAAAGTGTAGCCAATAAACTGACTAGAAACAGGGTTTATACAATTAGTTAGCACTCTGACAACATAAAATACAGGTCTGGATATCGGTTGAGGAGATTACTGGGGTACAACAACATAAGAATAATGAGGATCCACAGGGTGCAGGCACACACTCACATGAAACAAAACTGGAGGCCTCTCACTCCAGAGTGCCCACAAGAAATAATCACTTGCCTAGGTTAGACAAGGACTCATTCAAGGATATATCCAGTAAATAACCACTCACCCGAACAAGGAGGTGAGGCGCTCTCAATTCTGGGAGGTCTCCTTAGATGGCATCCCAGTCTAAGGAGAGGGCTCCAGTTCACAGACCTGCTGCTCTGAGAAGACCACTCAAAGCAGGTCTTCAGCAGGAACCCCATTTTATAGCCTGGTCAGATCTGGCTGTGGGCATTACAAAACAGCTAGTCTGGGCACCTCCTCGGCTAACGACCCTGTCAATTGACTCAGGTTCCTGTTAAGGACCCGGTCAACTGGCTGAGGGTCCCACCCCTCCTGTCCCACCTGCTGGTGGAGGTGAAGTCACCCTGTCCTGGGGTAGGGGAGGATGTGACTGTCAGCACCGTGGTACCACCCTAGGTGTGTACGAGGGGACAGACACAGTGGGGCACAAAAGGTGCTAAAGAACCATCAACAGCCCCATTGAAGGCTTCACATCTCAGGGGGGTGTGTAACTGCCACCGATGGAAAAAGTTGCACAGCAATAGGAGGACATGCTATTTGTGGTTGAATCAGATCTCAGCATTCTTTCAGTAGCACACAAATCTACTAATAGATAGCAGTATCAATTGCATAAATTCAGAAGAAAAAATAAAATTAACACCAAAACCCAGAAGTAAGTTCCAAAGTGTAAGTACGTACAACCATATGCATGCACACGACACATACAGACATGTACATGTACTGGACATATACATACACATATAGATATATAAACATATACATATACACACAGACAGACAGACACACATATATGGTCATGTAGGCAGCTTATTAACACTAAAGTTTAACAAATAACAGTTATGATAGAGTATAATTCACAGTTATATTGTTCTACAAGTTCTCAGTCAGCTTTTCAGGAATACATCTAAGAAAAATGCATAACCTGCTGTGAAGACCATAGATAACATTACTATGGCAACTAGAAAAATGATCTAATTGGATTTTCAAGCTTAAGTGTAGCTTTTTAAAACTGAAATCAAATTACACAGCAAAATTTCTGACATTTATTAATTAATATGATTTCTAAAAGCTACTAATCAGGAGAAAAAATTGCATGTTCTTTATGAGATGGAATCTAATATAGTAACTTTTGCCTTTGTAGGTTTTGTAAAGTTCCGAAGAAATTTGCTCAAAAAATAGTGATCTAATCAGTTCAAAGGTTCTATAGTAATTCAAAATATCATTGTAATAACAGTGATACATTTTTTTAATATGTACTTCTTTTACACACATAAAACCTGAACCAAAATCAACATATTAACCTATTAAACTCAGATATGTTATTTGAATAAGCAATGCCCCTTACATCCCTGCTTGCTTGTTCACACACTTTAAAAATTACTAAGTATTTACTTTAGTTTTGCCATAAAACTGTATGAGAAGTTTTGTAGGTGAAAACTTCAATAAATGAAAATTTTAGTTATTGGCATGTGTCAAGAAACTAACATGCATTTACTGTCAAATATAATTAGAATTTCAAAAAATTTCCAGAGCGAATTGTCTGCATTGCAAAGCTGTTGTACTTCAAAAGCAGCTGTATATCAAATACTTTGTGTCTTTGTAGCAAACTAAAACTAAGTACTTGATTTAACCTGAACAAGTAATTTCTAGGAAGACTTTTATAATTCCTAGAAACATCATCAATCATCCAGAACTCCAATGGTTCCACTTACTGGAGTCGAAATAAACCATTAACATTGACACTTGTTTTTTTGTGCTGGAACCCTGAATATAACTTCAACAGCTTTGCAGGCAGTTTCTGCAAAGTCTCATTTGTTATGGAGTTATATGTTGTGTAGTTAGAAGGTACCTGTTTATTTTGGGGGTGCAAGTGTTAATTGATTCACAGGATAAAAACTCATTGGAATTATTTCAATATCATTCTGCTGAATTACGTAGCCTAGAGTAAACTGAAGATCTTACATTTCTGACAAAAAAAATAAGGCATTAGCTTGGACATTGAGGAACTTAAGTCACACTGTAACCTCAAGGTCCAGAACACATATTTTTATTCACTATCATTACTGTTACAGGTTCTTGCATAGTATAGCATTTCTTATACTTGAAAATGAAAATGAGTTTTCTTCCCTCAAAAATACCTTCTTTTTTTTTTTTTTTCTTTTTTTTTTTTTTCCTGATAAGATATGTAAGTCTTCTGTCTCCAAGAATGAGTATCAATATTGGACATTATCAGATAGAAAAGTGTCAAGTTAAGAGAGAATGTGCAAGCACACTTCTCAAATTCAGCGATTTATGGCCTTACATTTCAAGTCTTACAGGCCTGATGAGAGCAACACAGTAACCAAATACACCAAGTCATCTCCAGGTCCTCCAGTGGTGCTGCATCCTGATTAAAACTAACAGAGAGATGCTCAGCACTCACTGAAAAGTCTGTTAGTGGCAGGACTAGGTCTGTACAGATTTGAATTAAAGAGGGGCTTTCCCCAGACATCTTAAGAACCACTATTAAGGAAACTGATTTGGAGATAGGTGGAGCGCACTACCTGTGATCAACAAACAGCTTTGATTTCTTAGTGTGATTTTCTAGGGCTGTGAATACTAAGAAAGTGAATGTCCAAGAGTTAGTTCATTTATAAAACTCAGCATTTCAGGGCAGAGATATCTCATCTGGCACTAACTGCACAACCACAGCAACTGGGAAATGTGATGCAGGGACATTTAAACTGGCTGCTCAGAAGCCAAGTTTCCAGAGCGAGCAGCTAAACTAGGTGAAGTATCTCTTCAGAGTGGCTAGGAGACTGATTAAGATGTGAAGCTGATTGGTGGGTCCCACAAAAAATTACCAAATGCTTATTATCTGCTCTCAGTTTACTGCGTTTTCTTATGGCACAAGCATGGCAGGCAATCAGGAATATGATGGAAAGTGGTAAATCAGTTATGCCTGTTCACCCTGAGAGGTCAGTTGGACCTAATTACTCACATTAATAAAGGATGAATGCAGGTAGAAAGAGTGTCCATTGAAAGATCTGTGACTTTTCTGTACCTGGACACTAAATTAGCTATTATTCTAAAATAATTTCCCTCCAAAATTTTCAAAATTCATGTTAAAATTTTCCCCTATGTAGCATATCTCATGGCTTCAAATGCCTAGACAGGAATTCAAGTTGTTCTTAGAAATTAAATTCTGTCCTTATAGACAACAAATAAAAGGTGGTCAGAGTGCTCATTTCAGGAGTTAAGGCAATTTAAACACACAGTCTCAAAGCCTAAGACAAGGGACCAGAAATGATTCATACAAAGCCTAGAGTTTGAAACAGTTTGGATGCTTTCCAGACCTGACTGGCATGGAAGCATGAAGCATTCATTCAGTTGTTTATTCAAGGGCAGGAAACTAAGGACACTATCAAATCTGTGACATTTCTCACAATCATGTTCATATTCCTGGTGCTAGGCCTTTTGTCAGTATTTTGCAGCCATCAGTCAGATGTTCTTTGAAGGTATGGTAAAGATTAGCAGGCTCACAAGAGATGCCCTTGGTCATTCGGATCAGACCCCAGTTTTGCAAGGTTCTTTTTATACCCTCTAAGGTTCATCTAGCAAAAAATACTCCCTTCTCCCCAATCCAACATTTATTTGAAATTACGGTAGAAAAGTCATTATGGAATAAAATAGCAACAATATCCTGAAACATTTGCCCTTTCAGCAAAATTAAGATTCGATTCAAACATATCAGTCTCACAGCTGTCCTAATGCTTGATTGGGATCAGCAGCTGCATAAGAACATATGGATGAAAGTAACTTTGAGATGATTCAGGTGACATTGTTAGGAAGAATGAAATATATCTACGAAGGTGCCCTACGCAGCACCCACTGCCTATAAGAGCACATCCTCCTTGGGAAGATTCATTTGGACACCTTTCTGCTTCTTGAATGTTCAAATTGCAGTAGTTGCCAAAAGTGTTGCTTTCCACATGCACTGTGTGCAAGAATCTCTTTCCTCTAAACTCTTGCTGACTCTTGCTGACTTGCTGACCAACTGTCATGCCAGGATGAAATTGTAGTAATTATCTGTTCTTAGATATGAAATGTCTAAAAATATCCCAGCCCAACATTCCTTCTCAGACTCAAAGGTTGGTGAAAAACACAACATCCAAGTTGCTTTCTAATGTTATCAGTGTCTTCATGAAAAAATTACAACTGAAGTCCCACTCTCTTGCAGCAGGGTTAGGGAAGTACTTGGCACTGGTGAGGCCCCACCTTGAATCCTGTGTTCAGTTTTGGGCCCCTCACTACAGGAAGGACACTGTGGTGCTGGAGAGAGTGCAGAGAAGGGCAACAAAGCTGCTGAAGGATCTGGAGCACAAGTCTGATGAGAAGCGGTTGAGGGAACTGGGGCTGTTTAGCCTGGAGAAAAGGAGGCTGAGGGGAGACCTGGTTTAGTGGTGGAGTTGGTAGTGCTAGGTTACTGGCTGGAGTAGATGATCTTAAAGATCTTTTCCAACAAAAATGATTCTATTATTCTCTCTATTTTTATTTTCAAAATACTTCCATGTGAATGGCTAAAGGAATAATTTGATTCAATACTACCCCCCTGAAATTCCATCAAACACAAAATAGCTGAGGACATACAGCATGCTGAGGACCTCCTGGCAAATTGCTTGCAGGAAGGTCTACGCTGCTCAGCTCACAAGAGTGTCAGAGAACAAAATGTAAACAAATAGCCCTTCTTCAGTGCAGCATTTTCACAAAACACATCATACTCCATTACAAAGTTGTTATCCATGATAAGGATGCAAAGTTTCATCTCTAAAGATTAGAAGGAAGAAAAGAGAGACAGAAACAGAGAAAAAGAGAAAGCGAGAAAGATACTTTGTGATACCTTGTACCATCCAGAGAGATACAATAATTATTATCACATACAGACTGGGATAGGCTGAAAGACAAAATATAATTAGCTGGTCAGGAAATCTGTCCACTGTTTAGGAAAAGGAAATGAACATTTTATAGGCAAGTGATGAATGGTATATTTCAAACCACAATTATAAAAGTTACTGGTGCCTAGAAGCAGAACTGACCTCCGAGAGTTATAATCTTTGAATGCATTTGTGTGTGTATAAATAAAGACAAATAATAATTTTAATTACATGTTTTTTAATGTAAGGAAAAAATACAATAGCCAGAGGTACTATAACTGTAAATTTCAAATCATGTTTGAACAGATCAGTTCTACAAGTCTGGATTACCTCAGGCTTACAATACAAAGCGAGATACTTTCAGTTCAGCACTAGCAAGGCAAATGATTATAGCTGATTTGCAGCAGTGCAAAAGGGTGCTGAAATTCCCAACTGCTTCAAAATAAACATTTTCCTCCCTCTCATTTATTAAATGTTAATAACATGATTTTTGTGTAATTTTTGAGTTCCTTGTACATCCAAATAAATATAGCTGTTTGGTTTTCATGTTTTTCTTTCCTGCATTCTGAAGTGCCTAAATCATATTTTTAAAATCATAATTCCTATCTGTTGATTGGGAATGATTTAGCACCATAATGAAATAATTATAAAGGGCTCCATAAGGACCACATATGGGAATTTACATCAAAAGGCATAATATGGAATTCATAATGGCATATGAAAATACATATATTAGATCAAATAGACTCTTTTTCATAAAGCTTTTACTCTACCTCTTACAGTGAATAGATAATACAGGAAGACTCATTAAACACATGATCCTTGAGCATCAGAAAGAATATTCTAAGCAGAAGATAAAGGCATTGCATATTCCCACAACACAGTGGTATGAAATTGTTCTTCATAAAAATGTGTAAGGTCATCAAACACAGGAATTCACTAGAATAAAAATCTATGTATATTAATATCTGGAGTTTGTTTTGTTTGGTTTGGGTCTTTCATACAATGGCTTCTGTTTCAATTCCAGCAAAGGAAGATTACATGTAGCATTATCTTGTTGCATCCAGTTCACCAGCAATGCAGTTTATGTGATTTTCCTCTACTTCCAGTAGCTTAAAACCAGCATAACTGTTACTTGTTTTGATCACACTAGACTCATCCAAAATCTCAAAAAGGTGGAATATTTTCTTCAGTTTTTCTTTTTTTCTCACCAGTTTCACTTATTTTATGCCATTGGAATTCTGGAGAGAGGTGATGGGCATTTATGTTGCAGTTTTGACAACACTATGATTGCATAGTTGGAATAATTTTCATGACTGAAAGGGAATATTTTCTGCTTTGGAATATTGCAGATTAATCTGCTTGTCAGATAACCCTAGTGCTCATAACACAGACTCTAAAGGCAAATTTAATATGAAACAGATCATAATGAAGTTTTCTTGACAAAGATTAATACTATCTAGGTTGGATAAGCTATGCTGTAATTTCTAAATACACAGGCAGCATACTCAGTGCAATTTTCAGGAAAAACAGTATTCATTAAATGCATTTTTAAATTGTGAGACAGTGATTGACATATGTAATTTTTCTAGGACAGTTTGGTATTTATGATTTTAAGCTAGGGCTTAAAATGCCTTCATGCAATTCTTTGTTCTGCCATTGACTTTCAGTACAATCTTGGGTGGGTGACTGAACCTGTGCCTTTAATGACCTGTTGGTTTCCCAGTGGTGCACACTGGGGCCCTGCCAAAAGATGTTACAGCTGCTGTCTGTGCCAACCCTGTGACCCCTTTCCAGGGAACTAAATATGTTCAGAGGATGCACACACATTCATTCCCCAATTGAAAGTTGGGATAAAACTGGAGCATGCCTCAGACTGGAGAGTTCAGAAACACCCCCAAATTCTTATGTCTGACAATAGCCTGGGAGTATTATTACATGTCATATCCCACTGACATGTGCTGACACTCATGCTAACTCCCAAACTCTAGAGGTTAGCCCAGGTTACTACGTTTTTTCTCTGCACACTTAATGAGGCTGAATGGAAGGTTTTGTTCTACTCCTTCTGCTGACCAAGATGCAGTATTCAAAGATGGGAGCTCTAGTAAACTTTCACAGTAATGCAGTGTTTTTTTTCTACTTGAATGATTTGAAAAGTTGAGAGAATGGCAGATTCGCCATTTCTCATTCCTCCTGCTTTTTTAGCAAAGGTATGACTCTGTCAACTACAATGTACTAAATTCTGCCCAGGAGCGGATGACGAGCGAGTTGAGAGTGTATGGGTCAGGATCAAGGGGCAGGCTGGCAGGGCTGACACTGTTGTGGGTGTCTGTTACAGGCCACCAGATCAGGCTGAGGAAGTTGATGAGGCCTTCTACGGGCAGCTGAGAGTGGCCTCACAGTCACAGGCCGTGGTTGTTGTGGGTGATTTTAACTTCCCTGATGTTTGCTGGAAGGACCATTCAGCCAGCCAGCCACAGTCCAGGAGGTTCCTCCAGTGCATTGATGATAACTTCCTCATGCAGATGGTGGAGGAGCCGACTAGGAGAGGTGCACTGCTGGATCTCATCCTCACTAACAAGGAGGGTCTGGTCGAAGCAGTAAAGGTTGAGGGCTGCCTGGGTTGCAGTGACCACGAGATGGTGGAGTTCAGCATCTCGTGTGGCAGGAACAGAATAGCAAGTAGAATTGCAACCCTGGACTTCAGCAGGGCTAACTTTGGCCTTTTCAAGCAATTGCTGGGGGAAATCCCATGGGCAAGACTGCTTGAAGGAAAAGGGGCTCAAGATAGCTGGGTGGCATTCAGAGATTGCTTCTTCCATGCTCAGGATCAGAGCATCCCCACACGTAGGAAGTCAAGGAAGGGAGCCAGGAGGCCTAGGTGGTTGAATAGGGAGCTGTTGGGTATGCTCAAGCAGAAGAGGAGAGTTTACAGGTCATGGAAGCAGGGGCTAGCCACTTGGGAGGAATATAAGGCTGCTGTTAGAGGATGTAGGAAGGCAGCTAGGATAGCCAAGGCCTCCTTAGAATTACAGCTGGCGAGAGGGGTCAAGGACAGCAAAAAGAACTTTTTCAAATACATAGCAGATAAAACTAATACCAGAGGCAATGTAGGCCCACTGATGAATGGGGTGGGTGCCCTGGTGGCAGAAGATACAGAGAAGGCAGAATTACTGAATGCCTTCTTTGTCTCTGTCTACTCTGCCGGAGGCTGTCCTGGGGAGCCCTGTACCCCTGAGACCCTGGATGAAGCCAGGTCAATGGAGGAGTTTGCTTTAGTCGATGAGGACTGGGTTAGGGAGCAGTTAAATAGTCTGGACATTCATAAATCCATGGGTCCAGATGGGATGCATCCGCGGGTGCTGAGGGAGCTGGCTGAAGTCATTGCTGGACCGCTCTCCATCATCTTTGCCAAGTCTTGGGAAACGGGAGAGGTGCCCGAGGATTGGAGGAAAGCAAATGTCACTCCAGTCTTCAAAAAGGGCAAGAAGGAGGACCCGGGTAATTATAGACCAGTCAGCCTCACCTCTGTCCCTGGGAAAGTAATGGAACAGCTTGTCCTTGGTGCCATCTCAAGGCATATCAAGGATAAGAGGGTTATTAGGGGCAGTCAGCATGGCTTTACCAAGGGTAGGTCATGCTTGACCAACCTCATAGCCTTTTATGAGAATGTAACAAGGTGGATGGATGATGGCAGAGCGGTGGATGTGGTCTACCTTGACTTCAGTAAAGCCTTTGACACAGTCTCCCACAGCATCCTCACAGCTAAGTTGAGGAGGTGTGGTCTAGACAATAGAGTAGTGAGGTGGGTTGCAAACTGGCTTAGGGAGAGAAGCCAGAGAGTGGTAGTCAATGGTGCGGAGTCTAGTTGGAGGCCAGTATCTAGTGGAGTGCCCCAGGGGTCAGTGCTGGGGCCAATATTATTCAATATATTCATTAACGACTTGGACGAGGGAATTGAGTGTACTATCAGCAAGTTTGCTGATGACACTAAGCTGGGAGGAGTGGCTGACACGCCGGAGGGCTGTGCTGCCATCCAGCGGGACCTGGACAGGCTGGAGAGTTGGGCGGGGAATAACCTAATGAAATTTAACAAGAGCAAGTGTAGAGTCCTGCATCTGGGCAGGAACAACCCCAGGTTCCAGTATAGGTTGGGAGATTACATATTAGAGAGCAGTGTAGGGGAAAGGGACCTGGGGGTCCTGGTGGACAACAGGATGACCATGAGCCAGCACTGTGCCCTTGTGGCCAGGAAGGCCAATGGCATCCTGGGGTGTATTAGAAGGGGGGTGGTTAGTAGATCGAGAGAGGTCCTCCTTCCCCTCTACTCCACCCTGGTGAGACCACATCTGGAATATTGTGTCCAGTTCTGGGCCCCTCAGTTCAAGAAGGACAGGGAACTGCTGGAGAGGGTCCAGCGTAGGGCAACGAAGATGATTAAGGGAGTGGAGCACCTCCCTTATGAAGAAAGGCTGAGGGAGCTGGGTCTCTTTAGTTTGGAGAAGAGGAGACTAAGGGGGGACCTTATTAATGTTTATAAATATATAAAGGGTGAGTGCCATGGGATGAAGCCAGGCTCTTCTCGGTGGCAAACAATGATAGGACAAGGGGTAATGGGATCAAGCTGGAACACAAGAGGTTCCACTTAAATTTGAGAAGAAACTTCTTCTCAGTAAGGGTGACAGAGCACTGGAACAGGCTGCCCAGGGAAGTTGTGGAGTCTCCTTCTCTGGAGACATTCAAAATCCGCCTGGACATGTTCCTGTGCGACCTCACCTAGGCGTTCCTGCTCCAGCAGGGGGATTGGACTAGATGATCTTTTGAGGTCCCTTCCAATCCCAAACATACTGTGATACTGTGATACTGTGATACTGTATTCACCTCGCTACCACTTACCAATCTTCTGCCTAATCCAAACTTGTTTTCCAAATCTGCAACAAGGCAGAGAGCCTGAGTAAAGAATATTCTTTTGCAGCACAACTCTGAGGTAGTCATAGCAGAACTGCATACTGAATGAAGTAGAAGTGTGCAAAACTAAACACAAAAAGTGTACGTGTAACAACTGTACTATAAGATAAGCCTAATTAAGGAATCAGCGGATACTAATTCTGGTATTTCTTAAGTGCTTAGTTTTGCCATTCAGCAGTGTTTTTTCTGAAACTGCTATTTCTTTGTACTGTAGCAGCAACCTGAGTTGTCAGGAATTGCATTTACTATGCCTTATACAAACCTAAACATACACTAAGGGGGCCAGAGCCCCAGAGGGCTGACTATCAACGTACAAAAGCGAAAACAACAGATGAAGATAACATTTCATGTAAGAACGTTATAAAATAAGAAGGGAGAGGCACATCATATTAGATGTAAAAAGAATTTGTAGGACAAGTGGCAGTGGTAAACATTAAAAAGAGGTTTAATATTGGGAGTTCATCCTGCTCAGATGATGTGGCGTGGATCAAAGGGTAAATGTTGAAGGGATTTTTTATCTAATTAGTAGTGAAAGCTAGATCATAGGCAGAAAAGAATCTAAAATGAATATTTAAAATTATAAGTTGTTTTGTTTTTTTTTTTTTTTTAAAAAAAAGTAGCCATGGTGGAGTTAAACTGTGCATTTAAGGAGAAGCAAATGGTTTGGTTTTGATATATTACAGCATGAGATCTGCTGGGTCACTAGAGCAGTCTCCTTGACTGTCATATAATGCAGGGAAAATAGTTATAAATAAGTCTAGATGATGGGTACCCAGATGCAATTTTCTTTTGTTCCCTCCCTCCTATTGCAAGACTGTTTCATAACTTGATTTCTCTGTGTGTGGTGTATATTTGGTGCTGCCAACAATTAATTGATCAGTTCCTAACATCGCCAAGGTAGTTTCAGCCAATAATTACTGCCATAATAATTCAACTGGTAGTGCTCTGGGGGTGACTGAGAGGCTACTGACTACTTCTAATATTTTGAGACCCCTTTCAAATTATTGTGTAATCGGATGTTGAGGAGTACTGAACTAAGCTAAATAAGCCAGGCTCCTCCTGCCTTTGCTCAAGAAGTTCTATGTTGAGTGTTCCCCACCTCTTTTCTGGAATTCTTCTCAGAATTTATTTGCTTGGGTGTAGATGATCAGAATTACTGTCTTCTGCCTTGTATAGTGGCACTACTACTGCTTTACCCATTAACACTGTTATGAAGATCCATCAATGAATAGCCATCAATATGACATCAATATTGCTGTTACCAGTCCTACTGAATCTTGGACTGCATTTGCTGCACCAAATAGGCAGCTCATGCTTCTATAACGAAATTGCATGTTTAGATCTTCTTTTTTCACCTCTCTGGATGCTGCCCACCAACAGATTTCTAGTGGGTTTTCCTTGCTGTTAGTCTTGGTGACAGGGCTCTGCAGGATTTCTGTAAATCCAACAAAGTATGTGCAGTGGCTGGGGGAAGGAAAAGGTTACGGCCTTTCTCAGGTTGGTCATATGCTGTGCCATGTATAGCTTCTCTGAAAAGCACATGGCAAGCTAAATATAAATCAGAAGGAGCTTGCAAATTTGATGCTTTTCATGGTATCACGCTTATAAAAACATGCCACTGTATTGGAGAAACTTGTAAGCAAGGCAACTGTTGAGAACACGGTAACCAAGCTGTACTGTAAAAATGAAGACACTGAAGCACAATGCTTGAGATAATAAAATGACACTCTCCCTTGTGATTTTCTGCTACCTAAATATAAGGACATACTGGGGGTCATGCCAAGGTGGGGCTAGAAAAGGAGTAGACGATCAACAACAAACAGCTGTGGAGAGTTATAGTCATTTTCTGTCAAAATAGAAGCAAGAAAGAAGCGGTTTTAAAACTCTTTAAAGCATGCTTTTAAGGAGATTGCAGTCTTGTTAGCCAAGCCTCAGAAACTACTAGAGAAAGCATATCTGCTAGTGAGGATTCTTGTTAGCCAGCCTCAGAAACTACTAGAGAAAGCATATCTGCTAGTGAGGATTCTTACTCTCAAGCACAACCTTAAGAATATGTTTTCCTTTCATTACATTATTCTAACATACATCTACAGTTTCAATACCTATATCACTTTATCTTTATATTTTTACATAATTCATGGATCTGACTTGGTAGACATTCCACTTGCTCGAGCATGGAGGATCCGTGATTCAAGAATGGACGAGCCAAACTACACTCCACTACTGAGCTGTGAGTTCCTATGAATTCCTTGGTCAACTCATCACTGAACACTGAAGACTTACTTGGAGGACGGCAAAGAGATGATTCCTTCAGCATTAACCTGAGTCATTTTTTCCAAGAAACAAAATAAGAGGAGACCACCCAGGACTTTGGGTTCTCCATGAACTCCCTTCTGAGATTCCTGTATGCATGATCCTCTTTTTTGCACTACAATGTTACATCTTCAAGCGTATTTAGTGTTTGTGATCTCCAGAGCTTATTAACACCATCTGGTTCTGTAAAATTCACCTCTTTCTGTAATACTGCCATCTGTCATTAGCATATGACACATATCATTCTTTGATCTTCTTTTTTGTTGAGTCCAGTCTCAGCTGGACCATAAAGGTTTTAGAGCAGAAAATCAGTAAATCACTTTTATGTATTCACAAATCTTTCGGATATTTTTGATTGAAACAGATTTGTGGGGGTACAAACCTCCTTAATTGCCTGCATATTTCAAACTACCACTTAATTTTGAATTACAATTTTAAAGGAGTGGAATTTGTGCCATGATAGTCCAGCCACTTCCACTACTATCCACACATACAGAGCTCCTCTCAGTTTGTAAAATCTTTAAACATAGGAACACCTTTGTAGAAAAAAAAATGCCAAGTTTTTTGTATAAACTGTCAGTGAAATCATGTCAACCTTTTCTTTGTTACATATATCTCTATCAGCCAGGATATTCTCTATTATTACAGTTTGTTCTCCCAGTTCAAGTGATAGTACTTAAAGATGGGAAGGGTTAATTCTTACACCCTGTCCCTTTAGGACCACTTCATTACAATGAACCAGATGAAGCATAGTGCACATTCTTCAATTCAACAGCTAATCTGTATTAGGAAATAAAATACTGCCAGGATCTTTACTCTCAGCTTGGGTCACTGGCATATTCTGGTTGTGATCATACTGTATCATAATACTCTGGTACCCGAAGCGGTGGAGAGTTGCCAGTTCACAATACCTCTAGCACTGTGCTTACTCCCAGGGTCTCCTTGGGAAATATTTGGGCTGGTAAAAGCTGATCCAAGCAAAAATAATAGCAGTGAACACTCTATGAATTTAGTAATTTAGATTATCAGTACCCTGGCACCATTTAATTTTCTAATTTAGTTATAGTCAACATGGCTGAAGTTTCAGGATGCATTGGAACTAACAGCATAAACTCAAGGGAATTCAGCAGGGCTGGAATTACAGCTCCTAAGTGTGAATCAACCTTTGTCACAAAATGTTTATGCCAACATCTTGTTAGAATGCCTAGCAGAGTTTGGTTCACACATAATTAAACCAATGGAGAGCTTTTTTACTGACTTCATCTCTATCTGAAGAAATTGCACCTTCAGAGTTTAAGTACTTCCGTGTCCATCATCCGTTGTCCTCAAGGACATCCCTGGTCATATTTAGGATAGTCTGTTTATTCAGTAGGAGTCTTTTCAGTCTTCCTGCAGAATCATACTGCTCTCCTCAGAGCTTCTCTTTACATCTCTTTATATCTGCCTTTCATCTGTGCACATGACTCCTCAGATGAAGTTTTCAAAGTCACACCTGGGGCTTTCCTTCCTTTTTACATTGATTAAATGGATCACCTACAGCATTTTCAGAGTTTTCCTATAATACTGTCATTCAAAGAACAACCCTTTCTTTATACACTTTCCATGAATGTTTACTCAAAACCAGAAGGTGGTACTGGGATGAAAGACAACTCCGTCCCCAGCATTTGTTGTGTGTCATAGTTCAGCTTTACACTGGCAGGCAGGGAGGCCCAGAAGAGTGGGTAAATGGAATGAAATGAGGCTGAGGACCTAAAGGCACCACTGTATAAGATTTGGAGATTTCATTTTGGGCTGGTGCTAGTTTCGTCTTGTGGATTGAGTGACCATTTGTGGCCAGAGCAAATGAAATGTACTCCTGGTCTTCCAGTTTAGTTTCATTTAAAGGAATTAAATTTGTGCACTCCAAGATGACTCATTGATGGTAAGTGGGGAGAGCTGGAACATCACTTTCAAAGTGCACTCCAGTTCTAAACTGAAATGCACCTATAATTTCATTGTCTGGGTCAGGAAATGGTCTGAGGGTATCAGAAGAATTTTTATAAGAATGTCTGGCAAATATTGTCAACAGATGGAAGCAGACAACACACACACACACACAAAACAAAAACCAAAAACCAAAAAAACCCACCCAACCTAAACAAACCTACACAACAACAACAACAAAAACCCCAAACAAAAAAAGCAACAAGTTGTAACATTTACCTGAATGGCACAAGTAAACAACTACTCCTGCGTTGAAACACCATTACAAAGTAGGACATCAAAATCAAAACACTGAGAAAGGAAAAGTCTAGAAAAAAACCCCAAACCAGTAGACATTAATTAGTAAGAAGCAAAACATTAAGGAAGGAACATAGAACTGAAGACCAGGAGCTGACTCTTTAAAACACAAATCTAATCTATGTTAAATTATGGTGTTGAAACATAGAGTTTCAAGCAATTTTTTATAAAGAAACTGTTTCTTAGGGAGTTGAACTTAGAGTTGTTCTTTACAGCCTTAGTATATATACAACACAGCAAATTATTAATAACACATATTTATAAAAAAATAAAGTGTCATTAACATCTGTGTTTTCCTTGATCCACTTAATTAGGAAACATCTGTGGTGTAGTCAGTGTGCTTTTCCATAATTGCTTAATATGGGACAGAATGATATGAAACCAACATATGTCTTTGAGAGATTTTAGCTCACGAATTTATCATGCGTATGTTTTAAATGTTTTAAAAGGTGCATTTTCATCTTAGAAAGAAATCATGCATCATAGAAAGCCACCAAGATATAAGATGTCAGCTGCTTTAACTTCAAAACAGACACTTTTTTCTTGATCAGGGTTTTTTTTTTTTATAATAATTTTGGTGAGTGAAAGTAAAACTAAAGGATGGTTTACATAGGGATGGTTTACATAGACTACATTGAGAATTTTAAAATATTCATGAGTGGAATTTCTTCTTTAGGACGGTATTGTACCTAGGTCTTGTGACACATGGGATTTTTAAATCTCCTAAACTGGCAAAGCGTTATCCAGTATTAAAGTACAAGAGTATAGATTAGGGAAGTTCAACATTAAATCTGAACTTCATGATTTTTTTTGTTGTTGAAACATGAACACTATTAATTTTTAAATATTCTTTTCTACCATATATTTGTTATAGGTAGTAAAAGAAAACAAAATCTACATAGTGCTACTTAATAACGTCCAGTGGCAGCAAATATGTAATGCATTTTTCTCCCACTTACAAAAAAGCCAAAGAAAGTAAAGGCAAACTGAAGAGAAAGCATGTTTATGAAGACAAAAATGTAGGGAATTAGTTCAAATGTAAGTGTCTGGGCTTGGCTGAAAAATGACCATGTCAGAAACAAATATTTTAAAATAGTGGTTTTATTTCTTCCCTAGCAATAACTGTTGCATGACATCTCTAGCAAAAGCTGTTGTTTCATTTGCACTTTTATGTTCTTTAAAAATCTTTACAGAAATTAACTACAAATCTATGATCTAAGATCACTGTAACGCACGGCAGGTCAACTTAATGACTTCACATCCTATTAGTACTTGATTAATAATTTTGATTGCCATATAACTTCTTTGGTTTTGTACTTGTTTTCGGTAGACAAATCATGTAGGTTAAGGTAGAGTGTTAACTTTTTTAAAGGGATGGACTGTGAGAATGAGCTTTTACTGCTCTTAATATCCTTTTGTTTTCTTATGGGCTGGTCTCAAATATTACTTCCCTTTCTCAGTTCCCAAACTCTGGGCAAAATAATACTAAAAAAAAAAAAAAGAATGAAAGAGGATTGTTTGACCTCTTTTTAATCTGTATTCACAAGATTCTGTCACTGGACCGTTGAAAAGCTACCAGAGAAGGGTAGGATGGTAATGACAGGGGGAGAAATGGGAGGCAGAGGGAAGAGTGGAGTCAGGGAACAGAGGTAAGGAGTCAGTCAGTGGAGCCTGTTAATTTTAAGATAGCTGTCTGACAGATTTTGTTTTGGGAATATAGTCTTTCTCGCTGTTAAGTGACCAAATTATTTTTCTTTTTGTCCACCTTGGACTGAGGAATGATAAGCGTCCCCAGAAGAGTAAATTAGAATTTGATGGCTGCGGTAACAGGGAGGCTGAAAAGTCAATGAGGTTGTTAAAATAAGCCTTTCCTCTCATGTATTGCCATACGTGCCAGCACCAAGTGTTCCTGACACAGTGAGAAAATAAGTGTGATGAAATTCCAGTTAGATCAGTTTAATTCAGTGATGAAGGTGATGTTCAAAACACCAATAAAAAGGAGTGAGAGAAAATATCAAAGCTGCCGTAAGAGAAACTTCATAATATATGGATAATGACATTGAAAAAAATCTTGTGTTTTTTTATTTTCCTCCTGGTTCACATGGAGTCACATTTCTGATGTGTTTTCAATTCACAGTCCCCTCAGATTTTAACAATGTATTCAGCTTGTGTCATAATTAATTCTGAAAGAGTGACAGCTTCTGGTATATACAATTAAATGTCACTACATGACCAGTAAAATCTTGTGAAGGTATCTAACACAAAGTCAGAAGAGTATAAGGGTATAGAAAATCATATGTGTAAATAACAGTAACAACAACAAAAAGGTCATTGAATAATTAAATTAAAATTGTCTTAAATTATCCCTCAATTACGAAGTGTGTCAGCCTAAAAAAACCAAGGGTGACAAAGTTGACCATATGAAATATCACAAGCATTATTGGACAGATCTGATATTCTTTTAGCACTATCTTAGGGCTAGTTCCCTTCCTCTGGCTACACCCAGTTTACATTAATAAGAACCAAAAGTGACACATATAGTTATGTAATGCAAATCTTATTCTGCCTCTGTAGAAGACAACACTTCTCACATAGCCAAGATCCTAAAACTTGTCATGGATAAAGGGCTTATCCGAGATAAATTTGGACAGTGCCAATATTTTTATGATGGTATTCTGCTGGTAGAAAGGTCCATTAGAATGTAATAAGGACCGTTTTCATGTTTCTCATAATTAGGTCTGAGTCTTTTGCACATAAATAAGTCAAAAAAGCAAACAAGAATTCATGGGCTTTGTTGTACATTGTGCCTAGGGCAGAGATTTTGAGAGACTCCTAAAAAACAAGGAAAGATTATTTATCTCTATTGAATATGTTTATTGCATATTATTTATATTTTTTCTTAATCTAAGATTTCAGAGTGTTCCTTTGTCTAAAGAGGGAACCAAGAAGATGTCATCCTCTTGCTTTTTAAAGGAGAGAGTACAAGTGGCAGAATCCGCAGCTAATGACCTTCTTTTATAGAGTCAAAAACTTGCCATACTATGGGCATGTTGCATGTGCAAGATCCTTCCTTAATAATGTTAAAAATCTCCTGGAGTTCAGTGGCACAACCAAAACTACATTATTTCCCACTGCAGAATGCTGTATCATGAAGTATCATGAAGCTAGGAAACTTGAAAAAAGCAGTTGTAATCTTAGGAGATATCTTGTGAAATATTTCCAGTAGATCTGATATAGTAATGCCATTATCAGAGAGTTTTTGAATAAGGGGAACTTCAGAAGAGCCTCCCAGCCTGATACAGTTGTGCACTCTTTTGCTTATCTATCTTTAGACTAATTCAAGCTGCAATGAGAGCAGAAGAAAGCTACCAGCAGATCAAAATAATTAAGAGTCAAGCATGTAAGAGAAGGAAAAAAGAAAGCTTGGCTTGTTTTTGAGTGAAAGGAAATGACTGATCAGAAAGCATATTTTTCTCTAACGGGAGAGAGAGAAAGGCTATGTAAACCAAAGGATGCAGCTGATATCAAAATATTTGGGTGTAAAATGGCTTGTAATTTATGTCAGATGGAAGATTCTTAATCATCAGAAGATTTCTAGCTCAGTCTTCTCGTATCATAAATAGCTGTTAAAAACTCCTCTGTGGTTTCAAGATGGAAGTCAGTAAATGTATTAAGGAGAATAATACATGATTATGTGTGCATTATATCTGCATGTACTGCCTGGAAAATGGAATCCATTATTCACCCATCTTTCCTGTATTTCTTCAAATACTGGCTAATTCATTAACCCTCTAACTTAACAAAAATGTAATGGCTTTTGTTTCTGCTTTCCATATCTATTTTGTTCTCAGATGTACTCCAGAGTTTGAGGGCTGCAATCCTACTTTATTTTCTGTTAAAATTCTTATTTCTCAAATAATAACAGTTGTCCAGTAAAAGGGCCTAAGATTTAGAAATCTGGCTTTTAATAACACCCTGAAGCCCAGCCAATTCTACACGGTCAGAAGAGCCAAGGCGCTTCAGTCTGGCAGCTCTCCTCTGAGACGTTCTGATGATGAGGAATAGATGAGGAATCTCTTTTATGTTACTCCACAAACCCCTGATGTACACACATTTTGAACAATTGTGTGCCATCCTGTTTCCCCCTCCTCCATATCAAGAAGGATAATGTAGCAATAAGTAAATGTTTGGGAAAGGATGCTCAGGGATTTGGAAAGGCATGCATCCATGAAAGGTGCAATGAATTAGGACAGGGCTCTTCAGCCTGGCAAGAGATGACTGAGGAAGGACATCATAAATATATATGAAATAAAGGAAAGGTGAGTATGGATCAATTGCTTACTGCTTCTCCCAGTAAAAGAAAAAGGGTGTTAAATGAAGCTAGAATGTGACAGAATGTGAACCAGAGAGGCTGATTCACCAGTAGCATGCAGTCAAGCTGCATATCTCCTTGTCTCAGGATGCTGCCAGGCCTGGCCCAGAAAACCTCTGAGCTGTCAGCTGCTGGAGATGAGCTGAGTATCGTGGAGAAGCATCATTAAAGCCTGACCTGGTCTTACACTTTTCCAGTCTTCCCTTCTGCCAGCATCAGTTGGGCAATATGGAGTTTTGTTTTGACCTGATACTTTTCTGTTGTTATATTAAATTTGCTAAAAGCTGGAAAGGGTTAGTTCAGCTGTGGAACTTGCAAAGAAAACATACTCTCGTCTGATTCACACAATTTTGTGTGCTGATGTGACCACAGATCTTCTGCAAGTTATGTATCAAGAACAAAAAAAGGATTATTTCCTTCCTGACTGTCCCACAGACAGACAGCTGAAGCTGCTTGAAGATGCAGCACAAAACCAGCAACACAATCTCTTTTCATATTAATTTTTGATAAATTCAGAAATTGGTCTCAAGACTATTGCATGGCATTTCAACAAGGTCTGGGAGCAAAGATCAAATAAGGTTTCTTCCTATATCCAACATGCTGCCATAAAAATGGCATCCTTTACAAATGTGCTTACCGGTATATACTCTCAGCTGCTTCCTTCCTTGAATGAATCAGTTCTAATTCTTGTTTTCCCTGCTCCTCGAGCCCCACAAAACCAAGTTAAGTGGGAGTTGCACTGCAGCTAATTGGAAGGAAATGAAGGAGATTTAATTCATCCTTCTATTTCATTGCAAATAGAATTGTTCCAGTCAACTTCTCACATGCAGTGCTGGTGAATACGTGTGACAGAGCAGGCTGAGCCTTTAACTGGTGATAATTCATAAGAAACAGAAGACTTAGCTTGCGTTTCAGATGGCAGGCTGTGCTTCTAGGGCTTTGTAGGAATAGAAAAAAAAATAACTGTTTACTTGCAAGCTGAACGTACTTTGTGTAGAAATTATGAGGAGATAATCAGTGTGAAATCCCATGCTATGTTTTCCAGAATAAAAACACAATTTATATTAATTAGGAGAACACTGACTGTACCTTTGCCTTATCCTCTTTAACAGCACCTCTTTTACTGTTTTCTCAGTATTTTTAAGCTACAGGTTTTATGATGCACTCAGGGTTTTTTTGTTTTTTTTTTGGCATTGTATGGGTAGAAAGAGTTTTGATCTTATTTATCTCCTTTTTTCTTTTAATCTTTTCTGTATATCAAGAAATATAAAACTATGACACACACAGTGGAAAGATGTTTATTTATCGCATGTCTACCCATAGGTCAAATAAATGCATTTTCGATAGTATTTAGGAATTTTGACTTTGAAGATGGACATTATCTCCAAGAAAAGGAGACAGTACACTTTGTTAAGTACCTTTGAGAAATTTCAAAAGAAGATGCAAGCTTTACATCCTATCTTAGCATTCAAATATCAGACACAGGTTGTCATCCATTTCCTTAAAGCCATAGCTAGCAATTTGAACATAAAGGTTCTCATTTTTTTGACACACCATTTGCAGTTGCCAAGATCTACACCTGTTAGTTTGCTTGATCCTTGGAGCATAGAAGTTGATTTCCCACGCCTGTTTAAAAAATTATCAGCTTGAAGACCAAAACTAATCAGGCAGATCCTTTGGTTCCAGTGCACCAAGCCTTTATAGCTATCTGTTATACCACTGGTTTTGACCGGGACATTTATCCAGCATAGAAATTGGGAGCTACTGTAAAACTCTTCTATCAATAGCAATGTTTGAAATATATGTCTTGGCCTCCTGCAGTCCAAGCATTGCAAATTGTCAAATTATATGTGACAGACTGATCGTAATTTGTGTTTTTCATGGCAGGGGAAAGTGTTTTCCTCACCCTGGGGAAAAAATAAAAGGCATTGAAGTACATTGAGAGATAGTTCTAATCCCATTTAGCTGTTGTTTTGCAAAATGTTAGTTTGTTTAACAGACAGTTATGAATGTCTCCCGAGGTAGTATTCTACTATTGATGTGGGTCTTTTCCATATTAATACAGTGCTGCATACCTTTTACAAAAATTCTATGATTGCAGAGTCTACCTGATGACTTGCATTAATGAATTTTTTATCTATTAAGCTAAAGGAAAATTAAAATATATTTTACGGTTTTTGCCTGTGCTGGTGTAGTACAAGATAAACCCATTCAATGCGAGCTATGCAATACCACACTTTCCATATAAAGGAACAGCTGTGCCTGTCCATGGTGGAAAATACTTGTGGTGTGAACGGTGAATGAGGTTTGGCAGTGGACTCCAGTGCGAATATATTGGACACTGATGATAACTGTCGGAGTCATATTTGTATACCACAGTTGCATTTATGCAGCATAGGCCTTTCTTCTTAGGCATGATTATTCATCACATAATGACTGTGTTATAGCTGTTAGAAAATATTCTCCTCTTTTTGTCACAGTGTAGGATAGACAACTGCTGTTTAAAAGATCCTTAAATATATCTGATGCTTCTAGAAAAATAAAAAGAGGAACAAAGACATTGAATCACATTTTTTTGAACAAATACAAGGTTTATCTTTTTCTGTACTGGTTATGTAGTGAAACCAATGTAGGGGGCCAATTAAAAAGAAAAAAAAAAAAAGAAAGCTCAAAACCTCATTACCCACTGTTCCTGGCATGCGGCACAAAAAATACTAGGCAGGATGGAACGTTATTAAAAATAGGCCCTTCACATTTTTGTTTAAAAGCACCTGTTCAGGATCACATTTTTTAAAGAACTCATCGAATTGGCTAAGCTTACTATTTTCTGACATTTTAATTAGATAATTATATCTTAATTATTTATTGTTCATAATCCAAAGCTGCTTGTAGCTGAAACTTGGCAATTGTGACTAATCACATATTCTGTGATGAATCTTGAGTGAGAGTTAATAGCACTCAGTTTCAAATTGACCAGTGTAAGATTAATTTTCACCATGACTAATATCTAATATTTCTGATTCTAAAAATTTTTCAACATATTTGTCATTTCTGAGAATATTTTACAGGTAGGACTTCATTTAGATTAATCTACATTTTTTTTTTCTATATGTATATAAATGGATGTACTTATATGTGAGAATTAATGCAAAAAAGAAGTGAATGAAAATCTCTTGGAAATCTGAGAACACTTAGCAATCCTGAAAACATGCTGCTTAGCATGAAACTGATGTAGTTTAGACTGACGTATTTGTCAATGGTACAGCTCTTTTACACCCTCTTCGTGAGTATTTATAATGATCATACTCTAAATATAGTATACTGCAATGATTACAGATTGTAGTTTTAGAACTCAAGTCTAGTATTGGCTCTACTTAGTTTACTCTAGACATGGATGTTTATGCTCATCACCTGGACATTAGTAACCTACATTCATCAATTTTCCTTTTCTGTGGTGTTTTTTGAAACTCTCATTGTGTCATCAAGCTTCCTTTTACAATTTTTGGAGTCTAAAATTTTACATTTGACCTACCTCCCGCTGTCATAATCTTTGAAGTGCTAGTTTATTGCACAGTAGCATCCAGTGTACCTAGACCTGCTTCGACGGAGCCAAACATTCCACCACTTGGGTTTGTGTAACTGAAAGAGGAACCTCCCAGGATGATTCTCAAACTGCCATGCAGCACTACACCCAGACAACAGCGAGATGCTTATAAACCTTGCTGTCATTTTCTAGCCTTGCTATTTGGTCTATCACTTGGAAAGGGGATTTGATGAGACAATGTGGAGACAGTTGCAGGAAACCCAGCCAGTCAATTGGGGAAGCACTCAGAGATAATGATGCATTTCTGACACCTGTGTCCACTAGTCATCAGCAGAGGAACGCTTCACTTGACTGGGCTCAGCCTGTCCACATGTGACTAGAAGTCAGTGCGGTTTTCATCTGCTGTCCTTTGGAGCACGGCTTGTTAAGATGTTCTCAAAGAGCAGCGTTGAAATAATAGAATAATAGAACTGTCACTGGAGACACAGTCTGTTCTACTTGGAAAATTCATTTGACCAAGTTTGAAGTGAAAGCACTTTTAAATTATAACACATATGACCTTTTAAGAGTTTCTGTACAGCAGCAGTTACAGCTGATCTATTGTGTAAAAGTAACTAACTGCACTTACTCATATCCTCTTACCAGTGCTTGCTCTTCTTGTCAAGAGTGTAAAATGCAGCTCTAATCAGATGGTTCAGGCCCTCACCTGCTGTGAAAGACTTGTCAGGAGGAGACTGAGCTTTACATTCACCAGACTGTTCTCTTTTGAGAAAAATCCCAGCTACCTGTCTGGGATAATTTTAAGTGTCCTTCAGGCCTACCAATGACCATTATGGCTCAGTGTAGTTTGATTTAGAGAAAGAGTAATGCCAAAAGCCTATAAATTTATAATCATACTTCTTGTAAACTCTCCGATGTGAGAACTTCTCAGGTAATAGGGAAAAAAGTACCCTTCAAATGGAAAATGTTGTTTGTTCTTTTTCAGGGCAGGTGGTAGGGGATGCTCTTGTGGAGATAAAAATGGCTTTTATTTCCTTTCCCTATGCAGAAGATCAAAAGAAAAGTAAGCAACTGCCAGACTTAATGAGCCATGCTGAAGGGCTGCATCCTGATGGAATTAATGCATCATTTATAAAGTACTTCATAGTAAAATGATTTAGCGAATCACACATCACTTTGATGTCTTGTAGCACTCCTCCTTATTAATATTTATGCCATGAATTCAGCAGTTACAAATGACAAAATCATGTATGCCAATGGTTGGAAGAACATGTTGTGGGGTCACTGGTGTGGAATGGTTACAAATAGAAGAGATGGGAAGAATCAGTACGCACCACAGGTTTTGAGACCTGAGTACAAGTCCTTGACGTGGAACCAAATAAATGTCACTCAATGTGGTGGAGAGACAGAGATGGTCCCTGGCAGGATGTACACTGCTTTTGAGTTACGCTACTCTGCTCATTCCAGCTGGGGCTAAAAGGCTCTGAGCAGTGACCTATCAAGCCTGCTCTTGCCAGAAGCACCAGGATCTGCAATGCAGATCTGACACGGAAGGAAACCAAGAACTAAATGATGTCTTTCCACTGGACTTCTGTAAAGGGGAACGAGTGCTCCCAAATCACCTGTGCAGTTGTGGCTGCTCAGGTTCTCTTTCTAAAGATAATGTCTTCGGTTACTGCTTTTTCAGCCTCCTACTACATTGTAGGAAAATGGAAAATGGCTGAAATAGGATTGCTGGATATACACAGAGCTACAACATTTCCTTTCTTGTAATGGTTGGAGGAGGCCAAAGTGCTGATGGTATTTCCTCAGAACAGACAGAAAATACCTCTTTCTCTTAGTAAAAAAGAAGGTGTGATGGCCTAACACCTCTTTTTAGTAAAGATCCTATCACCTTTTTTCAATAGGGCTTTCAGTCTTTTGTAAGTGTACCAAATTGCTCAGTCCCATATGCCAATGGAAGTGACCTCGTTCTAGTGCAAGGTCTGTAGGGTGCTAAACAGAGCAGTAGTTTCCAATCTTTTCCTTGATACACAGGACTCCTGAGTGCTCAGACCTGGGCCTCAGGTTTCTCAGGTCTTGCAGTGGCTCAGACTTTTTCCTCTGATTTCCATCCAACTCTAGGAACTCTGGCCTCTGGCTTAACATCTTCAAGCACAACTTGGCAAACAAGCAATGAATATAACCTCAGCCAAATAATTTCTTAACCATAGCCACTTTGCTCTTAAAAAGCCACAGATGACTCAGAAGGCTCTAGAAAAACATATAAGCCCTACGGCAGAGCCTGGATTGACCTATTCTCCATCTTTCCATAACCAGCATTTCAGGTTAGGCGAAGTTCTTTGTTTGTCTCCTCATGGCAAATTCTTATTAAGCAATGGCATGCTTAAAGTAGCACCTTCTAAACATGGTCTCACTTCTCTGTCTCCGTTTTCTGTACATCCAGACTGAGGACATGTAGATATACAAGTTATACTTTTTGGTTCAGCAATTAAAAGCAAATTCCCTCTCCCTCTGTATGGTTTTGCAATTTGCTGTAGCTCTAAAACATTCTTCCTGGACAGAAAAGCTGTCTGAAGTATTTCACAGCACCCTGCTTTGAATTCAAATGGATGGGAGTCCAGAACATAGCAGAAAGAAGTGGAATTCCTACTTAGAGCCAGAATTATCCTAGCCTATCACAGAGGAAATTTGGCACTGAGATGTGTCTGGATTCATGGTGCGTCCCTGACATTTGTTCTTGAACTCCTGTCTCTTTACCAGTATAGTCAGTTTTGTGTAAAATTTGGCTAGAACTAAATGTACCAACAATTCTGGTGTGACAAGTTCCCAAACTCAGTTTTGGTAGCACTGCATCACTTCACTGCATCAGGAATAGCTTAAGAAAGACTTTTCTCTCATTGTTTTTGTATTTTGCCCCAGGATAGAAAAGTATTACCTTTCTCCTCTTTCCTCAGTGAATGTGGGGATTTATTATATATCTTCCTTGGCAGCATCTAGTTGCTATTGGAGACAGCTTAATAAACATTTTTTTCATTTCCTGTGGTCTGCACTACATTCTCTAGGAAAAAGTGGGAAGAAAGCTCTCATACAAAAACTCTAGGTTGTTTGGTACAAAAACACAGGTGATGATTCTTTTGACCTCCTCTGGCAGGCTGCTATTTACTGTTTTTACTGTTTTCTATCTATATTTCTGAAAAACTTGCTCTTTCAACAAGTTAAAAGCTCACTTGGTTTGCCAGCACACTCTAATAGAAAGATAAATATGCCTTCTCTTTTTCCTTATCTGTAGCATAAAAATAGACAAGATTATTGGGATTTATGTGGAGAAATGTGGCTGACTTCTAGTATTGGATTGTAAAATGAAATTTAGGATCACTAAGAGCAAATGCATTTATTAAAAATCTGATTAAGTATTTATTTCTGAAGGTCAAACATAAGATGCTATTATCAAAACTATTTAAGAAGTTATTATCAAAACTATTTTTTTACTCCTTTTTTTTTTTTTTTTTAATTAGGGCATTTGTCATTTCAGAGGAAGCAGTTATGGTGCAGGTGTAAATTTGTCTCATCATGAAATTACATTATAAGGACAGGAAAATACTAAGATCAAAAAACTCTAAGCTCTGATAAATTTTCTTTTAAAACACTTCCGTAGATTCTGAGTAACTAAGAGTATGTGCACAGAATCCTACTGATTTGAGGTATAAAAATTAGACTTCCTTAAGTGAACCCAGTCCAGGGAGAAGGTTCTTATCTTAAACATATTTTTATTCTGCTTGGTATAAACGGAATTTCTGATGAGCTTATTCGCTTTTGCACGTGCCTTTACTGGCTTACACAGGACTTGAGTATCATATGAAGCATAAAGGGGAAGAACAAGGCTCTGAAATGCCCAACATGCAACCAAAATGTGGAGATCCAGAAATGTCCTAAATGCTGTGAATTTCTAACCTGGGGATCAAAACCAGTCCAGACCTAAGGAACAAAGGGAAAGCTCCTCCAGCCATTCTCAAAAGTTACATCAGATACTGCCTGGAAACTCTTTTCTCTGACTATTTTCTAATTAAGAATTCCGTTCAGTAGTGAATGGTGCAGAGGCTTCAGCAGAGGTAAATAATGCTGAATGAGAGAGTGAAACATTGCTTGGTCAGCCTTTATAATTCACATGCAGAGCCCCTGGATAACCCAGATGGTACAAAATTAATGTATTTCAGTATTCTTGACAAGAGGAAACAAGGCATGGATTGCCATTACCTGAGTCATATTACAGATATTTTAGAGGTACATTAGACACAATGTCCTCCACAGAGATTAATGATGAAATGTAGAAAGGGCTCTTTTCCTCAGTGCACATGAATATGACTGGGGTGTGTGAATTATGTCTGCTATTTGGATTTCAGTATCCCAGTTAAGATTTTTTTTTTTTTCAGGGAGTCTGACAAGAATACTGATGTAACATTCAGTGGGCTATAGATACTACTGAAGGGCACAGAGACTGCTTTGACAGGTATAGCTGCAGATCTTTGATCAATAATGGAAGATAAGTCTCAATTTATGACAATTTCTTCTTATTCCACTGCAGCCAGGGAAATCACATTCAACTCTATTTTGGCAGATGGCAGGGCAGAAAAAGTATTTCTAGTGTGCATAATTGATTGAAGAATACCATTATTTAATGTGTTTTAGAGAAAAATAACTGTATCTATTTAGATGTGCGCTTATTATAACTTAATTTCAGCAAAATTAGAATGAATATAGTTTATTCAGAATGTCTTCATTATGCACTATTTCCCAGAAGAATCAACAAAGAAGTAAATGTGTCTTACAATGTAATAAAAAAGTTTAACCTGCTATGATATGACTAAGTGGAGAAGGATTTTGAGAACTTCATTTCAAGCACTTATTGTTTAACAGATTTATTAAAAGCTCTTCACACTTCAGTAAACGTTGTATGTTGTGGCTTTCTTTCATTTCCTCCTTGACAGGTCAAATGGGAATATGCAATGCAGCTATTGGATATTTACTTCCCCCCGCCCCCCCAAACAAAACAAGTATTATTGTTTTTTATTAAGACTTATAAGTGAAAAAAAAATCTGATAATATGATTCAGGCAGCACAGGCGTATGACATGTATCTCTGAATTCATTTGGAGATAAAGTACTTAAAACTGACAATTATTTAAAAATCTGCTTCATATTAACAACCATATTTCCAGACCACAGTCATTTAATTATTACATCCAGTGTGTTATCTCTAAGAAGAAGTACAATTGTTCATTCACAGAAATCCATCATGGCACAACATTTCTCAAAACTAAATTGTTCTTTTTCTAAATTTGTTCTGTCTAAAAAACAAAGCTCTGATAAAAAAAATCTTTAAATAGTACATAGGTTCACACTGGAAAAAAATGGGTGGGTAAAAAAATACATAGCTGAGAAGCATATAATTTCTGCATTCTGCAGAAAACTAAATTATGTTTTTCCATTTCCCTGTAATTGTATATTTATTTTGTTTTCTGAGTAAAGTGGTATTTTTCATACAAAAATTTTACTGATCATTTTTAGAGAGCTTGTTTTATTTTACTGAATAACAGTAGTATTTACAAATCTACTTAGTAAATAATGCATGTAATTGAATTCTGTGCTGGGGTTTTTAGAACAGCTCATGAACATAACAAATATTTCTGTGTGAAACACAGGATGTGAAATCCAGATTCTTTAGGTTTCACCTAACAGAGAATTGGTCAAATCTGTTTCACTGTCACCTTTGCTGAGATGTATGCAGAACAGACACAATCACATAAAGATGTACCCAGTCATTAATGAGAAATAAGAAATTGAATTTCTCACATTTTCTCCGACTCTTACTTCTCGCATATTCTCCTGTATTTGTCAGCAGCAACAATAAGCTGTTGTTATGCAATAAGTCAATGGAAGGCATCCAAAGTGAGAATCCTATATTATCTGTCTTCACAAGTTTATATTTGATTTGAACATTTTTTTTGTTAAGAGCAAAATGGAACTTTTCCAATAGTTATTTAGGTTGTTTTAGTTAATTAACCAAGCATGTTACTGTGTTACCTGACACCAGGAAATGGAGTTGTTATTCTGGACTGAATTTTCCTCAGAGTATTTTTCACAATTCGGGGGCTGGTCCTGACCGTGCCTAGCTTCTTGATCTCTTTAAATGTGAATATTTGTGGACCTACATCATGTTCTGTCATTCTAGACATCACACTAATAATAATTAAGGCTTAGCCTAAATCTTGGAGAAAGTCAACAAAAGCAAATGATTTATCCTAGAAATGACAAATATCTATGGCTCATAGAAATTCCATACACCAGTGGGCACACAAGTCAGGCTTAAGAACGTGTACAATTCTGGTATAAATAAACTGAGAAAAGCAACTTATATGAAATGTAAATGCTGATGTTTTTTAAGTAATATTTTAACCTAATTAGCAGGAATATTTTATTCATTTGAGCCTGAGGTGCAATGATACGTTTAGACCTAAGAAGCATGAACACAGCCACTACAAGGACAGCCCTATTAGACATATGCTCCAATCGTAAATGAATAGTGTTGCCTACTCATCTCTCCCTTAGCTTCACTTTTATTGACTATCAGATTGTACACAGATACTTCCTGCACAAGCTGGTGAGTGCAGTGTTTATGTTAAGTAACTGCCTATGCAGCTCATAGACTACTGCCAATGCAAAAGGGGTTTGTTAGATTATGTTTCTGTAGAGTCTTGAAGGATTACACTTGTCCTAACTGACATAGCTGCATCTCTGCTTTCTTTGGGCAGCTGTGTACGTGTACTACAGCCGGATGAAAGTTGTTCTCCAAGTCTTGTGTTCAATAAAAAAAGAATTTATTAACTTCATCTCATCCAGTTCTACACAACCCAGTTGGAATTTTACCTTGAAAAACTTGTTTTATAACAAGAGACAATTAACTCAACTATCAGCTAATTTTACCAAGCTTTAACTAATTTTCTCTCCCTAGGCCAAAAAGACCAGATTTACCCAGTGTCACTTAGATACTCTAATTCAAATAAATCTAAAATACTGAAGTATTTTACTTACACAATTACTTTACTTTACTTTGTGTAAGTACTTTACTTACTTTACTTTGTGTAAGTACTTTACTTACACAATACTCTTTGGAAAGCTAAAATAATCATGTTTAAGTTCCTAGAAATGAACTATTAAAGCCATGTTCTATAGTTAAATAGTACGTATATCATAGTAGAACAGTAATTATATTCCTATCTAGTCTATACGTTGCTTTCTTCCTTGTCATGAAATTCCAGCTGCAATGTAGCATGGCCTCAGCTTGACTTCACAACCTCCAGCTTCTCCAGACAATTGAGTGTGAAGATCAGGTAACTTACCTTAGTGGATGCTCTATGGCAAAATCACTGTTGATTTTTTTGTTTTACACTGTGACCTGGTACCCTCTCTAAATTAAAATTAATTTCTCTGTTTTAAATTTAAGTTTTCTTTCATTTTATTTAGATAAATCTCTTATTTTTCCTCCCTGATCCTTATTTCATAGATCTATTGACAGTCTGCCTATCCTTATCAGAAATATGAAACACAGGACAGCTTTATTATCTTTTTCCTAATACAGCAAACTTTCCAGATGGCAATTCTGTCCATTACCATAGCAGCATTTTTCATCTAAATGTCTAAACAGAGACAGTCACATAGATTTTGTTTTCATTTTGCCTACACAATAATGAATGCTAACTCTTGGGATATTATAATGCTACCAAATAGAGCCTCCAAGGAGAATGTCATGCTTTTTCTAGAGCCACCTTTCTGGGCATATGACACCTCCTGATGACGTGAAAAGCATGTCTTCCCATTCCCATTGAGTACCTATTCCTAGAAAAAGATAATGAAGAAAAACAAACACTTTGTTTTAAAAATGTCAGTCTCTTATAACTACTTCAAAAGCTGAAAGTCTTCCAGAAACTGAAGGAAAAAAATAACAAACAAACCTGCTTTCTTAAATCAAATATATTACTAATTCTTCTCAGTAACTCAGATCTTTGGACAAGAAGTTCAGGGAGGTTTAACAAGTAGCAACTTTCTGAAACTTCAGCAAGTTATTTTAAACAAGTCTCTTAGTTTCCTCCACTTTGCTGAGTATTGGGATTTTTGAATCATTTAGCTTCTTTAACTGAATTATTTTGCACACCGCAATCCAGATTTTGCAGTATCAACAGCTCATCATGAAACAGAGCCAATGCAGCACCAGGAAATAGCTAAAGCAAGAGAAGAAACAGATTTGTTTTATTTTACACACATATTCCTTAGAAATCAGTGATGAGGGTAAAGAAAGTCCAGAACGCTTATAAGCTTTCCTAAAAAATGTTTGGATGAAATGTATTTCATATTTGTGAAATTTTCCACAGTAACACCAAAACCACAGTAATACCAAAACCTTAATTTCAGTCAGTTTTACTGCACTTGACCTTTACTGCACTATTCCTAAAAGTATTTTTTTGAAGAACAAATTTAGAAGATAGTCAACACTCAGGCTTTGAAAGTAGCAGGAATCATTAACAAATCAGTATCCTTTAACAGTGCTATCAGAGATGGTGTTTCCTTCTCTTTAGAAATACAATTAATATCCATGTTTAAACTTATTAATGATGAATACTAGGTCTACATGTATATGCTCTGTATATGTGTATGTAAGTCTGTTAAGAGCAAGTAATTTTGCACACAAAATGCCTTCTCCCAGGCTTACAGGAACAAAATACAATTCAGACAGTGTTCACATGGCAAAGCACCTCACAATTTCATAACTCTATACAGTTGCACACTCTTGTACGGGTAAGAAAGGATTTGTCCATTTGATAGCTCCCAAGGCTAAGGAAAAGACACTACAAAAGACATGAAAAAGATAACATATGTAACTTACATGTGAAACTCTTTTTGCTCTTTTTAGCTGCCAGTAGTGAGGATTGTAACATTTAGAATATCTAAGTGCTTAATCCAAAAAAAAAAAAAAAAAAAAAAGAAGAAAAAAAAAGGTGGTTTTACAGAAAACTTGGGATGATCAGACTCCTATCTTTCTGTTTGGAAAATCAAAAATGCATGATTTTCTCACTGCTAGAGGGTTCTTCTCACAGTTGTGGAATGGAAATCTCATCTTTGCACGATTTCTTTCAGCTTCCTAGAATTTGTTTCTTTTATGTGTGTATATCATACATCTCCCTTCTTTGTCCCTCAGCCTCCCCTAGAATACCACATGTCACCTAGCACTAAATTAAAAGGAACTTTCTTCCATTTCAAGTGAGTAAAACTGGAGACAGATGTGCTCTGGAGTAATAAGGAAATCATGGAGATTGAAAAGTATTTCACATTACTTACTGCCATGTTTGTAAATGTCAGAGACCACTGGCAGATGGAGAGGTTTTTTGTGTTTAAAGACTTTACTGTCCACAAGAAAGACATGAAATATTTCCATGAAGATGTCAAGGGATGGCACGATGGTCATTAATACCAGTGTACTGAATGAGAAGGAAAAATGACAGAGTCGGGAATGCTTGTAATGCTGCAGTGCAAATATGACCTGGACCACAGAGCCCAACAGCAACAGGGAATCCTGCAGAAACTGGGCACACGAGTTAACTCCTTTTCTGCCACCTTGGTCTCTTCCATTTTTAAGTGCTTTTTACCTTTCCCCAGCTTGGACAAGCCAGAATATCAACAGTGAACACAGTCTCAGGTATCACAACATAAGGAAAAAAACAAATGCTGAAGGCTGGCCTGCTACCCAGTGTTGTGAAGGTACACCTGCTCCCACCTCTTTCATAATACTCTCCTAAATATTAAAGATTTTAAAGAAACAGGGAGATTTATCAACACTTTCTTATACAGTATCAAAGCACCAAAGGCAGGTAGAGTCAAGAAGAGTATAGTTTTTACAATTAAGTATTGGGAATGTTTCAGATACATGATCACCAGGGAAGCTGTGCAGCCCAAGAACCAGCTCCAAAACATCTTCAAGGTGTTCTGGCCTGGCCAACAACTTCTGAATGGGAAACAGAAGTTCACAAAAGCAAGTCTTTAGACTAAATAACAGGAACTACTTCATCCAAGAAATGTGTTTGATAGATAGACTAAAATACAGAACAGCATTAGCCAAAGACTAACGTTCTGGTGATACTATTGAAAAGGACAAGAAGAGGTGGGTCAGCAGATTCTATTGATGTTGTGCTGGGGTTTGCCTTCTCTTAAAGACCAGAAAACAATGAGACTTCATCATTGCAAGCTCTAATGAGAGAAGTCTCTTTTTAAGGCACCGGCAATCAGCTGCTTTGGTGTCTAGTAGCTTTTATTATCAGACAGTTATTTCTTGTCTAGACCTTTGTATATGGGTTACAATTGTGTTTTCATTAACATGGTTTCTCAGTGCCTGCCAGTAATACTGCAGGAGACATGAGTGACATCTGTCACATGGATATTTTTTTCTTATCATCTTTCCAAAGTAGAAATTGTTCATGAAGTAAAATTGTTTTGTCTAGTAAATTTTATTTCATCATATGTACATGCTGTGATGTGCTTGTGTTAAATAGAACAAGGTCAAAGAAATGACGGCTCCTAGCTCCTGTGGGAGTTCATTTCACTGTCCGGCAACAGAGCTGAAAATCTCTTTTCTCCTGCATAGACTCTTACCCTTGGGGTGAAAGGTTTTATTGCAATTGAGGGTCTGCCCACAACTTAAATGGGAATATACTTGTTTAATAAGACCAAGCAATTTTTAATTTACTGATTTAATTCATTCTTGTTCTTTGACTAAAGGTCAACCATTTTTTTTTTTTTTTTAAGCAGAAGACATTCTGTGACAATTTTTTCCTTTTGATTTAAGCATCTGAGTGGCTGGATACACAGTGATGTGGTGAGATTTTGTAACTATTCAGGGCTGTCCTGAAGAACTACTGGTCTATCAACTCACAGTACTCTTCTGCTGCTTTACAACCTGACATTCATTTTGTTTTCCTCTCTACTCTTTACCAGGAGAAAAATATATCTCCTAAACTGAAAAGGCTGAAAGAACTAGGAAGGAAAGAGTTTCAAGGTTCTACAAAATAAAGCTGAATGCAGGACAAAAAAAAGATAACTGAATAAATACAATCATATTGGTCCTGCTTTTTGCACCACTTTTTATCCTGTGAATTATCTTGCTTCTACCAGTTTACTTATAGATCTAAACGAATAAAGTACAATATTCACTTTCAGCATGAAGTATTTCCTGCAGTCAGTAAACACGGATGTTATCAAGACAATCGTATAGTTATGTTAGAGAATTAATGAATTACTAAATTTCTGAGTAAAACAACAGAGCAGGTATTGTTATTGGATCCAAAGTACTGCAATTGTGGAGAAATATTGGGATAGAAAGGCGTTAGAGTCACCTTTCAGCTAATGAAAGCTGAACAATTTCCTAACAAAAAAAGGAAAGTGTCAACGAGAAAATGCAAGTTAATCTCGGACACTTGCATTTAACAGCAAAGTAGTAAAATAGAAGCAGAGAGGGCACACTTAATTCTCTCCTCATTGTTCTAAGTTTACAAAAAAAAAAAAAAAAAAAAAAAAATCCAACCCCTTAATGTAGGCAACACGTTGAGTTAGGGGACATTTACCTAAACGAAGACTTGCTCCTGTATCACCTCTGCTTCCTTCCTTACGTATTATCTTGCAGTCAAGTTGTTTAAGAAGGTTGAACACTGTGCTGTCTTCAATGCTTGCCCTGTTCAGAAAGAACCTCTACAGTCAAAACACAGGTGGATCATATCTAATGTTATACATGTACACCCCACTCTATATATGAAAAATAAGACAGAACCATCAGATTTACTTAGCATGGGCAGAGAACACTGAGACTGTGTGATATACCTTAATATGAATGTCAGACAGAATAATTCCAGCATAGTAACAGGTGTCTAATCAAAACTGTGAATCACACAGATCCACTCTTTTCTCACTTGGAGAAGAGGTTCTTGCTTCTATGCTAAAGAAAGGAATTATGCATTTCCTTTTTCGAGGTCTCTGAAAATGTAAGTTTGAACAGTGAAATAAATATATCACAGCCACAGACAAACTTGTTTTAATTCTTCTTTTCTTCCAAATATGTCAGTGATTTATGGATTTACACTAATCACACTCAATTTAGATTTTTGAGATACCTAATTTTGGATTAATACCAGTATTTTACTGCCACTGGCTGTTAACAGCCCTGCTACAGGTCAATTTAATGTAAGATCTAGGGAAAATGGAGTAAAAAAACTTAATTCTGATAGGACTTCAGACAAGACTCGTGTATAAACCAGTCATCATAGTATTGCTGTAGGTGAAGTCAGACAAAGATCAGACAGCTACCCCCATTTTAGTTACACAGTAGAGAACCTCCAGATCATCGAGCCCAGCCATAACCTAACCTTAGCACTAAACTACGTCCCTGAGAACCTCTTCTATAAGTCTTTAAAACATCTCCAGGGATGGTGACTCAACAACTTCCCTGCCCACCCTTTCCATGAAGAAATTCTTCCTATTATCCAATATGAACCTTCCCTGGTGCAACCTGAGGCCATTTCCTCTTGTCCTATCACTTGCTACATGGGAGAAGAAACCAACAACCTCCATGCTACAACCTCCTTTCAGGTAGCTGTAGACAGCGATAAGGTCTCCCCTCAGCCTCCTTTTCTCCAGGCTAAACAGCCACAGGTCCTTCAGCTGCTCCTCATAAAACTTGTTCTCCAGACCCCGCACCAGCTTCATTGCCAATGTACGTGTAAGAAGTGACACTCCTGTCAGAATATTGTCAGGTTATAGCCAAGAAACACAGCCATATTGTGAGTCTGCTCAAGTGGGAAAAGTAGCTGGGCAGAGACCTTTCTAGGTATGTTAGAGAGGAGTAAGAAGAATAAGAGACAAGAAAGAAACAAGATGGAAAAAAAAATGCGAAACTACAATAGATATTTTTACATTGTGTTTTGAGAGATGCCAGATACAGAACATGGAAAAATGGCTCCAGGTATTGCTTCCATAACAAAATGAGAGATCATCTTTTAAGCATAGTTAGAGGTTCAGTATATGGTTGGCATGCTATTAGCTCAGCATTAGGCATTTGGGATGCTCTCAGGCACACCTGCACATTGAATCTGCAGGCTGCCTGCAAGTCTTTCTGCAATCATTGTACCTGCTGCCTAGAAGGCAAGCAGAGATGGAAATATGCCATGGTTTTGGCTTATTGGAGACTACTCTCTAAGACTGATACAAAGCCAAAGACCCTGGTAACATGAACCTGAAAAAAAAATCATCCAAACCCCTCTAGAGAAAGTATTTGTGTTGGGTGCTTATTGCCAGAAATGTGGTTTAAATGATAAGGGATTTTTAAAAGTAAAAACAGATGGACAAAATAACCTGAAATGAAAGTAAATCTTGTTTTAAGACAAATTAATCTGAGGCTGGAAAAAGAAAAGAAAAGAAAAGAAAAGAAAAGAAAAGAAAAGAAAAGAAAAGAAAAGAAAAGAAAAGAAAAGAAAAGAAAAGAAAAGAAAAGAAAAGAAAAGAAAAGAAAAGAAAAGAAAAGAAAAGAAAAGAAAAGAAAAGAAAAGAAAAGAAAAGAAAAGAAAAGAAAGAAAAGAAAGGAAAGGAAAGAAAGAAAAGAAAAGAAAAGAAAAGAAAAGAAAAGAAAAGAAAAGAAAAGAAAAGAAAAGAAAAGAAAAGAAAAGAAAAGAAAAGAAAAGAAAAGAAAAGAAAAGAAAAGAAAAGAAAAGAAAAGAAAAGAAAAGAAAAGAAAAGAAAAAGAAGAAGTATGTAAATACCAATAAGAGTGGCAGATATTTTGAGACAGAATAAACACTTCTTCCTGCCACCTCTCAAAAGCAATAAGCACTAATAATGCTTAACTGTCATAAATAAATGCTATACTTGTCTTATAATATTTTTATGGTGCAAATCTGTCCACAACTGTGCAAGAGAGCTACATCCTCCTCAGAAGAGCTATACAGCTTTGTAGCCATGCAGGGCCCACAACTGGGCACACCAGATACTTCTTACCTTTTTCCAGCTCCGCTCCTGCTTGTGGGTGAGCAGAAGACAAAGGGAGAGCATTTTCTGTCCTGTGATTTTAAGGCATGTAATTAACCTGCTTCTATTTACTGGATACACAAGTGGTCCCATGAGAGTGAACTGTGCTCTTTTGAGGAGTGTAGCAAATAAACAAAATGGACTGGCTGTTTAATCAAGTAACTGCCCTAACCATGCCCTCCTAGGCACAAACATTGGTGGGTTTGAGAGTGAGCTTGAATGTTGTTGACTTTTGGTCATGTTACAAAGGCCATTTATTTACTCAGATTTCTTGTCAGAGAAGAGCTGAATGGACAGAGTTATTTCCTCTGATCATGAAGGAGACTTTTTGACATTCTGGATAATGTGATTATATTTTACTACTCTGTAGCTTTTATTTTCTTAGTTTATTTAAGATTTATTCTAACTCACTAATCAAATAAAGTAATTTTAAGACAGGTGTACATTTTTTCTGGGTTGAAGGATTTAGTCAGTATGCAAAATTCCAAAGAAAAATTAAAATATTAACTCAATAAGTTGCC
This sequence comes from Streptopelia decaocto, assembly GCF_964273445.1. Lineage (NCBI taxonomy): Eukaryota > Metazoa > Chordata > Aves > Columbiformes > Columbidae > Streptopelia > Streptopelia decaocto. The sequence goes on along the minus strand of NC_138655.1, from coordinate 35,600,891 downwards.
TGCTTTCCAAACAGTATGGTATATGGAGGTCCATATTTATAAGTAATTCACTCAGCCAACATAAACCTGCGGACAATTGTATTCAAAAGAAGAACTGAAATAATTCCAGGAGAAAAAAATATATTACTGGCTAAAAATGTACATATTTAATTATGAAATTACTATTATACTATCTTAAATAGAATAACTTTTTTTTCCAATCTTTGGTCATCTTTGACAATTTTTTAAACAGCTATAATAATGAATTAGGAGTCCTCAGCAATTACCCATTGATAACACTGTCCCAGCAGAAATGTAAACCCAGAGAAATTAATTCTTCACACTAGCAGAATAATTACCACACTCAGACATTACCCTTCCTTCAACTCTGAAGACTGAAGCTGGTTTTTTGTAGTGTAAAACTAGAAACTAGCAGACAGGGTCATGAAAGACAAATTGACATGGTTAATGAGTAAAGAGTCATCTTGACAAGGTGGTGACCAAATTTTGCCCCACAGGAGCTGCTGGTCTGTGTACTGCTCACCACCTGAGTCCTGCAATAGGTTGTTGTTATAGTGTCTACATCTGGAAGAAAGGAGGTAGAATGTTCCGCTGTGCAATGCTTACTAAACCCCACACACTGCTAATATCTCCCTAGCACACCTTTGACTGTACCTGCTTTCTGTAGCTACAATAAATGGCTCATAATCATCTAGTAATGATGATTCATACACACTGATCCTTCTCCAGCTCATGAAAAAAGAAACAGATAGAGAAATGAGATGAACAGTGATGTTAACTGCAAAGATGCTTCTCTTCAGACAGTCATTGTAATTTTCCTCTTATCTGGTTGCAGTATACTGTGTCTACTCTTCCTCTATCACACTCGAAAGCATCTGATCTTAGTGGAACAGTTCACATCATTAAAGCGGGCAGCTGCTGAATATCTGGGGGAAATCAGCTCTGTGTGTCAGTAAAATCAGGACGTACAGTGCTACCAGCTCCTTATCACATTTTAACTCTTTTATTTCTAACTGCTGGAATGCAATACCAATGTGTTACCCTCTCATCAGTCTTACACCATGAGGACTGGGTCCATGTTGCTTTTAATCACCACTGCAGTGCATTCCAATGTGCAGCTGATGGTCTCTCATCTAATGGACTATTGCACATGATTTAGGTCTGCATGATAAATCTGCCTTCCTGGTAAATGGCTTCACAAACGGTTCATCCAACCAGCCGAACACAGATGCAACTAGCAGGGCAGAGCCAGGAAAATGTGCATTGTTGTTTTTTTTTAAATGTGGTAATTTTTTAACGAACACCATTAACATTCAGGACTCACATAACTCATCATGGAATCCTCAAGTATTATTCACAAGTGCATGTGAAGGGATATATAAATAGATATTGTCCTTAAATCCAGACTGAGCGTTACAATAGTGTCCCAAAACTTGATCTAATCAACATTTTTGTCAGATAATGTGACACAAACAGAACAATACAAAACAGCTGTTTGCCATTGTTTGCAGACAGTTTAAAACAAATTAAAAAACAGAATTAAAACTTCCTGTAGTTTTTGTAAATGGAGATTTTTCCTTTGCATACTCACACAGAGTAGCAGTCTGCCTTAGAGGGTATGTCATTGGTATAAGTATTGAACTTATGGTCTCTTCTGCTTATCCTTGACAGTTCTTCAGCAAGGAGACATTTGCACATTTGCTAAAAGTGTGTAGAACTTGTAATGGCCAAGGTTATGCATAAGCTATTAATGAGGTCATATAATAGTTGGTCTGTTACTCTTGGATGTTACAGGAACCACAGTTCATGCTGTCCTTTTTGTGATGCATTTTATGATAGTTCAACGATGAAGGCACTATGTCTGACCAAATTTCAAGCAGGCATGTGAGAGCTATAAAAGCATATAAAAATCGTTTGTAATAGAAAAATACAATACAGTCTTTTGTGTATAGTATTTGTTCCTTCTTTCAAGGAGACCTCATGTCTAAATGATATATATTTTATCATGTCTGTTTTTCTTAATTTGTTTATGTTTATCTTTATTTTAGTACTTGCTGACTCTTCTATTCTAGAAGCAACTCTTAAATGAAAATACTGAATCTAAATATAATGTGAAAGTCTTCACATGAGATGATACCTATGTTTGTATTGCTCGGTGCTAAAAAAAGTGGATAATTATTGTTGCTTAAAATTGGCTCCAATCTGGAGAATCAGAGGAGGTAAAAGGTTGGTGGTGTGTTTATGTGGGTTTTTTTTGTTTTGTTTGTCTGTTTGTTTTTTTCCCAGAAAGGAGATTGCTAACCACTTCAACATACCTACTGCCTTGTTCAACAACTTGGCACAGACTTCAAGGGCCTATTCCAGCTGCATCTGGTTGATCCTTACCATGAAGAGTAGAGATGAAATAGAGTTTCTGGGATTATGGATGTCTGTCTTCTTTCAATCCTACTGGACACACAAACTGCCCTTCACACTGTCTAGTTTTCAAGCATGGAAAGACAAGGTGTGCATTAATCTGTGGGTGAAATATATTTTATTGGACCAAAGTGTTTTTGCTATATAAACAGAACAAAAAGATCTAGCAAGGAAAATAAGCAAATACTGTATTTTCTTAAATTATCTTGACGTGAGAATTTAGTGTATCCAAGAGAAACTTTGATTACTTCCTTTTACAAACATATTCCTTTGAAGTCAGCAAATCTAAAAGTATTTGATTTGTGTCCTCCATTCCCAGGATAATTTGCCTGGTTGCAACAATCTTTTTTACATAATTTCTTTTAAGACATGCTAATAAGTCACATTGGTTGCTTTCATTTATGTTTTTTTATGACATTTCAGAAGTCATGTTGTACAGTTACACACTTACTCTCACAACCATGCAGAGGCAGTGCAACCCGCCACCACCATTATATCTGCCAGGAAAAGGCATGTTTGCATAACATACATAAATTTATTTAGAGTCAACAAAACAATATAATGGGAGGTGTCCAGTCAGTTGGGTAGGATACTAAAAAAACACATTTACCTAATGAAAAGGAAACTGTATTAGGCAAAAATTCATTTGCCTGGGAGATAAGGTTAAGAAATGTGTTATTGTTTTAGTTAAATCCATTTGCAGAACTGGAGGCTCAGCATGTCCTGAAGGCAAATGCAGAAATACAACTTAATTCTGACAGCTGCCAGGGGCAAAACTGAAGCCCAGATAAGGGAGAAGGGTGTCTGAGGGTGTCAGGATCTTTCAGACGCAACTCTTCTTCACTGTCTTTAGTTCAATAATTGCTCAGCTCCCTATGCCTCCCATATGACCACTCTCTTCCCCTCTTCCCACAACAGGCTTGGTTTTTCCTTATGAGCCTACGTGTACTGCCTTCAATGTACCCTTGTCTTTCCTGTGTAAGGTGCCCACTGAGTCTACCATGACCTATTGAACCCATATTTTTGTGTCTTCTAAGATTAGTTTAATTATGTTCGCAACATTATGAATAATATGATGTCAAAAGGTCCTTTTTTCCCATTTATTTCAATTACCTCAGACTCATAGCTTAAAGAGCAGTGAGAAGAGATATGGGGATTTAATTTGCAATAAAAAGCATAAAGAAAAGAAGGCAAGCACCAGACAAGATTAAGATTTTGTTAGTACCGTTTATTACTAGATACAAGGGTCCAACCTAAATCAAGCTTAAGAAAAAGGGAGTTAATTCGTTCAATTCACTGGCTTAAATCAGACTCTAAAAACCTAATCTTATTTTTCACTCTACTAGCCTATTGAATTGAAATAGTTCAAAAGGCAAATCAACAATGAGTGTAAATGAGGCATTGCTTCAGAAACAAGTTAACTAACATCTATGAAAGTTTAAACGTTTTCTGTTAGTAAAAGTTTCGTGTTTACCTTTAGAGTATGGCCAACATTCCTAAACATTGTGATTTACAATATGACAAAGTGCTATGAGGATCCAACAACATTTGAGGTGCCACAGATATCAGTAAAAGGTCTAACATGTTCTCTCTGTTAGCTTTTTGCCATTTAAAACTGCTTACCACAAAATCTGAAACTACTGTTACTGTACTAGTGCTACACTGTTTATTGTAGAAGGTAAGATATTAATAATTAACTACAATGAATTTGCTACAGCTAAGGTTACTTCATGACAGCAAAATCCTACTTCTAAAGATAGCACTAAAAATTTCCTTATTATCAAGTTCCCAAACAAATGTTCCTGATGCATTAATTTGTCTCAGATGTTTTCTCTGACTCTGGGGAAAGAACCAGTTTCCAGAAGGTTTCCTACATTCTTCAAGAAAACAGCCTGGGCAATCAAGTTGTATCTTAAAAGCTGTGAGAATTGCTTTGATGTACTGCTGGTGTGAGGAAATCCCAGCATTTATGGTCCAATACTGAAAACTAGAAATATCTAAATCATTTGAGTCATGGCTGCTCACATGAGAGCCACTGACAATTAAAGGAAATAATTACATCTAGCTTAACTGGAAAAGATGATCATTCTTGTTTTGGTATTACTAGTTTTGGTTGCTGTGTGGTTGGTATTTATATCGTGTAATTTTTGTGTTTCCATTCCAGTTAAGCATACCTTCTCCCTGACAAAAACAGAATTTTTTTTCTCAGTCGAGTATTGAGATTAAAAACTGAAACCGAAGGAAAGGAAAAACTAAACAAACAAACAAAAAAAGGTGACAACAGAAACCAGTGAGATCAGACTCAGCAATTAAATTTATATTCCTTCACTGCAGAAAATCCAGTATACTGGGGCAATTTCATAGAACATTTCATGTTCAGCTAATTTTTATTTCTTGAAAATCATATAATTACAAAAGAATTTAGGCATAAATTTTGGCTGAGTTCTGCCAGGAATCTTCTTCTGAATCAGCACAAGTTAAGTCCTCAAGACCAGAAACTCATTATCCCAGATGATCACCGTTTGAGGGAAGACGTCAATCTTTGCAGAAATGGGTCCTGGATAACTTAAACTTACAAAAAGAAACACCAGTTGTGTTGGATTGGGGGGACTGAGTCCAAGTCAACACCGACATTGTGAAATCTCTTAATAACTGCAAATAAGTATCCTCATCAAATGACTGGATGTATATTTATATCCTTTGCCCATCTCTTAAAATTTTTGTGTGTTTTTTAGGGCAAACTTCCTTAAAAGAGGGATGCCCAGTTCTAAAAGCACAGGGAAGCAGTCTGGATTAATGACCTTTGTGTCAGATTTAAAACACATTAATGAAGCCATGTGTGGAGTCTTGTACCGTGCTGTCCTGATTCCTTGAATAATGCAAAATTTCAGTCTCTAAGCCTCTTAATTTGGTGCTTCTCATGAGATGTATGTTGACCTTAAAAATAAAAAAGTAAGAGTAATAGAAACTTCTAAGCAATAAAAATAACTGTCATTCAAGCAATAATTTTACAGTCAGTTGTTCCTTGAAAACATGTCCCTGACCATTTAATTTTTGGCTTCAAACCATGTAGGTACTTTGCAAACAAAAGTTGTTGAAATTTACAAGAGAAAAAAAAAGTGAGTAGTTACTTGAAGTAACAAGCAATTTCTTGTATATAAATGGCTTAAGTTGCTGTTGCAATATTTTTCTGTATTTTACTCTCCAATAGAGGCATTTATCATGTTTGTACTCTATGACTAATTGCACAATAATAAGGACCTCTGTTTAGCTTCATGAACAGTCAGAATTATGTTTATCAGCTGAAAATTATCGTCTGAACCTTAGGAAATTTTTTGCAATGTTAGAGCACAAAAGATGAAAAAATATTTTCAAATGGAATGGAAAATATTGAGATAACAGTTTTTTGCAGTGATATTTGTCAAGGTTTCTTTCAGTTGATCACTAGATGCAACAGTGGATAGAACTGAAGAAAGTGAGGTTCAGAAAGTGTTCCAGTCAGGGAACAAAATCCTATATATTTATGAAGCTGTATTATTTCCTGTTTCTCATACATAGTCATCAAATAAATCCTTGTCTCTCACTGCATAACATCACTTTGTATAACTCCATTCTGTTTGATATCAGTGAGACAGCAATAAAAGGCCAAGCAATCCACCCTCTGCAAGAGATTTTTTTATTGACTTAGGAAAACTACAGAAAGGTCAACGATTTTCCATTCAGAGAATAAGTTAATGTCATAAATATTTATTCATTTTTCTGTTCATGCTATGTGGTAGTAAGCATACATAATAAGCAAAATATAAATAGTGAAGGATTTATAAAAGCAAAATTTAAGCTTTTCTGAAATACCTTCTGTATTGTTGAATGAAAGCTGGCTCTGCCGAACTCTGGAATTGTAAGCTGGCCACAGAATGATATTTGGATGGTTGTTAAAATACATATTTCCCTCAGGGGAAAATGTTAATTAACATATCTACTGCTTATATAGAAATTAATTACCATTTCCTTACCCCTGCCATCACCCCACCCCAGCTTCAGCTATCAGTTATGACTAGGAAGAAAAGGAACATTTAAAACATTATCTGGAGGTATAAATCCAAGGTTAAAGCACAAAAGGCTGCGAAATGTTGTAAAGCAATAGAAAAAATAAAACACCCATAAAGAAAAACACGCAAGAAAAAGAAAGTATCGTTTACCAAGAGCTATCTCTCCAAAGCAACTTCTAAAATATATTCAGTAAAAGTTAGTCATAAAAAATAACCCAGTCTTTTTAAATACCAATTTCATGTTCATGAATGTGACTGTTATCTAGCAGGGCAGTGTTATCAAATATCTTTCTATCTACACCAAAAAATGTCAAAATGGCCAAGTATTCAGAAAAAAACCCCAACTCCCTTAAGATAGGATTCATGAAAGTTAAGAGATTAGAATCCAAGTGTCATTTTGGACAACATACACTATTGCACAGACTGAAGCACACAAGGTTCCATTTAAACATGAGTAGAAACCTCTTTACCTTGAGGATGCCAGAGCACTGGAACAGGCTGCCCAGAGAGGTTGTGGAGTCTCCTTCTCTGGATCAAAGCCCACCTGGACACATTTCTGTGTGATCTGCTCTAGGGGAACCTGCCTGAGTAGGTGGGTTGGACTAGATGATTTCCAGAGGTCACTTCCAACCCCAAACATTCTGTGATTCTGTGATATGTTTTGGAAAAGACCTGAAGAAGAAGAAAGGAGAAATATTCTTTTAGCAACAGAACTATGTAGCTTATTGGATTTGGGTATCTGACACCTCATAGGGGAATTCTGCTGTGTTCTAACACTAGATTCACTTCTCTCCTCTTTGAGATATAAAATACCAAGAGACTACTAGGACTCACTTATTTCTTTAGGAATTATAGCTGTTATCTCCACATTTCCTGGAAGATGTGAAGGTTGAAGAATAATGAGATATCACTAGCTAACCAAAACACAATAAAATAAAATAAATTAAAAAAAAAAAGACGCCTGGGAAGGCCTCTGTTTTAGCCTGCAGGTGAGTGCTTCCTTGACAGCATGGAGGGTGTTATAATTTGACAGTACAGGAATGCAAGTAGAAATTAGTTTTATGGGGGTTCTAGCTTGTATCACTACATAACTTCAACATTATGAAAACAACTAGTTTATTACAATGTACTGCTGCAACATCACTCATAATTAAGTTGGTTCGTGAAAGTAATACAAAGAATTAAAGTAGTTTTTAACAGCTGCTTTGTAAGTGCATAGAAAATGTCAGTTCACAGGGAACTTCATTTAAATGGTATGTGCCAAGCACACTGCTAAACAATAAATACTAGGAGGAAGGAAAATTGAGGATTTCAGCAAAGAAGGGACAGTTCAAGACAACCTGTGATTTTCTCCAAATTGTTCTTTTTGTCATTTATAATCTAGTAGCATCTGGAAATCTCAGATCACTCATGCTTCCTATATTTCTCCTACATTCAGAGAGATCTCAAATGTTCTGTCTTTTCAAGTGGGGCACTAGAACTGATACAATGCTATGCTCTCTAGGAAATGTTTAAGTGTTTATGGTTAGTGATAGATGATTTTGTAGACGCCACAAAGAGCTAAAGAGTAAATGGTGAACACAGTAATACAATCTGCACTGAATGTCTGAAACATCCCTATTATATTAATAATAATTAAGAATTCAAAGTCCACATTTCACGTGAAGTTGTGAACAGTTTATTGTGGGTAATTTGGGGGAGTAATTTTATTTATCTGTGACTAGCTTCTGCTTGTGTGACTCTCTGCAGTTCATAGAGTTGTACTCACACACAAAACTCCCAAATGTAGTAGGGACATGCTTCTCTTTTTTATCTTCCTCTGTCTATTATTTCTCACCTGAAGAAGAAAGCTTAGGAATAGCACTTTATTTTCATCCTAGTGGTTTGCCAATGTCCCAAGATAGTTTTAATATCTTCTTTGGACTTTAGCAAAAAACAATAGTTAGAAGCACTCCCATCTCCCCCAACTTATTAGCAAGACGTTTAATTTGTTTTATTTGGTGACCAGTTGACATTCTGAGCTTGCACAAAAAAGTAATTCACTGCAGCTGAGTGGACGAGTGAGTAAAAGGGCAAGAAACCTTTTGTTTTTTAAAAATGGGATGAAACACAGATCAAACAATGTTTAATACAATATTAATCCTTTAGACTGAGGCATGCCAGAAATGGTTCTTTTAAGCTGTGGTTAGGAAGGACCATAAGCAGTCAGCTAGGAGCAAGGGAGTTACCTGTGAGCAGTAGAAAGACTGTAAAGATGACAGGCACACTTAAAACACAGCAGACTTACTGGGATGAAATAACAGCTCGCCAGAACAGCCATTGGGGAAACTGTTCCCATATTACGTAACTGACCATCCCTTTCCCACCACAGGGTAAATATGGGAAGACTAGTTTCCAGAAAAATAATTAAAGTCTTTTCTGAATTACAAAATCTAGTTCATCTTCCTGGGAGGTGTAACAAAAGCAAGGTTATGCAGTCATCTATTAAGCAAGACTCTTGTTTCTAACTGTAACTAATGTCAATGGCTGGCTGTAACGAATGATCTTGTGATAGATAGATGCTAAATAGCACAGCTTTATTTATTTCTTCCTGTAGACATTAGGCGAAAGTTTAGTGTCTGTTTTCAAGCAGAAGTTTTATTTCCTAGTGGGTAGGCTTGTTTTTTCCCATTCTTTTGAGTTTAAGTCAGGAAGTCTTTCATCCATCTTTTTCTTTTGAATTCTCCCAAGACTTTTACCTTAATGGTACCTTGTAGTAATAATCTCTAGTGCCTGACAGTTTGACCTATAGAAATGTAATTATTTTTACTAATTTTGAGAGTTTTTTAATTTACTTTCAAGGCATGCTTTCTTCTCCCATGGCAATGGGAACTCTCTTGGATCTATCTGCATCCATTTAGCCATTCATTATTTTGAATCTCTCCAATTGAGCCTCTCCTATTTCTCTCCATTCTAAATAAAAAAGTCCCAGGCTGTTTCAACCACTCTTCATATGGAAGCTTTTCTGCACCTCTGACATCTCTTATCAGGCACTTCTATTAATAGAACTGGGAATTTAAATTAGCACTAAACTTTGTGCCTGGATTCTTGATTGTAAAATGAGGCAAAAAAAAATTTCCCAACTTGTTAAAATATTTACTTACAAATCTGTGTGCAGATTTCTTTATTTGATCACATTTTTGCTTCCTATTCTGCCTCTTTTCTTCTGTATCCAACAGCCTCTGTTGTCTCCATCCCCATGCAAAGTCCATCTTTGGGCAGAAGCTACCAGGAAAAAAATAACCTCAAGGGATGAATTTACTCTTCCATTTTCTATTTCATAACTGCTATAGCATCATCAGTGGTTGACAGGTGACATTGGTGTTTTGTTGTCAAAGATTACCTTGGAGGTCTATACAGTCTTTTATGCTTCTCCTCCCCTGCCCCTGCCAGCTCTGTGCTCAGCAGGAGATGTAGTCAGTAGATAGCTGCTGGAGAGGGCATTTCCAAAGGGAAGGTGCATGGTGTGCTGTCCCTGTGAGGTTTCTGCATCCTATCCCATTTCAGTTTTCTTTTACCCTGTTACTGGCATTAGTGTTGCTGATGAACACATTGAAAGAAATGTTGTTATGATCAGGTTTTAATATGTCACTCGTTACGATACAATTAACTAACACTTGACACTTAAAGAACTAGCACTTGACACTTAAAGAGCTAACCCTACCCCACATCACTAAAGAGCCAGCAGAGAGCTAACCCTTTAGCCCACATAGCCTTGCTTAGCTTTGTGTAACTTACGGTATGAGAAACAGGAGTTCGCTGATGCCATGCAAAGATAATAATCCTTGGGTACATCCTTGGGTGAACTGGATAAAAGAAACTTGGGCACAGGACAGGAAATATGCCAGTTTTAACCAACTCAGCAGTCTGAGTCCTAACCAACTTATCACGCTAGACCAAACATGACCATGAAAAGAGAAAAGGACCCGGGTTCACGATCACTGCGCAGCTGCAAGCAGGAGGAGCCAGAGATGGCAACTGTGGAAATGGTTTCCTGGAACTCATTGTAATAAGAACCGCCTTCTCAGGGTCAGGTTATGAATATGTATAGGCATTCCTAAGACTTTAATGAATATGTAAGACTTTGCTGTATTTAATCAAGCTCACAGCTACTGTAAATATAGACACATCTTGGGCGAAGCTATTCCCTGTGTGTCCGACGTCGTAAATACATACCTTCTTTACAATCTCAAGGGCTGGAAGGTCATTTCCGCACCTCAGTTATTTTATCAAGATCATACAAGATCAACAGAAGAAATGCAGTCACAAAATTTAGACATAATCTCAGGATACAATCCAAAATGAAAGTCTTAAACTGCAGTGGAGTTTACAAGACAAAATGGAGATTACAATTTAATACAGATATAATACACACTGTTGCAATGAACAATGTACTTCCTCAGTTCCTTGAAGACTGAGTCCAAGTTTTTCTAAGATCCTAAGCAGATTTTCCACTGACCTGATGCCTTATGGATCCAGTCAGCAATACTAACTGAATACCACCCAGAAAATTTCAGCATAGCAACTTTATAAGAAGTGCAGTGATAGCAGTTTTCTTTAACACGAGTGACAGGGACAGCATTCTTGCAGCAAAGAAGAGGTGGACGTGTTCCACAGTATAGCCAAGATTTTATTTCTTCCCTAACATCTGCCAAATCATTCAAAACAAAAGGAGGCAGTTGGCAAGACTTCAAAAGGAGTTTTCTGGATGAAGTAACTCAAGCTGCACTACTTTACCTGGCTAAGCTCTTGGAGACCAACAAAGATAAAACATATAGCCTTTGGGTCAGCCAGGAACCTCTTTGCAAAACTACAGATGCAGAGTTACCTGGTCATTGTAATGTAACAAGTTATTCAAAGATGACAAAACAGTACGTTGTCCTTTAATTTTGGATGTGCATTTCTGTAAGAGATAAATCAAAAGTGTGCTTTAGTTATAAGCAGAAATATCTTAGGACAAAGCAAAATAATACATACTCTGTATAGATGTTTCCTTGGTATAAGGGCTTGTTATCAATTTATTGTGCATTTTATCAGCCTTATGTATTGAAACTACTAGCTTAAAAAAGCAAGCATCTACATAATCAGGAGCAGCACTGGCTAGTTTCTTTTCACCAATGTAAAATGCTGACATTTAATTGTATTCTAAGTTGAACCAAAAAGGCATCTCTGACTCTTTCAAGGCAAAGCTTAGGTAGTCACTAATGGACTAAATATGCTCCCAGAGCACTATGATGGTAAAAGAACAATTGGATCTGGTGGCATTTAACCCTATGCTATATCTATGTAAAAGGAGAAAAATCAATAATGCTGGAAAAAAAAAAAAGTAATTTACTCTAACTGCTTATGGTAATTTGCCAACATGGCCTGTTTTTTGTAGCAATGTCTCAGGACATGTAGGGATTTAGAGGAAGAAGCCTAAAGCAGAGAATATTCCAGCTTCATCAGGGGCATAGGATAGGCTGTAGAACAGTTTTTGACGGAAGGAACAGGTTCAAATGTTAGAGCACAAAAGTACTTAGGGTCTCATTAGGGCTGCATCAAGAAGTCTGCTAAAATCAAGGAGAAACTTATATTTGATTAACAGGCAGAGAGAACTAATGGAAAAAAATCAAAGGAAAATATTTAAGAGCAGCAAGCAACAGGCAAACCTATAGTTAACTGTTAACTTCTGGCTACCTTAAAACAGCTGAAGGAAAGCTGTCAGAGAAGTTACAGCAGCAATGTACAGATGCCTATATATGCACACATGCATAATGCAAGCATACACACACACATACACATGCATACATGTTGCTTTTTTTCTGCATTGTCACCTGTGGTCATTTTGATAATGCTGAAGGCCTAATAATGAAAAGCTTCCTGTTACAAAGTCTGGAAATTCGGCCGTCTGTAGTTGATTTCTTCTAGATGAGATTTCTGTGGAAGAATGACAAGGTGAAGCTAAAAAAATCAGTTAATCTTATTTATAAATTCTGCTGTGTCATATCTGTAATCTGCAAAATTGACCCAAAATAGCATTATAATGGAAGTAACAGGTCATTTTCCCATCATAAATTAGTGCAAACTCACCCAGCACCAAATATATTTCAAACTTTGTTTCAGTCTTGTAAAGAATTTTTGTCTTTCATTATGTTATAACTATATAAAACCCACTTGGGAAAACCAGATTCAGTATTTCCACCAGCCTTTTTCCCTGTCAAATAACCCCTAATTACAGCCAAAAGTTAGAAATAACTAAAACTTTTTTTAATCTCCTGTACCCATTTTATGGCAGGTAGGTAGGGAAAGCAAGCTGAAGAGCAGCCTCTCAGTCAGCAGGCTGGGGAGGCTTTCATATATTTCTCATATGTTTTAGGAATGGAATAAGCAGGGATCATAAAATGCTGTCTTAAACTTATGTCCATACACAATGTGCTCTGTCATTTTCAGCAGATTGACCACAGCATATAAGTAAGTTCTTTAGATTTAATAATAAATAGTTACATTTTTGGCTAGTTACTCTGAAAAAAAAGCAAAAAAAAAAAAAAGAGCATGCTGAAAAATAACTGAATAACTGAGCAGCACTATATTTTTTTAGCACTACATAAGTCCAGCAATTGCATAGAATTATTTGGCAGCATTAGTATGAGAAGATGGCTAGGCTGGTACAGAAAAATAAAGTCTTAAGAAAGACTTTAGAAGATTTATGGAAGGAAAGTCTGCCACTGACAGAGAACTCTACATGTCCTTTGACTAGTAGGAGATGACAAAGTGTGTCAAGATATTTTGCATCTTTCCCACCAGCCTTGGAAGAGGTCCAGCAGGTCTGTTTCATTCAGTCATTCCTCAACTCCTCCTTGTGCTCAGCCCTACAGTCTCCAGTGGCATAACTGAAATCCAAGAAGAGTCAACTGATGGGGACATTGACTTGGGAGTATTTTACACTCCTTAAATAGAGACTGAGCGCATGGACCCAGCATTGGTTGGAAATAAAATGGAAAACTCTGCAGCTCTTAACATTTTTTTCAAGCACATTTTTTCCAGGGTTGGGAGAAATGAGACGGCTTTAAAAGCAACGTGGCCTTCTGCCAGCATCAGAGATGTGTTTCAGAGTCACAGGATGACCTGGTATGATACTGGGAAATATTTGGTGCAGCTCACAGGACTTTACTGCAGCAGGTGCTGTGGTTGGGTGGCAGGCATGAGAGACAAGAAGCTTTACACATGTAAGCCAAATCAGAACTGGAGATTTACTGTTATTTATCAGCATCCTGTCCCAGCAGAGTGGGATGTCCCCTGGAGTGTTTTTGGAACAGGCCAAAATTAATATAAAACTGTCACAATTCTCTCATTAACTTCTTGTCAAAAACTTCCACATAAAAAATTAAAGATGAAAGTATATACATCTTCAGAAGGGAAGACTTTCACAGACCAAGGGCAGATGCCTTGCACATATGGATGATACTTTATTGTGCTTTAATCAGCATTTTATTATGTTTATTAGAAATATCATATAAAGATGTCTGAAAGGCTTTCAAATGATGTTTGTCCTCTAGCTTTAGAAAATTAGGAAGGTTTAGAACTATTTTGATGAAGCGGGAAAGATTAGGAAGTGTAAGGGTGGCTTGGAGCCTTTCAAATGGCTACCTTTTTATCTATGCTGAACTTTTTACAAAGCATTGCTGTGATCACACATTCACAATGGGGATGATGGTTCATGGTGGACATATTCTAAACATCTCTAGCCTTTTTCTGTATGTTCTCATTAAAATCCGGGGTTCCCCTGAAGTAGAGCAGTGTTAGACTGGTGTAGGTGGAAAATCGAGCTCCCAGCCATGGAAGGGTGACACTCATAGTCAAGCCAGTGGCATGCACAAATATTGTGCTAATGACCATGTGTGAGTTGTGTATGTGAATAAGTGCTGTTCAGAAAGGTTTAGCTTACTGAGGGACAATGATCCCTCCGAAGTCCTAGAAGTCAGGAAACAGCCATAGTTCTGCTTCCCTTCCAAGGTATTTGAGGAAAACCGTGTCTGCAGCAGCTGGTGAAAGAGAACATTTCTTTGTTTTTCAACCAGCGGTTGCTGAAGTATATAGGTCTTCAGTATGGTGAAATTTTTCTGTCTTATTTTTGGAGAGCATTAATTTATTTTGCTGTTATAAAAGTCCAACTTTCATGAAAAATATATTGCTCAGTATTTATGGTAACAACCCTACCAGTAAGTCTGATACAGGCAAAAGTTTTCAGTGAGAAAGTGACTACTATAGCTTTGATCTCCACTGGAGACTCTAAAAAAAACCTCTTCAAGTTTCAAATTTACTAGCAATCTGGCACATCAGTGTCACAAACACAAGGACAAAGAGAAAAGATTTTTATATGTCTCCATATAGAAGGATATTAATTATAAATAATGAGTTGAGACTGCATGCAGAGCAGCTGTGATTCTTTTAGTGAATATTGTCTTCCAATGGCTGAAATAAAATGTCAAGACTGGTGAAGATTTGCAATTGGAAAAGCTATATAAGCTATTTATAAAAGCAAATCAACTGTAAAAACATATTTGCTAAACATTTCTGGCTTCCATAGTGCAGCTGTAGGCTGAATTTCTTAGTAAAACATCTATGTTCATCACTGCTGTAACCTCTCAGAAGTAAAGTATGTGCAGTTTTCTTGGTGAAGTCTAGAGTTCTCTCTTCTGAAGCTGGAGAGTGACTTTGTGTTTTATATAAGGCTAAAGCCAACAGTATCAACCACACTGATGCTTTTAAAGAGATGCATTAGGGGTGACAGGCCTTCTACTTTACCGAAGATTTCCCAAAGATGATATGAAGGTGATCGGAACAAAACATCTTTTTAAAACAAATCTGGTTTAATAATTTAAAAATCCACTTAGACTAAACAAACTCATCTGAAATTGTATAATTTTAGGGAAGCTATAATATTTCTGTAAAATTTCCACAAGATCCACCACGATGCTTTAGAAGTAAAAGACCAAACGTTATTATAGGCTGTCTGTCCAATGCTGCAGGTGTGCAGGTGGCAGGCAGGACACAGATGGGGAGTGCTGCTTTGGGCAGGGGGGAAGCTCAGGCCCTGTAAAACCTTTGTCCAACCTGCTGGGGGCTGACCAGAGCCCTCCCCAGCCTGGTTTATCTGCTCTGGGAGAAGCTTCTCCTTGCTTTGTACTTCCCCAGCAGGCCTGGCTGCCCACTGCACCTGCCTCCCAGCCCACATCACCTGCACCCCACTGGGGATGTGGCAGAGGGGATGCTGGGGTGCTGCAATGCACCCCACACCCTGCGCTCCCTTCACCCAGCGTTCCCTGGTGGCCTGGGGGTGGGCCAGGTGGTCACAGCTGGCAGCAAGGGCATGGGTGGAGGGGTAGAAAGACCCATGGAGAGTGGGAGATGTCCCAACAGAAGCTTTCCTCCACTTCACTGCCAGCCTCACTGTGATCATCCCTGCTCTTATGAGGAGCAGCTGAGGGAACTGGAGCTGTTTAGCCTGGAGAAAAGGAGACTGAGGGAAGACCTTATTGCTCTCTACAACTATCTCAAAGGAGGTTGTAGCATGGAGGGTGTTTGTCTCTTCTCCCAAGTAGCAAGTGATAGGACAAGAGGAAATGGCCTCAAGTTACACCAGGGAAGGTTCATACTGGATATTAGGAAAAAATTCTTCATGGAAAGGGTTTTGAAGCATTGGAATAGGTTGAGATTCTTAGGGACATCCCTTAGTGCTAGAGTTAGGTTATAGTTGGACTCAGTGATTGGGAGGTTCTCTTCCAACCTACATGATTCTGTGATTCCCCACTGCTCTTCCTGGCCCAGCTCCTGCCTGCACCACCTGCCTCCCACCTCCCTCTGCCATGTGGCTGCCCCGAGGTGAGTCTGCCTGTGCCTTCCTCAGTAGGCCCCACGGTCTGGGTGAAAGGCTGGGAGGAGCGTTCCTGTCACAGCAGCAGCAGCAGCACCGGACCCTCCTGGGGACATTGTGTTTTAGTGAACCCAGTTGGGACCATCCCAACGTGCAGTTCTTGTACTTTTCTTGAGGAAATTCCCAGGCAAAAACCCAAAACAAAACAAACATACAAACCCCTATGATGCTAACTTGTTATTAATTGCCCAGCCAAAAATGAGCTTAAAATAATGGTTATGATGGGGAAAAGAGAGGAGATGGGAGGGAGAGTGAGCATTGAGGGAGTTTTAAAGAACTGGCAGAATTCATCTTCATTGTGGAGGAAATTAAAGGTTTCTGTTCTTTTGTTTGTTTGTTTGCTTATTTATTCTTTTCCAAGTTAAGCCACCAACAGATATTTTATGAAGTTAGCCACAGCCCAACACTCTGTTTGTTGGAAAAATATCTATTTTTGGAGCGTATAAAACGTTAGGAGTGCAGTAAACATTTTAAACTTAGAACTGCAACAAATACAGTAAATCACATGTTGTTTGCGTGTCAAAGCAGGAATTCCCGGAGCTGCACTCCACACAGCAAGTTCACCTTGGGACAGTTCCCCAGAGTATCTTCAGCTTTTGCAAGGCACCTTGCTGATTGCTTGTATTTCCCCTTTGACACACAGGTTGCAGTACTGGCTGATAGGTAAAGCTGGCCAGATTTTAGGCACCTGACTTGTGCTGAACACAGGAGGTAAGTAACAGTAAGGTGCCTGGCTGGGTTCCTTGATGGTTGATGGAAACAACAGGCAAATCCAAGAGTGGCTTTCCCTCAAGATCTAGTTCTGAAGGTGGCTCACTGTCTCTGATAGTTGTACAGGGAGTCTGCTCCCTAACACTGGCACTACAATTTGATGTCCTCAGGTGACATCTACCCAGGCTTTCGTGACTCAGTGTTCACTATGGACAGTGGTTATCGCTGGTGTGCTAAGTATCTCCCAGTCTGACAGGTGTCAGCCAGAGAATATCAGTCAGCTGGAGAGACCTGTGGCTGTCTCAGTTCTTGATGGTAAATAGAATTGAAAGAAGTTGAAAACTCCCATTCCTGTCTGTTTATGTTATTTTATTTTTTTTTTACTTCTCAGTTGAGTTCATGAACTCACTTATCGTAACTATTACAGAAATATTAGCTGGTTACTGGTGGGATGGGAGGTGGCCCACAGTCCGTATGGGAGGGATGTGGTCTCCTTTAAGATGTGGTTCACAAAATGGAAAAGTTTGTGTAAAGGGAGTTGCCTCTCTTCTGCTCTTTTTTGAACAGATGCCCAAATTACAAACACCACCACAATTGGCAGTATTAGCAAAGAAGTTAACAAACTGGCTGATCCAGCTATTCTTTCCAAATACCCTTGTACTCCGAAATGTAGCAGTCCTGCTCAGTGAGAGTAGCTTAGTAAGTTGGTGGCCTGCCTGCACTGTCACCTTTTCTGTGTTGGAAAGAGTTTTAGTATTTGCTTCATTTTCTGTATTGGAAACCTTTATGTAGCTTAAAAGATTTATTCATCCTTAAACTCCTTCAATATCTTTCTGCATTGTGGCTCGTAATAATTAAGACATAGAAGGGCATCTCATGACCAAGTTTTAAATGACATTTCCAAGTTTGCCTGTGAACTAAAATTGTGCCACACCACTGGGATGGGGGGAAAGGGAACAGGTCTGTGACAAAACCAATTTAAGACATCTATATCTGTGTAAAGCAGAGACTGGCAGGAGTAAGCGCCTCAGGGTCTAAGCTTGTTAATTAATTAAGTTATTAGCAAACTTTTAAAGTAATCTGTGCACTCAGGAAATTAAATGGCTGTAAAAGAATAGCAGGAAAGTGATCTTGTTTCTTTCCACTATTCAAAAAAGTTATAGGCTTCTTTTGTTGATGTTCATGCACAGTGAAACTGGAAATTTCCTCCCAATTTGCTTTCAGGATGGGTTTTTCTGCATTAATTCTAACCTATAATTTTTGTCTTCATTAATTTGAATCTAATATTTGTGCAACTTATTTTGAAATTATCAACAATGGAAACTTATTGGTTTAGGGGTGCTGTTCAGCAGTTCCCTGGTTTACAGACTGGAAAAAAAAATCTTATTTATTTCCAGATAGCTGATCACAAATATCATAGTATTTTCTGTTCATTCAGAATGCATCAACTGCTAGTGGAACATCTTTATACATGCTAATAACTAGTGCTAATGCCACATGTATCTAATGTAGTATTGCTTTTCTGGCTTGCTTGCCAGACATGTGAAAGTTGACTAAATTGTGCATTACTCATTCTCAGTCTACACCTGTTGGTACACACGTTGCTGAGACACACGGGATTCAGTGATGCTTTTGGGGTTCAGGATGTTTATATGTTTCTCAACAGCCAGTGGTGTCACAGAGATGACACTGCAGAAAGAAAGAGTTAAGCATGGGGAAAGGAAAAGCTACCAGCTCAAAACCACTGGTATGATATTATCTAAAGAGATATGAACTGTCAGGAATCTGCCAGGTGCTGGCTCTAACTCATGTTGTAGGTATCAGCTTTCCTGCTCTTAAGGTGGTGTCCAGATTCCTGTTCGACTTTCAAATTAAATGATAATTGCAACTATGATAGATGTCTCTTGTGTTCTCCTAGAGGCCAGGCACCACTTCAGTTTTCTAGAGGGAGATGTACTTCTCTTCAGGTCGAATTTTTGCAATTCATTCTGTCACAGTTATGGAAAGTAGAGGCAAAGCAACCAATTATGGTAGATAGAGCTAATACAAAAGAGCTTAGAGTGAATGCTCCCACAGCAGTACCCTGAAGGTTTTCCTTTCTATTGCTTCCTTAAGCAATACTTCTATTGCTTGCATTGCATGGGAAATATCTTACTGACTTTACTGAATTTTAGTTTGCACTTTTTAGGACAAACCATATAAAATATGTATTCACTCATTTTAAAAAAATTCCTCCCACTTAAGAACATTATATCTTTGATTTTTTTTTTAGTATAGAGCACAACATATACATTTCATTAATGTTACCAAATGTACATGATATTACAGCTCTGTGGTAAATGAAGACAGGATATTAGACATAAACAGGGAGGTCACACTGCACTGGAAAGAACTGCTAGGCATGGCTCTAGCCAAAGCAAGGAACCAGCTGATACTGAAAACAGCTGCTGAAATCTGTATCTATCTATATACGTTTCAGGCATGAGTATCATTCAGAGTCATGTGAAAGCAGTTGACGAAGTATTTTGGAGAAAAGGGCATCAAGGACACTTTAGAGAAATTACTGAAATTTTTTTTTAATAAAAAAGATTTGTCACTTAAAATTTGATCACAATAAATCCAAAATTATTTTTGACAGAGTCGGAAGAGATTGGATGAGCTGTACTTCCAAAATACAGGTCTGGAGGCTAATAGATGCCAAGCATGGAAACAAGAAAATATAAAATTATATGACTGCAGCAAAGGTGCCAACACACCTAGGGAGGTCATAATTCAGCCGTCTGGTTTCCAAGAATACACATTTGAGTAGCACATGGTTTCTTGTTTCAAGACAAGCATCAAAGCAGCAGTTCTGATATATTAGCAGACATACAGACTGAGGATGTCAATAAATGCAGTGTTCTTTCATGAGATGCATTTATCAAATGTGGCTTGTTGATTAATATGCAAATTAAAAGTGAATGTACGAAGCAACACTAATTGCAGTCTTGCTTGCCCCACAGCTTCACCATCACTGTACCTGGCAGAGCACCCAGCAGTACACACTGTTCAAACTGACAGAAGGAGTTTTTCTGGCATAGTTACACCACCTCCTAAGTGATGTAAGCTGAGCCAATATAAGCTCTCCCCTTCTGGCAAAGCTGCATCCACACCAGGAGTTCTGCAAACATAGCAATATCTGCTGGGGACATGAATTTTTCACACTGAGAACTGACATAGCTATGTTGGCAAAACATTATAATTTAGAACAGGCCTAGAAAAAAAAAACCAACACATTTATCACCCCATCCTCAGCCATTTGTAATGCATTAAAAAGTCCTAAATCCTTAGCTTTCTGATAATGTTTGTACTTTAGAGACAGATATTTTTATTTCAGTGAGAGGGATACTGTGTTACTGGTTCCTAATTCTTAAAAATTTCTGTCACTAAGGTGTCTAGCATCTTTTCATGTAGATACAGTTTAGTTGCTATACAGAAACACAATTCTTTAAGTCACTGTATGCCTCTTCTGTTGGGCTGGAATTCTCAGGCAGGCTAGGCTGAAAGGATGGTGTGTACCACCATGGTTACTGGGACCTCACCATCTAACAGTACCTGTGTCCTCCTTTTCAGACATACTGTCAGCATCTGTAGAGAACCAAAAATGGCATTTTTTTCAAAAGAAAGTATCGTTACTTCAAGTAGTCTTATAAAAGTAAGGGAAGTAGCTGATGGTTTTTGCAAGACTACCATGGTGATGTTTGTGCAAAGCTCAGGTAGGCGTGGTTTAATCAGGCACCTTCAGTCTGGAAAAAACTCAACCTGTCTCCTTGTGGTCTCTAGGTTTCTCTTATTACTGGTTGATCCCAGTTTCCATAGAACATCAGGAGCAGGGAGGCAAATGCGAATGCTTGCGTTTGCATTTCCCCTTCTGCTGCAGCAGAGGTTACCACTAACTTTCTAGGGGTTACCCCATCTGCCATCAGGTGGATGAGAAGCGACTGCAAGGGTTATCTAGCATTTGTCAGCCAGAAAGAGATGAGTAAGCAATAATTCACTGTTTAAACAGGCTTTAACTAAGCTGGCTCATTTTAAGCAGTAATTCTAGGAAGAGCTCAGCCAGAAAATCAGGAGTGGGAGGGTGTGCATAACCCCTAGGAAGAGGGTGGTGACAAGTAGCTGGCTGAGGACTGTGTGTGGAAACCACTGTTAGTGGCACAGCAGCAGCCAGACAAGTAAGTGTGACTATACTGATGGTTAATACTGCTGGTGTCTTGCTACTGGCTTTATCTGGATGGAAATCCTTTAGATCCTTCACTTGAAAACTGCCTACAAGTGTAGCAATGGGGCAGAGGGTGGAATTTCTAATATTAACGGGGTATCTCATATCTTCAACACAAAAAAAGAGAAGGCAAGAAAGTTTCTTAATCAAAAGGAATAAAGCAAGGGCAAATGTGGGCAGGATATCAAAAAGCATCTTTGCCAGTGAAATCCATTAGCCTTGAAGTAATCTCCTAAGGGAACTGAAGACGTTCTCATCACTTGGGACATATAAAACTAGGTTAGACAAAACACTAGGAAGTGTACAATGGGGAACAATCCAGAATCAGCAGGGAGGGGGATTAAATAGTTTCAATAAGCCTTCTGTGATTTCAGTGCCAAGAATTCACAAGTCCCCCTGCTTGCTCTCCTTCCCGCAGCTGCCATAATGGGAGATTATGAAATCACTGTAAGTGTGGGCAATTAACTGTTTTAATAGAATTTGATAATGTAATGATGGTACATTACTCTTCCTGTTAGTCTCAACTAAGACTCCTCTACAGTGGATTTAAGTTGGCTTTTAGTAGAACTATTGCAGTCTTGCGGTACAGACACTTAGTAAAATTACTTTGTGTTTCTAATAATTGACTTAAGTTTCAGACAGTGATTTCGTTTTTAGCTTAACCATCTTCTTTTTTTTTTTTTTTCCCAGAATTTAAAAATTCTTAAGTCGTTTATCTAAAAGTTCAGTCTTTTACTTCTGTGTTTAATCACTCATCATTAGCCCATATCCTTGTAAATTTGTAGTCTTTTGAGAGCATAGAAGAGCCAAGGGGTTCACTTCGGTAAGATCAGTAGGTAACAGATGTACTTTGTGGCATAGAGTTAGTATTTATATCTGTTCTGTAAATGTTAGGTCACTGCTGAAGTATTCAGCTTAACAATGTATTGTTTATAAACATTGTCTGAGAAGAATTTATTGTTTCACAAATACCACTGTTTGCTATGATCTCTGATAATTTTTCACATTTTCTTGGTGCGTCAATTCGATAATGTGTCTTTAGGTCCAGACAACTGTTTGAATCACGCTCACACTGGAACAGGGGGTACTTTATTTAGTTTCACTGGGGGAAAAGCCAGTACACTGTGATTTAGAGAGGCCCTACCAGTGGAGATAGCTCAGTGAAACCATGCTTCATGGTGCAAGTAGAAGTTACTTACAATGACTTGCAATTGACACAGCCTTTGAAATCCTTTCAGTTTATGTTCTGATGGAATTCCTATGAAGAATTGCTTTCTATATGCACCTCCAAAAATCCGAAGTCACATTGCAAAAGAATGAGGTTTCAATAACGTGTTTCATTCTGTGGTTTCTTTGTGTAATTTTGCATGATAAATATCGTGCCTATAAATCACTGCTAGTGAGTTTTGGTCTTTTGAATATTCAACAAATTCTTTAAGTAACACATGACATTCAACTTGGAAGTAAAACTATCTTCAGATAGCTGGTAATTCATAGGTAGAGTAAGAATCTTCTATAGAAAAAAATTGTTTAAATCAGAAAAATGATTATTTAGAAATGGCTGTGTAACAGAGAGGTTTTTACCATTCTGTGGAGTTACAGCTGTTAATGTGAATGATAGATATTCCAGTGGGGAAGGAATATAATGACTGAAAAGTGAAGTGGGCTTCATTTTCTTTTCATACCCAAGTGGTGCTTTTACAGAGGCAGATTTTGTTCTGTAGCATCATTTTCAGTGAAACTGAGCAGATAGTTACCTGCAAAACATTTAAATGGTACACACATAAATCTAGAAGGAGCCCTCTCCATAATTCTGTGATCCAGATTGAATTTTCAGTATGTAACATTGTTAGAAAGAAAGCTGTATGGTTGGTAATTGATTTTTTTAATGTCTCAAGAATTAATTTTCACTGGGAAAGTTTATGGTGCCATTTTTTACAAATGAAGTAAACAACTACATTATATTGTGGGAGCTGGATTCTGACATGCCTATCCATCTTAAGAGGACTCATGATTCTCAAAGCTCCTCAATTTTAACCTAACTTTTTGGATGACAAAGCATTGCTGAAAGGTTGTAAGAAACGTATTTCATATTACTTATTTTATTATCATTGATCTGACATACAAATAAGGTCAGTGAATTTAGAACAAGGACGAATTTAGCCTTTAAACTGTGTCTATAACAATATGATTACCAGCCTCTTTTCCCCTTGCACCTTAAAACTCAGTATAAGTTGATATATTAACACGTATAGTTGTTTTTAACTTTCTGCATCCTATTCTCATGAGAAAGACAAAAGAGAACACATAGCTTATAGTTATGCTAGTAAATGTAAAAGCACCAGTGAATGCTCTCTGGAACTGAAGAGTCTGGCATGGAGCATCGGACAACCACCCAATTACATTATTTTCTGAGAAATGACCACCTGCAAACTGCCTGTCTATGTCATATGCCATGTGCCAGCTCCCAGACTCTGCCCAGTAATTGCCAGGAGAATTCAAGCTGGTCCAAACTGAAAGCACTGCAGGGACTGTTTTTACACTTTAATGCTGTGTGTTGATGGGTACCACTGTATGCCTTTTATTCCATGTTCACAATGAGTTATGAGGTAACATCATGTCTTCAGCATTTCCTTTGACACATTGAATGGGAGGTCACAGATTCATCTAAAGTTCTTTTTTTTTTTTTTTCTCTTAGTATTTCAGAAACCTCCTAAAGATAAAAAATTAAGCCAAAACACACTGGTGTTTTTTGGCAACATGCTCGATGTGTAAAAACAATTGGAAAGAGGCATGCAGAGATAATCTCTACCCTGCTTCTGTTCAGGTGACAAACAGCACTGCAAATGATCTGATAGAAGGATAATATTTTTTTAATGTAAATAGACGAATCTATTTCTGCTTAGATTCTCAGGCATAGGAGATGGAGGATTTTCTATTTGCCTTAACTAAATGTAAGCTTGCTTTCCCCAGATAAAGTAATTGCTGGAGAATATACATCAATACCCAGCACCAACAGGAGTTATCCAAACTCTCTCCTCTGAACTCAGAGAATTTAAGAAAGATTGACACTTGAGAAAGCATTTTGCATCTCAGTGGTATTTGTTTGCCCTGAGACCTGCTGTAACCCTTTGCACCATTACAATGATTCAAGAACTAGATGAAGATTTTGCAGTATCTAGGCATCCCTCCTCACTGGGAGAGACGCTCCTGCCCATTGCCCTTTCCCACACCTGCAGCACACAGCTCTGGAAACCACTCTCATTAGTAATTACTGTTACTGACGTGCCGTTGCAATGGTGTAGTAATTTACTTAGGAGGCAGATGCTTTTGTGGTGCCAGTCAGGATCAGACCTTTAGAAGACATCTCTTCATGTTTAAAAATGTAGTGAAATGAACTTTCATGGGCTTCCAAGTAGCTTGCTGATTTTCATTTTAAATGAAAAGTAGTTTAGCATTTGACTGTTTGATATTACTGTGGATGTGATAATAAAGTATTTCTAGCTTAAAATTGTGCTGTCTAGACTAGAATTTTCCCTGAGTTTTAATATAAAAAATAAGACAAGAGCAGACACAGCTTGTGGGTCTCCTGGAGAAGAGCCTTAGCGTTGGCCTAGCTGTGTGAATCCTTGGGAATTGCCATGAGTTCAGGTGGCTCCGGGCTACAATGAAGAACCTGTCCAGGCACATATTTATTGCAGTTGGATGGGTTTGCTTACAAAGCTGGGATCCCAAAACACCCATCTGGAAAGCATATTGAAAGCCAAGGAAGCATAAACAGTGTTCCTGATGATTCTGGGAGAAACTGTCTAAGGATATTTGGTAAGACTCCAGCTCATATTTGTGTTTCTTTAACCCCTTTTGTTTAAAATGCTGGCTGGTTGACTAAATCAGAAAAACATCAGCTGGGGTATCCTAAGAAATTTCATAGATATTTAATCATTGTCACTCAACCACATAGCAAACCAATCATCTCAATCAAGCTAATAAGGTAATCATAAAATGTTTTAAATAAGAAAATTAATAAACTGGATTTTAATAAAAAAAGGTTCACTGTAAACTTATGAAGCATGTGGAGAGTAACTGGATGAATCGTAGCTGTATTTGCACATGAAAAATCTTCTACCTGCCTGTGCACTTAAAGTGAGGTGATGTGACAGTGAGGTGATCAAAGTTCACCCTCCATTGCAGGGAATCTTCATCTTGAAGAGGATGTCTGAGGATCCGAATGCGTAAGGCTGCTTTGGGCATCGTGTCTTTCCTGTTAACATGACATAGCCAGCTGCTCATGTATGAGGATTTTCATATAATGGCACAGATTAGGCCTGCCTTGATGGGGCTATGCAAAGAACAGACCCAATATGAGGGACTGGAAGGCTGCACTAGGCTTCTCCTACGCTTGTGTCCCTGGGTTACCTCTGGCACATGGCTGTTTTATTTAAACACAAAGGATATTTTGTCCTGGGAGCCCTGCAAGACTTGTATGGGAGCTAAGAATCAACCCACTACATCTCATACTCTGTATTCTTATAAGGGATCATTCTACAGCCCACACTATAATCATACTTTATTTTCAGATCATTATGCTCTGCCACATTCTACAACACAGTTACCCTCAATATGATTTGTATAGATGTCTCTTTGAAAAATATGGCCTTCAGGTAGAGTCTTCTTTCAGTGTTAGAGATTTGAGAAGATACTGAACCTATCAGTTTTTTTTTAGTTGTGCTGACTGTAGAACATGTAATTGAAGTATTAAAAATGTTTTCCCTCCTATTAAAAATATACAAATTTGAATACCTTGAGAACAGAATGATAATGGATAAAGTATCATTTTCATATAATTCATTCTTGGAGTTAAAGTCCTCTTTCACCAAGATGATTAGCAGGGTTTTTTTACTTTTGCTAAAAGTTCTATGCATATAAGGTAACTGAAGATGTTTTTATAGTTTAAAATGATATAATATGGTAAAAAAAGATAGAAAAATAGTCTGATTTTGTCATCCATTTACTACTTTCAATACAGGTAGTGAAAATATTTGTTTCACTGAAATCAGAAGGAAAATTTCTATGGATTTTAAACTGAGCTGTGTCTTAGATCCTTTTTCTGCATTGAATGTTTTTCATATTACATCACTAGACTTGCATTTAAGAAGGCTCCTAAAGTTTTCCAATTGAGCATATATATATTTATACACGTGTGTGTGTGTGTGTGTGTGTGCAGAAACAGGCTCAAAGAGCGTAATCTGTTTGCGTTTTTGGAGAGAGCCATTAGAATGTCAGAGTTTGCCAGTCCATGCCACAGAGTCACCTCTGATTTCAGTGACTGGAGATGCTGTAGCATCGTGATACCACTACCTGAATAACTCCTCGTAAGCAAATGCTGGGTTGACAAGGAATGCTCCCAGCTTAGGTACCGTGCTATATTGCTAAATTGCCTGACAATCCATTCGCGCCACTCAGGGACAAGGCTTCAGGCACAAGGGTGAATGTTTTGATGGCATCATACCAGTTTGCTGATGGGAGCATTACCCTCAGCTTCTGAAGAGCAGGGCTCCACAGTGTTGCTTGTAGAAGTCATATCTAACAATTCATTCCTTCTACTTATTCCAAAAGTAAAAATGCCTTGAACTATGCTTAACTTTCTTGTGCTTAATTTGCCAGCTGGTGAGCGTCACATGTTTAATTCAAGCAATGTAAATAACAATCTCTTTAATAGCTAACATTTTCACCGACAACACAGTTGCTGAGCTTAGACAGCTGATCACTGCTGCTGTAGAGCTAAGTCCTTAAATATTATCAAACTAATACCCTTGTATGGTCACACTGGATACAGATTAGTGAAAGCCGTAATCCTATTTAATTTAACACAGTCCCAGGGATTTTCCTCTACAAAGAATTTGGTCACATGCATACTGCATAATATTTTGCATAGTTCTTAAATATATGGCCCCTCTCTAGGAGCAGGGCTGTCTGCCAGTTTTAATGGCACTTATTAAATCCCATTGTACTCCACACCACACTCCAGATGCAGGTATCTGCTAGAAAAATCTCCATGGTTAATAAGAATTTGTTGTGGCTCCGAGTTATGCCACAGCTCATTCTTTCAAGTTGGCTCTTTCACCCTCTGAGGAGGAGGTTATCCCTCAGCAAAGTTAAGATGACGAAGGACTACAATTAATTTTACCCACAGCACAGCCCAGCCAACTCCCTGTTGTCTAAGAACTCAGACGTATAAAAACTGACTGTGCTTGAACTGTCACGGATTCTGGGGTCTGTGGTTAGGCAACTAACTTCTGAGTCATAGGAAAGGCCTCATTTTTATGTGCTGAGAACAGTAAAGCCCATTTGCCTTCAGCACTCTGTGCTATCTATGACACAACAGCAGATTAGACTTGTAGAATTAGGGCTACGCTGTGTACAGTCTTTCATTTCCCCTCCCTCTTGTGTAGAAATATTGTATGAATGGAAAAAAAAAGATACTTTGGCCCTCTGTCAAGGTCTTCTAGCTAACATCATTGCTTATCATGGACCAGCTGTAGATTGCAAGGACCACAGGTGCATTGCAGACCTTGCAGGGCAGATGCGGGTACAGCTCTGTTGGGTGACCCTGGGCAGAGGTACAGAAGTCTAGGGGAAAGAAGGTGTGCTGAAAGCAGAAAGCTATGTGGTCAGCTGTGTGTTCAGACAGAAAATATCAAATCCCAACTGGCTGAAACCACAGGATGCTCTGTCACCTAGTCAGAAGCTTGATTTCCAAGCACAGTATCAGTCCAGCTAATCTTGCAGTTCAAGTTTATTCCTGTTACACAATGTTTGGAGCATTTTATAGGCTTTTAGTATTTATTGCAGAGAAATGATGGTGAAATTTTGATCAACAGACTGCAGCTTTAGACAGGGAGCAATCTTCTACCTTCATTTTCCTGTCAATTTCCAGGCATGTTGGGACGAATATGTGGCCTGTGTGATTTCCATGTGAGAGTGGCCCTGCTCCCTTCAAGAGTCCTCAGTAGATAAAAGCGGCCCCGGCAAAGAGACTTCACCATGCTGGAGGTAGAAACATTTTCCTCCAGAAAGCGGAGAAAATGGTTTGAGTTATTTAGGTTTCCAAGTTATTTTCAGTAACTTACGCACCACCTGAAAGGCTGTTGGCTTGATGTACAGAGTAGTTATTATTATTATTACTATTAATAATAAAATAGTTCTTCTTCCAAAAACGCCTAAGGAGCAAGCTAAGGTAAGCTTCATCTTGCTAGGTGCTCTGCAACTTTGGGCTGTCATTCAAGAACACAATAAATCCTGCTTCAGGGCTCCCACTACTGGATCAAAAGCACCAAAGCCATGTGAGCCAAAATGCTGACTCTGTACAAAATAATTCTGCAAATTAAACTGCATTTTTTAATGTTAGTAATTTAGCTGTATATTGCTTGGCTTTATGCCAGCTTTGGTATCATCTTCTCCAGCCATCCAACACTGTACCAAAACAACTGCAGACTCTTTTCTCAACAGCAGCGCTGAGTCAGCATAAACCCTAGATCAGCTGCTCCCAAAATGCTGTTGTGTGACTTCTTCTGGGTTGGATCTTTACTGCTCATGGGTCTGGTGTCAGTTTTCACAGCAATATGGTCTCAGAACACCCAGTGGTTTTCTCCTGACGAGCTTGCTAACTACACAGAAAAGGGAGCTGTCAGAGAAGAGGTTTAACGGCAAAGTGAAGGGGACAGAAAGGTGAGGTCAAGACTCTTCAGTCATATTTGGAGGGGTGGTGAAGAAGGAGTGAAAGATTGTAAGGAGAATACACAAATGGAAGGGTGATGGAGGGTAAGGGCACAAAAAAAAAGCAAAGAGAAATAAAAAATGGGAGGTAGATGGGAAAGCTGTTAACAGATCTGACTGAGAAAGAAGAGAGGGAAGAAAGAGACAGTCAGAGAACCATAGAATAGTTTGGGTTGGAAGAGCCCTTCAAAGATCATCTAGTGCAACCCCTCCGCAATGAGCAGGGACACCTTCAACTAGATCAGGTTCCTCAGAGCCCTGTCCAGCCTAGCCTTGAATGTTTACAGGGATGAGGCATTTACCAGCTCTCTGGACAACCTGGGCCAGTGTTTCACCACCCTCATTGTAAAAAAATTTCTGACCCATGTGCAGGACCTTGCACATGGCCTTGTTGAAACTCATCCGTCTGGCATGGGCCCACTTCTTGATCTTGTCCAGGTCCCTCTGAATGGCATCCCATCCCTCTGGTTGTCAACTGCACCACTCAGCTTGGTGTCATCCTCAAACCTGGTGAGGTTCACTGTCTATGTCATTGATGAAGATATTAAACAGTACTGGTCCCAGTATGAACCTCTGAGGAACACAACTTGTTACCGGTATCCATCCAAATATTGAGCCATTGACCACTATTCTCTGTGTGTAACCATCCAGCCAGCTCCTCATCCACCAAACAGTCCACCCATCAAATCCATACCTATCCAATTTAGAGAGAAGGATGTTGTGGGGGGACCGTGTCAAAGGTTTTACAGAAGTCCAGATAGACGAGGTCTGTAGCTCTTCCTTTGTCCACTTATGTTGTTACTCCATCATAGAAGGCCACTAGGTTGGTCAGGCAACACTTGCCCTTGGTGAAACCATGCTGGCTGTCTTGAATCACCACCCTGTCTTCCATGTCCCTTAGCATAACTTCTAGGAGGATCTGTTCCATGATCTTTCCAGGCACAGAAGTGAGGCTGGCAGGTTGGTAGTTCCCAGGGTCCTCCTTTCTACCCTTTTAAAAAATGTGTGCGATGTTTCCCTTTTTCCAGTCACCACAACTTTCCAAATATCATGGAGAGTGGCTTGGCAACTACATCAGCCAATTCCCTCAGGACTTTGGGATTCATCTTATTAGGTCCCATGGACTTATGTATGTTCTGGTTCCTCAAGTGATCATGAACCTGATCTTCACTTACACAATCAGAAGGGAATTGGAAAGCCTGAGCATAACTGTGGAAAGTTGTATAGTATGTATCCCTTGCTTAGGCTGCTTCTGCTTCTTTCTGTGTTTGGCTGAAGCTTTTTGGCTTCTCTCTGGGTTCCCCCTGATACCTTCCTGGAAGGAGACCCAGAAGACACTCTTCTGGCTCACAGGTAGCAGAAATACCTTGCTGAGCCTCAGGAACCAGCCTCTGCTACATCCAGAGCTGCAGTCCCTCCTTTCATTTGCTCTTCTTGCTGGTCTTTGCTAGTTCTTAGAAACCCTCCTCTAGTCTGGTGGAGCTGAGGAAGACGTAAAGGACAGCAGTTGCCTGAAGAGTTTACTCATAAACTCTGTCTTCTAAAACTGACACTGTAGCAGAAACTCAAGCTTGGTGACATTTAGCTCTTGTTACAAATATTTACATGTATAGTTAAGACATGTCAATTTTACTGCACTTAGCCATGCATAGCAGAGTTTGGCTTATTTACAGTATGTTTTCATATGCCATACATCTTTAATAAGACTGGAGTATGGACCAGTTTAATTCCTTTTTTTCCATTGATGGTTCCTGCATGTAGAAGAATAGTTATTGCTTTGGCTTATCTAGTGTCACACCATGAAGAAATTATTGGCAGTAATAATTATTATTGCACCCTCCAGCTCCTTCAATCTGGTTATAAATTGGGATTAGTGACATTTGTTTTGACTGCTGTGTCAAGATCCAACTTCAGTCTTTTATTTTTCAGTATTTAATGTGAAAACTAGAAGGCAGAAATGTATATGCGTCTGTATACTGGAACCTGTTATAATAAGATGATTCTAAATGGCTATGGTATCATCTGATACCAGGA
Organism: Streptopelia decaocto; assembly: GCF_964273445.1. NCBI lineage: Eukaryota > Metazoa > Chordata > Aves > Columbiformes > Columbidae > Streptopelia > Streptopelia decaocto. The sequence continues at coordinate 35,569,690 of NC_138655.1, read as the reverse complement.
TTACTAAGCACCATCATACAGCTCTGTCATCTGCAATATCCATCTTCTGCCTTGTTCTGCGCTTCTCTTCCCTTACCTTCTTCCACCACTTTCTGCCCCCAACTGCCCCACAGGGCATGGACATCAGGTCTGGAAAAGGACTGTGCTCATCCCTCAGCCCTCTCCCACATGTACTGTGGCAAATAAGAACTGCCACAAACATGAGGCATGTTGGTTGCAAGAGCAACTTTAGAAGACCACAGTGACACCTTGTTTTCTTTAAAGGAAACCCCCTGGGCTCTTCCTTCAAGGTGTTGTGATATTACTGTGAATATCTGTGTTGAAAAAGATTAAAATGCAACAATCTGTATCTACTAATAACCACATTTTCCTCCATACCCTTTTTTCTCCTGCTGACCTGCTTATTTATGTATAACTTGTAATAAGCTTAGGACTGCTGTCCCTGTTTCACAGGAAAAAACTTCCAGTGGTGACATCTTTTAGTTTGTAAAATGTGTATAAGCACAAAAAAGCTGAGGTGATACACATTGCACAAAGAGAACGTGGCTCCTGAATTGTCCTGGTAAGAGGAGAGGAGGAGAGGAGAGGAGAGGAGAGGAGAGGAGAGGAGAGGAGAGGAGAGGAGAGGAGAGGAGAGGAGAGGAGAGGAGAGGAGAGGAGAGGAGAGAGAGGAGAGGAGAGGAGAGGAGAGGAGAGGAGAGGAGAGGAGAGGAGAGGAGAGGAGAGGAGAGGAGAGGAGAGGAGAGGAGAGGAGAGGAGAGGAGAGGAGAGGAGAGGAGAGGAGAGGAGAGGAGAGGAGAGGAGAGGAGAGGAGAGGAGAGGAGAGGAGAGGAGAGGAGAGGAGAGGAGAGGAGAGGAGAGGAGAGGAGAGGAGAGGAGAGGAGAGGAGAGGAAGGAATCTGGCAAACAAATCCCTGTGTGTCTACCACAGCTGAAACATCCCTGATTTACTAAAAAGAAGATAAAGGTAGCAATACCTAATTAAGAAAAGCTTCAAAATCTTCTGAATAATTCTAAAAATCTGAGGCAAGTATATCCCCCCCAAAATCTTTTAATTAGTAAATAATAAATGATTTATTATGTATGTTACAGAACACACTGAATATTACACTGCAAATAATATCTTCTGAACCCATGAACTAGTAGTATGATCACTAGCCATATTCTTTGTTTCTCTTCTGCTTTTGAAAATGCCTCAGTACATATATGGTTTTCTACATTAAAAAAAAAGTTTCTGTTTTACTGAAAATAGTAATGAAGTATTCGTTGCTGCTGGTGTGAGATGAATGCTCCATAATTTTATATTTTTCTGTATGCTGAAGTAAATTATATTCCTTGAAATATGTATATGGATTATTTTGCATTATCTAAACACTAGTTTTACAACCCTGCTTCTATCAGGAATGAAACAAAACTACAAAAGTTTAAAACCAAAGGAGATTTGCAAGTTAAGAACAAGCTCAGAAGAAACTGTTGTGATCAGGTTATCTGTCATTGTGAGGTATGTATATATATACACATACGTATTCCTGTTCTCAAGATTTACGTGGTTTTAGGGAAATTCCTACTCCTCACTCCTTCTGGTTTTTGAGGAACTTGTTTTATGTGATGACCCTTTACCTTCCCTGAGCTCCTGTGAGAGTTTTCAGAGCGGTGGACCAGAATTTACAATTCTGTGGGCTTCCTCCTCTCGCCTCCCTCCTTCCCCCTGAGACTTTCACATTTTCTTCTAGAAAGCCTGTTGTATTAAATAAATCAAGCTTATATTCAAACATGTATGGAAACGTGCTTGCAAAGCTGTCAGTGCTAATAACGGACCCTGGGGGTGCGTGGGGCAGTGGCGATGCTCCCCAGGGGAGCCTCACGTACCTGGTCAGCCTCACGTACCACGGTGATGCGCCACTGCGGAGGGAGAGTGTGGGGGCAGGAAGGCAAAGGGGTCCCTTCAACCTCTTCAGCTTGTGCCACAAAGCCTGGAGAAACATCTGGTCTTTACAGATTTGAAAGGAAATACTTTTCTTTTGCATAAGAATACAAATTGGAAAGTGTATTTCTTTAGGAGCCCTTGAAAAGGAGTGTCACCCACCACATACATTATGTCCCTGAACTGAGCTAAATTGAAGCCAGACATATATTTCTCTTTGATGACTCCATCAGGTATGTTTTAACTCCTCTCCCCAGTCCTTTAGCCTCTCAAAAGATTCAAGTGTAGATAAGGGAGCAGCCTCAAACCCATGCAAAGTAACAGCAGCCAAACAAGTGGCTTAAAAAGAAAAATACAGCTTTGTAGCTCTCTCTTCCTGCAAACAATTTCCTTTTCAAGTTATAAATTTCACCTCCTAAAAAAAATTTCCCTGAAAGAGGCATAATAAGATAAACAACATAAGATAAACATAATAAGATAAACAGAGTTTGTGTAACCCTGTGTATTGTGGAAGTGGAGAAATCTAACTTTCCAGGCATCTCTCAGGTGTACAGATATCATATAAAGCAACTCTAACGTACCTGCTTATGTGTGCTAGCTAGTAACTCAGTTTTGGCACCTACATATGCTTGTCGAAGATCCAGTGGTGTTCAGCAGGCTTGGCCTGCAGAGAGTTTGAGTAGTGTACAGTTGTTTGATACCATGGTTAGTATTAATGAGACTACTGTTACTTGAGAAATGCTTCTTATTCTCTGTTACCTCTTACTGAGTATCAAAACCAGCCTACTAGCTTATCAACATTTGGCATATACTGGACCTGGTGAAAATATACCAGATGATACCCTCATTTGAGGCCAAACTTAACCTTACTTTTGCAACTGCTCCCAAAGACATCATCATTTCTTCAGAGAGAGATAAATGGCCCCTTATAAGATCAGGAAGACTGGATGAATTGGGAAAAAATGCTCTTCCTCACCAGTTCCCATCTCCATAGAAACTCTCCGTCTCTGCTCTGTCTTCTGCCTATACAGATTAGGCAGTCGGTTTTCCCAATAACAGACAGTGAAGTCTGACGCCTGCATTGTCTGACAGAGGGATATCTTGAAGAATTTAAGTATAAAAAGAGAACTTTGCCAAGTGCTTAGCGTTGCCTCCCCCAACTTTCAAATTCTTCCCGTTGTTTTTCAGGTTCCTAAGAAAATTTCTCATGAGAATCATCAGTATTTGCTGCCAGGGTACCCACAACTCTGATGATGCTTTTGTCAACTATTTTTGCTTCAAAGGGTGCAGTGTCATTGAAAGACTAGTGAACACTACCCTGTATCACAATTCAAGTCATTTATGGGGAAGACATGGAATCATCAGGGCAGACCATGGGATGTTAATTTAAACATAAACATTTAATAGCTTTTGCATGAATGGATGTGCTTTTCCAGCAGTTCAGATAAGCAGATAAAGATTTTTTTTGATGAAGTGAAATGTATGAGAATATAGTCATTGATTATTGCTAGGAAAAGAAGTTATTAAACTGCAGTAGATAAACATCAGCATACAAAGTTCTTTTGTTAATAAGAATAAATTGATAGATTTATAGACTTTAAATTCTGGCAAGATCGTTTGATTGTCTCATCAGACCTGTAAATCAAAGCCATTAAATCTCACAGCATTACCTCTGAGCTGAACAGAGCTAGACAAAACATGTTGGTAAAGCAATACATGAAACAAAAGATGCTATTCAGCTGACAGAAGCTTTATAGCTTTGGGTCAGATCTACCTTACTTAAGTTTTAAAAATAGAGGGAACAATTAAAAGTGAAATGCTGTTTCCCCCAGTTTTTCAGCTTTGACTAGGTGTATTGTATTTTGGTTTATCTGTGAAAATGGCATGTCTATTTTCTTTGTTCTAGATTTAGTCCATGACACACACATGGCAAAATCATATCCCTCAGAAAAACACTCCATTTTGACATGAGGATTTAAAACAATCAAACTTCTCTTGTTTCAGAGGTTGATCGCTTGATCACCCACGTTGCATGAGAACCCAATAATTGCATGATTTCTTCTATTAATATGTCTAGCTTCAGCATTTAACCATTATCATACCTTCTTGTCTGTTAACAGGCCCTCTATTTTCTTCTCAAAATTGTTCTTATGCACTGTAGTGAAGTGACTCTCTATTTTCTTTTAATGGACTAAATCTGTTGAAGTATTTAAGTCTCTTCTAGTAGAGTATTTTCTATGGCTCTTCAACAAGTCTATGACTCTGCTTTTAAGAGCTCAAATTTTTTCCAGTATATCTACCTTTCTATAGAATTCATCTTTGCTATAAGGAAAAATGAAGTCATCATCCTATTTTCCTACATTTATACATCCATGGATTATATTAGCCCTTTGGCCACAGCATCGTAGTGGAAGCTTATGTTCTATTGCTTGCCTGCTTAGACCCTAAATCATTTGAGAAAGTTTGCTTTTCAAGATACTACTCTAAATACATTTCAGAATTCCATTTTAACATATGCCACAGGTTTATAAGTCTGCAACAGCCAAAACTCATAGCAATTTTGTCTTTTGAAAAAATTGTCTTATCCAGCAGTCGAGAACACTTTGTATACATGCTCTGTCTTCATTACCATATGCTAACATTGGTGTTATGTGTATATGTTTTCTGCAATACTTTGCATTTTCAAATTATTAATTGAAACAGAGGTTGGATTTTGGCTTCCTGCTAATGTGACCAGAAACATGCCTATTCATTAAAGAATTTTTATGATTAAGTGTTTGAGATTTCCACTTAGGAAAGGGAAAGTTACGTACTTTGGTTTATTTACACATGTATATTTAATCCCAATGCAACTTTCTTTCACAACCACGCTTGTCCCTCCATGATTTGTGTTCCCTATCCTATGCTATCTGATTCATTGCTCATGTTTATCCTCAGGTTCTTGTCTCCTCCACAAGGTCTTTATCTCAGCTCCATTTTCACACAAATTCTGTTAGTTTTTTTTCTCTTGATGGTTTTTGAGATATCTTCCATGACCTATAGCTGAAAGTACAATATAGAAATAGTATTGCTGGGATGAAAGATGAAAAGTTGTGCACTGATCTCACGCTTCACCTCTAAAGACTTTCCCTTCAGCCTGGAGCCCCAGTGTTGGGCAATTTATGTTGTATTGATTCTAAGGAGGAAGAATTACTGTCTATTCCACATCCTTTATTAGCATCCAAAATAGAACTGGGATTTAGCTAATGAGGCTTAACCATCTCCTTTTGCAGCTGCTGGAAGAAGTAGTCACTTAGGAGGTGCAATTAATATTAGGGCTATGTCCTCTTGTCACACTTAAACATCTGAATAACATTGTCCTTGGAGAATCTGGGCCCTTGCTTGAACACCACGTGGGCAGAGATGTAATGATTTCTCTGTCTCTGCTTTGTCATTACTTCATCATAATAAAAATAAGGAGAGAGATAGGATTTTTACAGTTTAGAGAAAATTATTTGTTCTTTTTGTCTTTGCATACAGGATTTTTTCCTACATTTTCTGTAATACTGATACATACAGTAGCTATGCAGTGTTACATGTATTAGGCACAAAATAAAGGTTCCTGAGGTATCCTGACCCTGACTCTTGATGTGTCCATCCAAGAGGTGTATGTAGTTGTTTCCAGTAGCAGCCATTGGGCTACCCTCTGTACTTATACATCTGATAAGAGTTTGTCTCTGAGCAATCATATAACATCGGACAATGTGACACACTTTTTCATTTGTGATTTGTGAACAGCACATGATAGAAAGTGTTACAAGGCTAATATGAATTATAATAGTCTGCTTGTCTCCCTTCTCCCTCCTATTGACTACTTAGCCTTTTAACATTACAAAATGGCTTTGGCATCAGCTGTCAGAAAGCAGTGCACCGAAGTCACTGCTGCACGTGAGGCTGTCTGCACACATTAATAAGGAATTTGCCACTACTGTTAGAAATCCTTCTTCTCACTTTTTTTTTTTCTTTTTAATTTTCTGCTTAGGGATCTCTGGGGTCACTAGATGTTATCATTTAAACCCACTCATTCTTTACACTGTCCCTCTGCATGCTCAGGGAATTCATGTGAACACCATCTTTGTTATTTCTCTTGCACAGCCATAGGTCAATCATGGCACTCCATGCAACCAGGAAAAAAAGTAGGATTCATCACTTTTATAAGCTATATACATAAATGTGAGCCTGCATTAGAAAGTAGTATTTTCTGAATCAGTCTCATCATAAACTGCAGCTTGGTGTTGGCTTTTCTATTCCACTTTCGCAATTTGTTCCATGTTTTGCTCCATCAAGGAATATTGAGTTTTATTTTTTTGAGAGGCACTAACAATAATTAGGGTCTCTTTATCCCTTCCATGTCTCTACACAGATATCATGTCAGATTATCCCTTAAATCACTGTTTTTTAAACAGCAGGGGGCAAATCAAAGTGCAAAAGGGAGTTGGAAGGAGCCATCCTCCTCACAGAGCTGGAATGCACTTCTTCCTGGGGACAGGGGCCAAAATGGGAGGATTTGGGAGGAGGATATGGGAGTGAGGGAACCCTTCTTACTCAGAGTGGTTGAGCAAAATGGACGTGTAACCTGAAGTAGATATTCAAGTGTTAGTTTTATAGGTTATTTTTTTTTTTTCTGATTCTACTTCTTTCTCATTACCTCACAGCAAATAAATTCTAGTCTTTCTTTCCAGGAGCACGTTCCTTTTACAAAAAGGGTAAGCCATGGAGATGACATCACTGCTAAATTTTTCAATCAATACAGCTAGGTTTCCGGTGGAAAGTTTTGAACTGCTAAGCCCAGACTTCTGTAGAGTGTATGTAATTGCTACTGCAGGGACAGGCTAGGACAGAGGGAAGAGCTGGTGATGTTCTTATCCAGGTCAAAGCACATCCAAGGGCCTGGTATCATTCCAAGCCAGATGTAGAGATGGTATTAGGAGATTCCACTAGTGATCGAAAGGGATAGATTACATCATTTCCACTAAAAATATCCTGATTTGAAAGGATTTTGCTGTGAACTGCAGCACAGCTCTATAAAAATTGTGCTCTTCTGGGTTTTTTTTTCAGCAACTTGTTCTTTTTCTCCACTAGTGAAACTGTCTTTCTTTCCAATTTAAGTTGTCTTCAAATGGTTTTTAGCCTCTAGAGAAAGCTCAAACAACAACCATATATTTGTCTTTCCTCAGCTGATGTTGATCACTACTCTTCCTCAAACGGCTGCTCCTGTGCTCTCCAGGCTGGATTTTTAATTTGTACCTAGAGTGGGCAGTTGACAGGAGAGTTCCTCTAGGAGAACCTCATCTATGGTAGTTCAGCTACTTTGTTAAGAAAACTTTTCTCAGATACTCTTTCAACATGCTTAGAAGAAATATTGGTTTTGAAAATGCATTTTCCACATTTTTTTCAGATTTTTTCGATTTCTGCTTTGGAGAAAGTAGTCATTAAGAGCTCACAGATACATATATGATTAGCATTTTCCCCAGAAAACATTTAGCACCAAGTCAGTTAGGTGTTTTGAAGTATTTGTCTTGAAAATGGTTGCAATGCACAACCAGAATTTGCTCTGAATGTGTTATAAAAAGAGTCTAATTTCTTTCCATGGACAATTGAAATGGAAATATTTCTATTGACTGATCAGGCATTTAATACAATTTGTTAATGTTTTTCTTAAGGGACATATTGGTGGTATCGATTTACAGCTGAGGAGAGGAAAAGGTTCATTTCTCTGTTTAAACGTGAGTGCCAGAAAGGTGACTGTTAAAGGTAACAAAGGCTGGTTAAACAGCCTCTTCGTGACAGGGTTTCTTGTGTGCTAATTCTCCTAGAGAGCCAAACTAAATGCTATATGCCCGACTTCCCATGTGTTTTCATTCACCATGACAATTAGCTAGAAGTGACCTTGGCTTGTAAAACCATGTGTTGCCATCTATAGCAAAAGAGAGGTAAAGATGAAAATCTCCTTAGCATTTTTTCTCTCAAAGGAAAGGTAGGAGTATTATGTGATTTCCTCTACCTTTGGACAATGTGGTAGGAAAATTCTATGTAATTAAAAATACGACAGAAAGAAAAGAGGTGCACTTGCGTTTAAAGCGTGAAAAGTCAAAGTCAATGTTAAGGCATTATTTACTAGGGTGGTTATTAGGATGGTTTAAACACTTTCCATTGATACTGTTTTTCTATGGAAAATAGATTTTTAACAAATTTTTTGTGCCTGAAGTATTGGCTTTTTATAAAATTTTCTCCACCTCTCTTTTTTCAAGGTTCTCAAGTATTTAGTTCGAATCCATTTTCCAAATCATATTCACTGGAACTGCTGTTCAAGGCTTCTCTGTACCATACGAATCAGGTTTGCAGCCAGATATCACTTCTTGTGAGCAATTGTAGAGAACACCAAGGTTCAAATTGCCAGGGAAGAGGGGAAAAAGGAAAAAGCTTCTTAGTATTTAACTGGATAAAGATTTCAAGAAAATGAAAGTCAATGAAGGGGAATTTTAAGAAAGTTAAAGGTTGGTAACTTCCCATTTTTTATTCTAGGGAGCCTACCAGTTGATTCCTTCTTCCAGAACTGGAAAGTTGAAATCAACTTTCTGATCCTCCAGAGGATTTTAACATATATATCCCATACTCTAGAGCAAAGTCCCAGCCATCAAACATTAGAGATGAGATGTTCTTCAGCTAGAAGTTTTCTGCCTTGCTAAAGCAATTATGCTTCTTATATAGGGTATTCTGAGGAAAACACCACCCAGTTGTCTGCATGAAATTATCCCATCCTGTATAATACAAAAGGACGTGCATTTCTGATACAGGGTGGGAGTGACTCAGGCTAGCCTTTTGTCAGAAGAGGGCTCTGCTATTCTGTTACTCAAATCTGGCCCATTTTAAAGTCTTTTTTTAAGTTGTAGTTTGAACTGAGTTGAAACTTCGTAAGCTTTTGACAATTCTGTTTCTGAGAATATTTTTATATTTGACTTGGATGTGTAATTGAATAGACTGTTTTTGGCTGTTCAGGCTATCAAATCCGTTTAGCCATATGCTTAAGGATTTCCTGCCAAGTCCTGGCAACATGGAAAAAGAAGGTGTTGTATTGGAATGAAAAAGAATCAAGGCTTGTACAGCTGAGCAGCAACAGGAAAACTAGAAAGAGGTGTAAATAGGAATTAAAGAGGGAAAGAGACTGGTTGGAAAATCATACTGCAAGAGGAACTGGGGTTGGAAGAGGATTTGGACCACAGGTAACTTAGGTCTGACTGGGATGCAGTGTAAATAAGATGGTCGTGAATAGACAGAGATCTGTGGATGTCCCAGCCACCTTTCTCTAGAGGATAAGAAAAGATCACGGTGCTTCTGAGTCTCTCTTTTCTGCAGGCAGGACACATCTCTTAGACTTCACAGCACAGCTGCCTGTGCTGGATATGCTACAGCTTGTGCAGATCCCATCGCAGCAAGCAGCTTTCCATACCTGCAAGAATCAGAAGTTATTGCAAGGGCGCTGAGTCTTCCAGCTCTGGGGATGTCCAGCATAGGTTTTGATATGAGAACAGAAGGGAAGCCTTCAAGCCAATCAAGACTTTTGTGAGTAAATTCCCAAGGTGTTTTCTTTTTTAAATACCAGCTTGGAAGCATATAATGTTGCAAAGCTAAGCAAAGAAAGACAAAAAAAAATATGCCAGAAGGTAGTTTGCCTGCAAAACTTCTTTCTCTCATGCACCATAGCCTGGCATCTTGCCTATACGTCCCCATCCTCTTCCCATTCAAGGAGCTCATAGGGGCATCCAGGGGGAGTCATGCTGACTGACGTGAGCCATTCACCCCACTGAGGTACTCGGAGCTGCTCTTTGGAGGGCCCTACCTCTCTTCCTTGACTATGCAGGAGCTTGGTTCCTGACCATATGGTAGATGCTTAAGTGTGAAGGCATCCAGATTACCTTGACTCTGCTGTTATGCTACAGGACATCATACTCACTAAATAGAAAAGCTAGACCTTTTCTGAGAAACTATCAAAGTTATTTAACAAAGACACTTCTGTTTGTAGAAATCCTGTTTGCTAAGGGCAAATTGGGTAGGAATGGGGGAAATGAACCTTGTCATTGAACTTTGGGTTGCTCTGTGATTTGTGGCCATTCGATGAGGCCAAAATTTTTCAGATGATCACTCATTTTTGGCCTGCCTTTCTTGAGGGATATGGGCAGATTTGTAGTGGAAAAAAAATATGGTCTTGGACTGAAGAAAACCAAGTTATTGATGTTTTAAATAGATGAAGGATGAAGCTCTTCTTAATGCGAAGTATTCTCAAAAACATCAGGTCCTGGTCCTTTAAATTACATGCCCAAAATACTTTTGGCCTTTTGACTTTAAGTTCCCCCCGCTATGAAATTAGGATAACACTTGTCTTTTGCAATGTGTCCCTGTCCTCAGAAACATGCTGTAAAAATACATTCATTTTGTTCACAAAGCCCATAGATACAATTTTTTGAGTAGAGCTATGAAAAAGTTCATGGGGAATTTAATAACTCTGTCTTCAGAGCAGGATATGAATTGTGTATAGCAAATAAGGCCTACAGGCACAAATATTGCGTAGCTGCTCATTATTTGAACTCTACCCGTCCTGTGCATTGAATGAGAAGAGAGAAACAGAGAAAAAAAGCTGATTTTACTTTTTAGATTTGCTTTTACTTAGATAATTTTACTTTTGATACTTCTCAGCTTCTGAAGGCTTGCCTTGCCAGCTCTCTTGGACTTTTAAGATATATTTAACATGCAATTAAAAGAGCATTCTTCAAATCAGCAGGAGGTTTGCTTTGCATGTATCTCCCAAATTGCTCCTGGCTACATCTATGTTTTGATTCAGATCAGATTCTAGGCAGCTGAAAAGGGTCCATAAATATATCTGTTCCTCAGAGCAGGCCTTTTCACTGCTCCCCCATCTTGATGTCAGGGAATTTCAGCTGCCATCACTAAGAAAACTTCTGCTGATAAGAAAACCTTATTTTATTTTTTGGCACTGAAAGTAGATACAATCCCTCCTAGAGCTGACTGCTGAAGTTAACATAAAACAGATTTTTGAAGAATATTTTTTATTCTCCACCATTTTTTATTTTAGCATCCAAAATTATTTTATTAATTCCAAAGTTTAACTTACAGTGAAGTGTCCTCTTGTCTCCAAGTTACAGTTACCATTGTCCTGAAAACAGTACTGTTCATGGTGCATCCTCTCATACGAAACAGAGGACATTGCTAAAACATAGCGAAGAAATAAAACATATATGCAGAAAGAATCTTACAAAAACGTAACTATAATGAAGGTGAGATGTTATTTTGTGTCATTTTTTCTGCTTTCTATTTAGATAGAAATAATTGCATTCTCCATATAGCTATGAAATATACAGTATTGATAAGTGAGCTTGAACATAGTTTGCTTTGACTGCCTTGCTTATTTTCCATCATTTTTTAAAGTAAGAGTCAAATATATGCTTCTCGTTGGTCCCTGAAAAGGCAAGGAGAAGCTCTCTGCAGAAACAGCTGTAGCTGATATGATGAGATGAATTGCCTGTCTGCCACAGGGGCAGCCAGAATGACTGGGGGTGAGCCTTGCCTTGGCTGCTGCAGAACCACCAAAAAGTCAGGTTTTACCTGTTCAAATTAGAAAAGATAGCCTTCAGAGTTCTGATCTGGGGTATTCAAGTCAACTATTGCAGCCTGGTTTTGTTGAAATGGCTGCATCATGTCATGCATCATCAGGCATGCACCTCTCTCCTGAAGACCGAGGAGTTTTTGTTAAACCCCTGCTTATTATATACCAAGCCCACTAAAGCCAAAGAATATCTTCCTCCTGAAATCCCTTTTTCCCAGTTAGCAATTTCAGACATTTTCAGAAATAACCATCTGTAGTACAGATGCTACAAGTTAAAGTTCAAGTGGTAGACTTAATGCTGAATTTCACTTTTATGTTTAGACTTGTATGACCAGGTCTCATTCTCTAGTGGATTTATATGATTCTATTTTCCTCTTAAAAATATACGAGAGAAATGCTCACAGACCCGTAAACGTAGCAGTATGAGTACACCACTATAATTAATGCCCTGGTCTACTCCTTCGTTTTTTTTTATTTTCAGTGTACAAGTCCTGTGGAGTTTGCAGATTGATTCAATTGCAAAGTTAGATTCCCACTGTGATGGCAGTTTTCAAATCACCGGGCCTTTCTGCCTGTCCTGCCAGCCAAGGAACAATGGGTGCTAATTAAAACCCTGCTTAAAAGGTTCCCCTTCAGCATTTGAGGCTTTCAGGGGCAGACAGGGGAAGGGTGGCTTGTTCTGTTTATGCATATGCAAGCACTTAGTGCTCTGGGCGGCTGACTGTGGGTTGAGAAAACACTACAAAAGCCTGGTGCTTATAGGAAAGGGCTGGATTTCAACCTGATGAGGTTGGTTAATGGACTAGACTGAAGAGGGTCCAGCTGTATTTTCTTTCCAAAATTTGAGGCACATTTCAAAATGGGGCTTGCTTTTTTATCATTTGCTTCTACTGAAACATTCAGGTCTCTGTCTTCTAGTATTAAAGTAAGTGGTTTTCTAAAAGTGCAAGGATGAAAAATAATAGGGTTTCCTTTACTTTTACTAATAAGATTAATATTTTAAGCAACCGGTTTTGTTAATCAACTGGGCTGCCTGTGTCAAAATGTATATGTGGAATAAAATTATTTTTCTACTTCAAGGGTTTGTTTCTTGAGCCACTATCTCATTGAAATGGAAAAGATCCCATCAAATATTTCTGTTGCTCAGTGGTATGACAATTCTAAGAAGCATGAAGACTTCTGCTGTTTTGGAGGAAGAAAAGTGGGAAATGAACTATACCTTAGAGCTTTATTTGTAAATGTATATAAGATGGCTCAGTACCAGAATATGGCAGATAAAGAATCAGCTTCATTATGTTGAGTAAATTCAATATGCTTTGGTTTTCAGCAAGAGCAAAGAAGAGAAAATGCAGCATTGCAAATAAACTCATCAATAAACCACACAAGTTTTTGTTTGATGTCATTTGTAACTGACAACTTGATCAATCTTACATTGAATAGTCCCTTAGAAATACGGGAGTAATAGGAACAGAATCTGTCTCATGTCTTTTGTTGAATAGCAGTTCACTTGGTGGCATTCACAAACCTGTCCTAGCCTTCTTCAGCTATTTTTCTTGTAAAAAACTATCTCACCCATTGTGATAGCAGAGAATATTTCATGGGACAAATTGCATGTCATTGATAGTGAATGGTCAAAATGAACAATTCACAGATAACCTCATACTTTGACAGGTATCATTCTAAACTGTTTTTCTTTCTTTTTTTTTTTTCCAATCTCTGTGAAGATTAAATGCTTGTGCAGAAATTGGGAGTGCCTTGGAAATAACTGCAGCAGCAAAAAAGACTATTAATTTATCTTTTCTTCCTGTCTATAAACATTGAGTAAGAGGTTAGCTGTATAGCTATTTTAATTAAAGGACCACTAAGATATTTCTTATTTTTGTCTTTACAACCATATGCTGTAATAATTAATACTGCTTAATAGAGCTACTTGCATGCTGAAGGCTGCATAAAAGACCAAAGATGTCTAGGATCAGGGCATATGGCCTTTGTTGTGAGCCACATGCACCGAGGAATAAAGGCAGCGGAGCCCAACCTCCTACTCTTACTGTGTCACTCAGTAGCTGTTCACACTGTGATTCCTGCTGCGGGGAGAAGACAACTGCTTTTTTTCTCCTCCTCCTTTTTTATTTTTTTTTTAAATTGTTTTATTTCTCCATACAAACGGGGAGAAGAGTGAGACTGTTTGGGAGAATCCTGCCTCTACCCCTGCATTTTCCTTCCCCATTTAACCAGCTGGGCAAGAAGAAAAGGAAAGTTCCTAGAGCAAAGGGGACAGGGCCTGATCCAGTGTGTCCCCCTCACCAGCCTTCTCATGTGCACAGCTAAATCCATGTAAATGCAAGAGCAAGGTGCAGTCCCAAGCCCAGACACACACACTGGTTCAGAGCCTGTCAGGAGCTTTGCTGGTGCAACGCTCTACAGAGCTACTTAGCTCTGAAGGAGCATGGCTGCTGTGCAGCCTCCAAGGTCCCATCCCACACCCACTCATGATATCCTGCCTCACCAGGACAAAGACACAGGAACCACCTGAGGAGACTCTCTGTAAAACAAACACCATGGTCGCTAAGAACCAGTTCTGCAGAGGTCTTTGAAGAACTCTTGTACAGGCACTTCAGAGGGTAAAGATGACTTTGGGAACACCTCAACCAGCCTGTTACTTACTTATTCACTGGACCTTTTTCAGGGAGGCTGAATATTCCAGGACAGTAGGAATCAAAATAATCAAATTGTAAAGGCTGTTGCCAGACCTCTGTTGACAAAGAGGGAACAGTATTTTGCCTGGTCACAGGAGAAAGCAGTGGTTTCTCAGTTGCTGTGGCTACAGGCAAGAGTCCAAAAAAAGATTAACAAAACCCTGTTAGTGGATAATCCCTGGAAATGTACTCTAACAGAAGAGTTCTCCCTCTTCTGTCAGCACCACCCATTCTTACCTAGCTTCCTGCTTTGATAGCTACGCCTCGAGAAGGTGCTAATTTCAGTTAGTTTTCTGTAAAGGAGATGTACAGCTCAGCATCAGCTGCCTTCTGATACCATCTCACCTGCTCATCTTCACATCTGCTGCTGTCCCAGCCACCTCAGAAAAAGGTGGTGCCAGTTCAGGGCTTCATTTCTCATCAGATAAATAGGTCCAAACGGTCTAATTCATCTCAGCCCATCTATTTCCATTTTCCTAAAGGATCATACCATCTGTTCCTCAGCTTGATGTTAGCTAGCCAGCAGCAGATTAAAAGATTTTCCCTGGAACATGCTACTGATTGCTCCTGGGAAACTAAGTCAGGGATTCCTGGGAGACTTCGACAAACTATGCCCCACTGTGGTAATGAAAACCTGGATACCACAGCTCATCTGTCCTGCGATCTTCACAAGGATACTGTATGAGACAGTAGCAAGAAAAGGATTTTCACCATTTTTGCAGCTATTTCACGCACAACAGTTAGGCTGTCTTATGCAGGGAGTCTTAGTTGCCAGTGGCATAGTTTTATGTTCTCTAAACCTGAACTAATTCTGGTATGTACACTCCTCCAGTGCTTTCTGCCAGGTGTGGACAGGTCTGGTGTAAACCTGAGCAGTCAGCTTCTGGAGCAAACTTTCAGTTGCAGTAAGGTGGGGAGGGAGGGGCAGAGGGGAAAAATATATCTGATTTTAGGGACAGTGTGTACCTGAGGGAATTTGATGACCTGGGAGCATGTGACTAAGCTGATGATCCAGGAAGTTGCTTCCAGAGAGCTGTAGAACATACATTTGTTTGGTGAAGGAAAATTAATCAACTGTTAGCCTTGGGTAAATCCAGCCTGATCTAAAGAGGATGCTTGAACTTTCCTGCATGATTGGCAGAATATTTTATTAAGACGCTGCACATGGGCTTTAAAATATTGAATTCTCATGGTTTTATGGCATTCTATAACAAATGATAGTGTGTCTTTGATAAGTAAATCTCAGTTTGCTTAAGGAAAGTAGATTCAATGTTAGACACCAAATTCTTTTCTTTTAAACATCCATTTTATAGAGCTGCTGAGCTTCAATCTGGAATGAAGTGGGTGCCACAATTAACATAATTATGTGCCAATCAATTTATTCTTATCGCCTGTTCCATCCATTATGACTAAACTTTAATATCACCTTCGAAACTGGTACGGGGGTTCACGTCTACTCTTGCACAGGAAAACTTGTGCTGTGCAGAACTGAGCCTGTCAGGGATCCTGTGGGATCTTTCTCCTGTCCCAATTATGTCTGGCTCTGCGAATCAGTGTGACTCCTTAGATTGCTCGATGCCAGAAAGGTCAAGGATGTCTGGAGCCTTCTAGGAGTCAAGGCAGTTCTGCTACGTTTCCTAGCCCAGCTCTGACAGTGCACATGCTTTACTGTGATCTCATGCATAAGCCTTGCCTTAGACGCTAATGAACTAAAAGCTTGTGATTACTGGAGTGCATGTTTTAACCTAGATCTGTCTAATTCAAGCAGGTGGTTAGATAACCTACCATTTAACCCAGCATTTGCCCTCTGATGGAGTCTAGCCAGGAGCTAGATACACTGGATGTTATTTGAAGCTGGCTGGAAAATGTTCTGACTTTAATCAAAGGCAACATCATCAGCCTTATTCTGGTTAGCACAGACCACAAGAGAGACAAGCTTCCCCTGGAGTTTCCATCCTCTCTGTTCTCAGGAAAGGATCTGAAAAAAATTCCGATGGGTCTATATACCAATGGGAAAGTATTTATCCTAATTTCCCTCTCTGTTATTAGTTTTTACTCGTTGCCATGGAAGTATTCATAATTCTCATCAAGCAGTGTTTTGGTGGGTGATGATGATGTGCTGTGATGTGTATTTGTTGATGTTTCTGGTAGCCTTTGGAAGCGTAGGCCTGAGCTTTTTTAAGAAGCCAAGAGCAATTTTTATTCTACAATTTGCTACAGTAGTGCAGAAGAAAAGAACTTTTGCACTGGGGCAAAACATGACAGCATTTTGTTGTTTTCAATGTGTTTCTCAAAGTGTATGTGGATGAAACTTCCAGCAAGGAGTGACAGTATGTTGATCAAATAGGTGAATAATTGTAATAAATTTACACTTACCCCATCAATTGTAAGCATCCTTTCAGTATGTGGCAAAGAAACATTTTCAGAAACTGTGCCACTTAATTTAAATGTGATTTGAATATGGCTAAATAGATTCTACTGAGTTTGGTATCAAAATGCAGGTGATATGCACAAAAAAGATGTAGTGAAATCACACAGCTTGCTGATGAGGGAGATTTCATATACCCATACCTTATCCTGAATTTTATTGTTTCCTGCTCTGGGAAGTCTCAGAAAATGTATCAGAGAGTATTTTGATTACCCAATGCATTTATACATAACAATGAGACAAATGCCCATGCCTATAATGTCTGTAGAGATTTGCATAGTGGAAGCTTGTTCAAGCATCTCTGTAAGTTTTTACTACGATATCAAAACCTGTTGTCTGAAACTGGTAACAAGTGCTCAGTTTGAAAAATACCTAACTAAAAAATGGCAAAAAGCTGCTTTCTGTTCCCTGTTAGTGCTGAGAACCTTAGCACTGTGCACATAGTATATAAATAAACCCCTGTGATCAACACCTGAGAGCTTATAAATGTCTGAAATGTATGGTGACAATTTGCAGAACTTCTGCATTGCTCCCGCATGCCCACTTACCAACTATTTGGATAATCTGGAACCTGTTAGGCAATACCATATGCCATTGTTTGCTGGTCTCCTCTAGGCTTGCGCTCTGCAATAATAAACCCTGAAAGGAATACTTCAGTTTATATAGGGGAGCAACAGAGACATGCAGCTCTCCTTCACTTTTTGTGATGCAAGTGTGCCTGATAAAATGAGTCACAACTGAACTGCCTTAGCCACCTGGTAAAATCATGCCTGTTTTCAGCTACCAGTCTTACATCTTAATAGTTCACTGTTTTCACACAGATTTGCAGCATCCTTCATTCCATGTGTCTGGGTGTTTGTATTCCTGCAGTTTTATCACTCTGGGTCCCTTTATTGTGGGAACTATGTCTAGAAAACTGTGTATGTTGGGCTCAGTTCACCTCGACTGTAACACTATGGGTTCAAGCATATTTGGTGGCCAAATTCCCCTGAAGCTGTTTGTGGTGAGCAGATGGAAATTCTGCAGAGGTCTCTGGACCTTGTTCAGAACTGACCTGAATGATTGTTACTCATCAGGTGTAACTGATCATTAAAAGGCTTTTAAGTGTTTCCAAGGTGTTCCCCAATTTATCGCAAAATTTGGCTTAAAAAAGAAAAAAAAATCAAATTCCAGTTGAAGAATAGGAACAGTAAAAAGAACAGAGAAAGTCCTGTTCACCTTCTACCCTCCTCTTTGCTTGCATTTTTGCTGCTCTTTTCACCTTCTGTGCTGTTCCTCTTCCATATGCCCTTCACAAATCCCTCCCATCACTAATTCCTGCACTGTCTAAAATGCTTTTGAGTACTGTTTCAGTTCTGGTGTTCAATAGGTGTGACTCCCATTGATTTATGCCAGGGCTGAATTTTGTCCCCATAGCGTACCAAATTGCTTCTGCACACACATGGAATGCCAAATCAGCATACAGGCACACTACTTTGTAACTACTTTATTACTCATTTAGACTTGGCATGAAATTTATGCCCTTATTTATGTCACTGCTGAGTCTGGACTGTTACATAAATATGACCTTGTACAAAGCTGTCTGATTTAGAAGACTGGCAGTGGGATACAACACCTACCCCTTGTAAATTATCGACTCAAATCAAGTCATTAAATCAAACCAACCAAAACTTCTTTCTGTGCAATGCTGTTGTAAAAATGAGGTTGGTCTCCTCCCAGCTCCCAGTACATGTGTCAACACCACAGTTGACTTTAATTAGCACCCTTGCCGGCTACGAAAGCTCCCAAGCCAAGGATTGAAGCAGGCAGGGAGACTGAACTCTTTGTCCTGCCTCAGGTCATGGCAGGTTGATGAACAAGCAAGTCCTACTTCTGCCTCAGCTATAGTTGCCTTCTATTTTCTGGGACAAGCAGCCTGGCACCTTCCACAGGCATGTTGCTTCCATAAAAAACATTTAGTCCTAGTTTCACTGTGTAATATAGGTATTTTCTCTCATTTTTAGGGAAGTTTTACAGCTAAAAGGACTTCGATCTGAGTAAAGATCACAGGACTTTGACCCCTCTGGGATCTTTGTCCTAGATTTCAGCCTTGGCAGGTGGAGCTCTCTGTAACCAGTTGACATTTTAGTGGCTAGTTTCTGAGTCAAATATCTTGTTTTATATTTTCCTTTTTGGTTTGGATGAGTTTATATGGGTTTCTGAAGTATTTGGGAAAGTTGCATGAGCTTCATGGTGCCACTGCACCTTCCTTGAGCCAAAGAAGTTGCTTTCCTCATTGAGAAATCTCACTTCAAAAGAAGTTGTGATGTTTTTTAAGTTAATGTTTCAGATGGCTTTTATTTCCAAATGTCTGCATCACTCAGAAAATCTGAGTTTATCCTGATTTGTGGTATTTCTGATTTATTTGTCCTATTTAGAGGGCTCTTTTTTTTCCTACATGTGTCCACTTTCTTCACGCACAGACACACACACACACAGATTTGGAGTGACCTCTGGTTTTATTTCAGTTTGAGGAAAGAAAATAAGGATGTAAAAAGATTCTGGATCTCAGCCATTACAATGAAAAACATCTGTTGAAGCCTTTGCAAGCATAAGTTTATCTTACCATGGTCATGATTATTAATTAAAAGTCAGTTTCTTTTTTTTCTAATTAGTTATTTGAGCTCCATAATCTGAAAAAAAAAAAAAAAAAAAAAAAAGAAGACAGGTAGAAACCCGTTGCACTTTGGTGCTGCTGTAAAACAGAGATGATCGAATTTTGTTCTATGCACAGCCCGATGGTGGTCCAGAGAGCTGGATGATCACACAATGCTGGCTCCTTCACTCTCTTTCTCACTGCTAAATTACATAAAATAGTTTCCTACTGTTGTGTTTCCATGTAAGCAACCAAACAAAGTACTGTGGAGGTATGGTGGAGTCCCGAATCAGAGGTTTCTATGACTCTGAATGTGAATGTGAAAGGCACTTTGAGGCAAATCTGTAAAACTACTATTCGTGTTTCATCAAATTTATCACATCTGAGGAATGTAATGTCTCTGGAGTTTCAAGGACACCAAATTCCTATGGCCAAGGTTAGTTTTGGCACTCAGGCTCTGAACATGTGTTACACAGTCTTGTTGGGACACTGATCTGTTTCAGGATCTGGGTCGGAGTCGGGACTTGCCCTTGTCTGAGTCATAACAGCAGATCTGACGAGGCAGAAGCGGCTGGAGCTGGAAGAATGTCAGACACCTTGGGCTGGGCATGGAGCCCTCAGGAGAGGTTTGCCATGCAGGTCCTCCTGCTCTTTCCCTGCAAAGAAATTTTGGTGAAGAAACAGGAAAACACTCTTTCCTGTCACACAGCTTTCTTCAACATGGAATTTTTGTGTAATTGCACTGATGAAACTCCTGCCTGTGACTTATTTTCTGGGAGTTCCACAGGTTTAACAAGGAAAGTAAACCATGGGAAATGAGTGTTCTGTATAGTTCTGCACAAAGTAAAAATGTATATCTCCTACAGAAAATTCCCTCTTCATGCTCCTGTGTAATTTTTTTGATATTGTTTTTTAGCCTTCTAAACCCATGTTTAATGTAAATACATTAATCACTTTCCAAGATACAGTAAATTCAATGGATGTGTTATGCTGCCTCAAATGGTTAGCTAACGAATCTGGTCATGGACTTACTTAGCAATGTTTGATAGAAATTGCAAATGAAGACTGTTTTTATTGGAGTGAAGTAACATTTAAGCATAGGTACTACAGATGATAAACTTGCAAAACTAGCGAACTGAAAAACACATGGGACCTGTATGTGTGCCAATTCAAATACAGCTTTATTAAACACACCTGATTTTAAGCTACCTTTTAGTATTCCATTTAGCAGTTTAATGAGAACCAGTTATAACATAGTTGGGGTTTTTTTCTGTGTTCAGGACTCAGCAAGCTAAACAGCTGACATGCATATCCATTCAGGTAGACAGCATCAGCAAAATCCAATGAATGTCTTTACTGTAAGTAAATATAGGACATATATGAGACCTTCTAAACCAACACATCATTTACACAGTCTGCTGAGAACATCTGAAGCAGAAGCTATCAGTGTTTCCTTGAGACCTTTTAGAATAAAGACTGTATCATGAATTAAAGAGCTCCAACTGTTGACTACAAGGACTTTGGCATTATGACTAGAGAATGGTACCTAGCGGTGTCCATTCTTACATTCACATCTGCAGCCATTGAAATGGCCACTTGCTCCTGAAGGCAGGGGAGCCGTCTATTGTGGACACGTTACAGAGTCCTCTTTCAGCTGCTGTTTCGCTGAAGTGCCAGGTGCAAAAGATGTGCTCAAAAAGAGACTATAGAAGAGAGTAATGGTCACATTGATTACAAACCGATAATTGCTCACTCACTGTTTCCTCAGTATTCAGCCGACTAGCTGTTTCAGCAATTATTTTCCTGTTCTTTATTTCTATCAATAGTGTGCCCAATATTGGGGACTGTTTCCCTCCTTTTAGCTCTAACACGCTATTGAAATCCTGGAAGTGTAATGTATAGCATTAGCTCCGGTGTGTGTGATTAATGTAATCACAGGCTTAGCTCTGGAAGGAATCCACCCTGTAGTTTACATTAGCTGTTAGATGACCTAAAATTCTCCTCTCTCTCCCCATCCTTCTGCAAAGAACTGATTATGTGTTTTTACTTCTCTTTTTATTTATTCTTATGATTTTGCTAAGCCTGGTGAAAGAGCTGACTGACTGCCACTTTCCACATTCGCAGTAACCTTATAGTTCTGAGTTCCGTTTTCAGATGCACAGGGACGATGAGGGTCACAGAGCACCATACATCTTTGTTAGCTTAGCTACTGCATCTGTGGCTGCTGATTTATACAGGTTAGAATACAACAGTTCAGAAAGATATCCACAATAGCCTGCAAGCATCTCTTTTAAATTTTTTTTAATTGAAAATACTTTTTTATTTTCTTTTTTGTTTTCCAGCTGAGATATTATGAGGAGTGACACTCTTTGTGTGTGAAGCAATCAAATAATTGCTTTTTAAAGACAGAGAAATTCCGACCATTCAATTTCATTAGCTATAATTTCTTTTCTCATGTGAGAAATCTTGGCTTACATAAAGATTTCAATATCACATGCAAGTTGACAATATTTTATTTAGGTTCTAGAAATGTGGATTCTACTTTAAAAAAAAAAAATGTTATAGAGAATTAAATTCCATGGTAGCATTTGCCAGTTAGCAATAGAGGCTAAAAGAAACAAACCCTGCAATTCCCCTTTCCCTGAGAAGAAGAAAGTGAACTATTTGAAGAAGCCAATTATGGAAGCTGAGATCAATATAGCATTAAAAATCAGTTAGGATGAATTGCCAGACGATGATAGATTATCATATGAATTAGATCTTTGCTAGAAGGAACAATTATCACAGCACCTGTTAGAGGCTTTGTGTTGTTATTTCACTACAGCAAATCTCCACTTATCAATGAACAAAACCCTAGATAATATTGACGAAAAAAAAAAATGCTGGCAGATTCCCTACTGTGGTAAAGAAGTCAGGGAGCAGCATAACAGATAAAGTGCCCACTAAAATGTGACAAGTTGCAGGTGGGGAGCTGGAGATGAAAGTGATCAAATTATTTTTAACAGATTTCTCTGGAATATGAGGCTCCTCACAGTTTCCCACAAAGCTGCTGATATTCGTGAGCCCAGAGCAGTTTTCTTGATAGCTGAAAGATGGCCTTGAGTGGCAGCAGCTAAATACTACTGTGGAAAGTTTTGAGATAAAGGTTAGGTTCAGCCAGTGAATTAAGATACTGTACAAATCCCCAAAAACAACTGAAATAAAAAAATTATTCACCCCCATATAGATTAAGCAGAAATAAAAGGAGGGTTCTTTGGTTTATTGTTTGTGCTGTTGGAAGTAGGAATGGTGAAACACAGGAACAGAGAATCTATGCTCTGGCGTCCCTCACTTCTGATGTATGCTAATTGTTTTATTTCTAACCTCAGAAATTCAAGGCTAGCAAATCTGGGACAAGCTAATTTGTCTAATCTTGTGTTTCAATGTCATCCAGCCACCAGCTAAAGTTGCTGTGTGAATCATTTGTCATTTTTGATGAGCATTATTACATATACTCTGTCTAAATCAGAATAAAGGATGAGCCTACCCCTAACAAAGTAAAAGTGGAACCCTCTTCCAATACAAGCACTCTCAAATACCTTCTGCCACTCCAGGCAGGCAAATCCCTGCCTCCTTGGGGCAGCCTGCTTGTTGTCGGCTGATGGGGTCTCACTTGCCCCTTCCATTTTGAAGTGCCGCTTTTTGATGGCAGCTCACAAGCCTGGGACAAACCAGCAGTGCCTCTCCATCCTTTTCAATACAGTGCTGTACAGAAATCCTGATCCGCACTTCCCTATGAGGAAGAGAGCATGTACAGAAAATAAATATACATTTTCTCATGGTTATTGCACACAAATACAGGGCAGGGAGCGCAATCCTAACCGTGGAGCTGCCATGGCAGTGAAGCGGGGCTGCAGGAGGGAGCTGGGCTGCAGTGTGGCTGCCCTCATTGGGAATGCTGGGTCTCAACCCTTGAGCAGAGCCTGCTGTAAACACCACCGCCTGCCTGGGCTCCGGAGTGTCCTGCCCTGCTCCTGGCAGAGAAATGAACTGTAATCACAGTCACACAGGATCGGGGACTACTTGCAGTGAGGAGTCTATATTGCAATACATGGGAAGGGTTTTAAGCCTCTTGCCACAGTTATAGTGAGTGCATGGGATGTTGTTCCGTGTTCTCTCTCTTTCCTGAACTTTTAACCTCATCCTACCTCTAGCTATGCTCAAAATGACTGCCACTGAATAGGGAGGTAGGGGAATGCTTTCCATTCCTTTCTCTGCCTAAATATGTAAATATATGAATATGCTTTAAGGCTTGGGTACCACCAAGTGACTCCATCCTCCCAGCAAATGTGGTGGTCCCCATAAGTAAAAAGGAGGTTGTTTTGAGGTAAGGTACTTTATTTTAGGACAGTTGCCAAGAGAAAGCAAGAAAGCACTTAGACAGTTTTAATGGACAATGGTTTTACCAATGCTCTCAACTTTGAGCTCACATATGGGTTATTATGAGCTAAGTCATCCAATTATATGTACTCACATTTCCAAAAAAAGAAACATCTTAAGGAGTATAACCTCTTAATGTTACTGGAGAAGGCTATTCACTTTCCCGTTCACTTCTTGCTGATTTGTGGATATTAAAAATAAAAAGCCAAAAATAGTTCTTAACTCTGCCAGCAAGATCCACATCAATGCATATCTGTCAGTGCTACCCACTTAGTCTGTGGTTCCTCTGCACAACTCAAGAGAGGGTCAGAGCCATTCTGACAGCTCCACAATGGGAGTACGATGTGGTGACAGGCGGTGCTGAAGAGTTGGAGATGTCGACAGGATCTCCAAATACCCAAAGGCCTTGAAAAGGAGAACTCTGAGTTGCAGAAAGACGGTAAGTTTGTCTAACGTAAGAAAGGCAATCTTGCATGAAATGAGTCCTTTAGACAGTATCAGAAAATACCTGAAGATGCTGGGGTGCCTAAGCATGTATTTGTCTTGTTTATGGACTGCCGGGCTACACAAAAAGCGCTGAAGTCATTTTGCAGCTATCAAACTTTGAGCCATCAGTTTTTTATAACTGAGGGTTACTAAGTGGCAATCTTTTTACACTCCTATAACAAATCCCATTGTAAAAGATTTCTAAATTATTTTTTCTCCATTTGGGATTTTCTCCCAGTAAGTATCCATGCCACTGTGTGGTGCATTTTAAGTAGAATAAAAGTAGTTCACCACTTTCTTTCCCAAAGTACCTCATGGCTTGCAAAGAAGAAAACAGAAAGGATCATCATTCTTGTTTTATGTTTTGCAAGAGCAGAGGTAACTATGGTTTAGGGTTAAGTTTGGAATTTATAAATATATGCCTTGTAATCTGGTATCTACACTTCTGCCATATGCAGTTGTGCAGTAAACATATAATTAGGATTTTAGATGACATAGGCTTAGATTTCCTGCTTTACCACAGACTTGGTTAATCACTTAAGTTAACTGTGCATTGGCTTCCCAAATGTTGTTCAGCAACGATGATGGTCATTTCAAATTTTCAGAGTTAAAAATGGGAGGTAGTGGTAAGTTCATCACATGCCACGTGATGCCTGTGATTCTATTATCTGCCTGTGACACTGGCAGCTAATAGTAAAGCAGCTAGAAAGACTTGGTGTGTTGAGGAAACTTAGAAGGGAAGGTGAACATAATTGCTCCCAGGTATGCACTTAAAAATCAAGGATGTTTTGTCTAGATACTATTATTACTCCATGGAGCCACTGTGAAATACCTAATGACTCCAGAGGGAATATTGAAAGAAATAAATTTTGTTGCTTCCTGGGCACTTAGAGAGTAACTATAGTTAGCAGCTACTTGTTGAAACTGAGATCTTGTCTTGGTTAACAAATTAGAGCATAAGGTATGTAAAATCCAGCATGCAAGTAAAATCCCACAGCCGGATTTTCACACCACTCTCTGTGAGCCAGCTCAACTCCCCAAGCTGACAGGAAAGACAGCAAAACCATGGGTAATTCTCTTCTGGTTTTGGTGAGTTAAATCTCTCAGCTAATGGACTCTGCCACAAGGTAAGTGTGGGAGGAAGACGAGAGACAAGGAAGGAAAGAAGCAGAAGGACAGAATTGGAAAGGCGCGGAGCAAAGGAGAGCAAGCAGGAGGTGATGTCAGCTTAGCACATGAGACCATGGTGGAAATGTGTGCTGGAGGCAGAGGATTACCACCACACAATGTTCTGCCCAGCTTCATTGACCTGAAAAAAGAGCCCCTTAGAAAATCTACCACTGTGTTGGGAACACTTGTACTTTAATAATAACATCTATCTTTTTTTTTTTTTTTTTTTTTTTTCCAAAAAGATGAGTAATTTGGACCAGAGACAAAGAAAAATGAAATTTTGGTTCATCCTGAAGACAGGATGTGGGTGTTTATTTGAGTAAGGGATATTTTTGTTTTTACAGAATTACATGATATGCTGCTTCTTGCTTTGCTATGGACTAAGACAGCTATTCCTAACTCTTCTTGAAGCTACCATGTTCTCCTTTTCACCTTCTGACTTAAAGATGGTCCCTGAAAGAGGCTGCAGGGGAAAACTTTATGAACTGCCTACAGAAAAGTGTAAATGTCCGGCTGACACTCCACAAGTGTGATGCAGATGTTTCAAATCATATTTACATTCCACAAATGTATATTGGATAAGCAGCAACTGAAGTGCAAAGCCCTGGATAGAGGGATTATATTGACATCCTTATGGCCTAGTCACCAAATCTTAAAAACACATATTGGTATTTCAGCTACAATTAAAAATGCTTTTCTAATGTTCTTATACCATGAGTTATGCACAAAATAGTTGTGTGGTGGTTCTTGCCAGGCCCTAATTTTTAACTATTAGCAACGCTTGCTTACAGATGTAAAATACTATGAGACTTTAATGGTTAAATTTGACGGTTTCAGGTAAACTAGGCTAAAGATCCTTCTCTGTAGATCTAGTGGACGGAAAAGCTCACTAGCTTCCACCATAATCTCCACAGAAACTTGCTGGTTCCCTTTTCCTACAGAGATATTGAGAGAGCAGTAGACTACTGCTAAACGACTCTCGGGTCCTGCCATTTACTTACTATCCACGTTGCAATCAAACGTACATACATATAGTAGAGCTAGAGTTAACCTCAGGTCCTCGTAACTGGGGAGTACTGCTGGTAGCAAAGTCCCCGTGTCTCATTTGTAACAGTAAGTACCATCCCCCTCTCACCAGTGACTTTAAACTTATTCAGTATTCTGCAGCCGAACCTCCAGCTGGAGTGCAGATGTAGCTTCCGACGGGCCGGTTTAAAATCCTGCTCCTACTGCCCTAGTAGCTTTTTCTTGGGATAGTTTGCACTGCAGTGGTATCCTAAGCAAGAAATCATCCTCAGCATTTACCTGAATGCCTTTTGGGTGACGCTTCAGGGTCTGTGTACCATCTCAACCCTAACCATGGCACAGCTCTTTGGGGTCAGAGCCAACAGAATCTTCTACAACTGTGCTCAAGTGGGGTTAGGGTGTTGTGGTGGGAGCTGGTCCTTGCTATACTTTCCCCATTATTCAACAGCCTCATCCCAGTCAGCTGCCCCCTTCTCAGCGAGGGCTGGTACTGCTGTTCACCCTCTCCTGACTCCACTGGCAGACCTACAAAGCAGAACCTCTTTTATGGAGGTCTTCTGGGCCATAAATTTTGTGCATTAGGGTAAGCTTAACAAAGCCCCTGGTATAATTGATGTAATCTGTATATTACAAGCTGGGTGCTTGTCAAGGCAGAAAAATTCAGCTGCAAGAAAGGGTTAAACTGCAGATCACCACAGACCTCTGTGGCTCCAGGCCTTATTGGGAAGTGTGCAAGCACATGTCCGTCAGACAAACTACCAAGGAGGGGAAGCCAGCATTTGCAAAAAACGTGACCTCCTGATTTTTCTGGGACACAGGATTCATATGTTTGCTGTGAGTTTAAAATTAGTTGGAATGTCCAACTGCTTCCTTTCATAAGAAATGTTTTCTGACAAGAACGTTGCTGACCCATCCATCTGGAGCTAGGACCGCTTTGACTGGATACTGCTATGACATCTAGAACAGCTAATGACTCTTCTGTGTGCAGTGATCTTTTAATGAGCAGCCAGATCCTGGGAAGAATAAAATAATTCCCCCAAACCAAGAACTTAGCTCACTTTGAAATTGAATCAGAAACCCCAAATGAATGTACTGACTAATCTGTGTGAATGTTCTGCCTAGGATGGACAACCAATTGGTCTAAGCACACTTCATTAACTGTATGACAGCAACACTGACTATAGCTGGAGTACTTAAAATTTAAAGGGTCCAGTATTTCCCAGACTTTTTTTTTTCCTGAGCTTAGGTCCTTACTAATTAAGGAAGTCCAGCTTTATAGGTGGAGCAATACCAAAAAAGTACCAATAAAACTTTTAAAGCTCTCTAAAACATTTTAATACCTTATTTCATGTGGCATATACACAGTTATGACGGTTTGCAAGTTATAAAGTTTTTTATTAGCGCTCCATTGGGAAGACGGCATAACTCAATCATTGCCTTACAACTCATTTAATGCACATCACCACAGCATTTGACTAGCATACGTATCACAAATTGAAGTCAGTAAAATATTTGACTCAGCAGCCCTTAACACAGTTACACAAAGAGAGAGTTAAGTATAAGCTAATTTAAGGAATTAGTGGTCAGTTTTACAAAACACAGCATAAACACACTAACTTTTCTCCAGACTATGCTATATGTTAGCAAAAGCTTCTAGGTCTCACAGCATTTTCCCCAAAGAATGTGCGGTACAAAATTGTAAAATCAAGTGACATGTACTTTAGCATCATTTTATGAAACAAATGGTAAAACTGAAATGGGAGGTATAACATTCATTTTCTCCTTCTCTCTTTCCCTCCTTCCTCTCTTCCCCAACATTTGGAGAGTTTAACTTCAAATAAGTTAAGCAGGACTAGAAGGTTCCCCTTGCAAATGCCTGCTTCTTTCCATGCTTGATGTCATCTGACAAATCCATACGCTATGAGAGCTCAGTCAGCTTGTCCCCAAAGTGCACAGTGATGGTGACACCACACATAGTGCAGTCATTTCTCAGGTGATCATTGCTCTTGATTTCCTCCTTACACAGGAGGCTAAATGCAGAAGGAAAATGAGGTGACTAGCAGAGCATCACAGATGGCTTCTGTATGTGTCCAAGAGAAGAAAGGCCAGTCATCAGCAAAGCATCAGGAGACAAATAATGTTTTCAGCTGAGAGCTTCTCTTGAATTACAGAAGTCTTGGTTAAAAATGCCCTTCTGTTTAACATGGAGCAAACACAGATGGCTGTAGTATAGTAACATAGCATACTGATCTTCCATAATGAACTTGAAGCTTGATGTGTGCAGCAGTGGAAAAAAAGAAAAAAAAAAAAGGTTTAACAGGTGCACATTAAAGCCCCAGATATACAAATGTTTGTGAAACAAGGATTTTAATTTAGGTCTTCAGACATTTAAGGAGTAAAGACTGTGTATTTCTTCTTGTAAGACGATAAGGATTATTTTAAACTGTTCCTACTATTATTACTCTCTACCAGTTGTATTTATAGAAGGTACACTTTTCAAAGCTACATGTGGCCAAGAAATGAAAATTTGCTTGGTTGACTTTAGAACAAACAAATGATCTCCTGGAACTGTTTTCATGGAAATGTGAGAAAAGCCTTCTGGTTACATCATTTACCTGAAATCTAGAACGCCAGTTTAAAAATTGCTATGCTGTCAAATTTGAAACAGGGATATGAACAATAGACCAGAGAAATGCAGTAACCATTGGGGCTATAAAAACAGTCTTGCTTTGGCTTGGTTGTTTAATTATTTATACAAAATAGAATATTCCCAATAAGAGACCAAAAACTTGGCAACGGAGAATAAAAATGTATTATTCCTTGACATCCTTTTGAAAATCTATCTACAACTGGCTGAAGCATATCTGTTTGAAAAGTGCAGAGTTGCAAAAAATTCCAGTGCACTGAACATGCTCCATCCTCATACAGCTCTGATATGTCAGCTGGGTCGATCATGTACCTTCCCAGAGCTGCAAGAGAGGTATGGGTCTCCCCTGACATTACTTAATATTTAGTAGACTGGAAAACAGACTGTATATGAATTTAACATATTGTTTGCCATAGAACAGAAGGAGGAAGAAACAACCTCCCTAATACGGAAAGCTGTAGATTTTGAAAGAGGCAGGAATAAACATGCAAAACAGGCATGTAGATGAACGAGATTTATAGCAGTCCAAGGACAGTGGGTAGCTTAGAAATAGAAGAGTGAATTTAAAAATGGAATAGCTATGAACATTCCAGCCCTGTGTAGGAACCATCAGAGTGTATTTCTTTTCTCCATTGCTTAATAGCTAGTCTACAAAGGGCATGATATCCTAATTCATTTTATTCAAGAAGCAGGGAACCCAAATCTCCTATAGACTTCTGCTGGGGAACATCAAGGTGGTGTCAGTTTTTCAATTTTCCTTTTTTTTTTTTTCCCCAAAATGGGCAAAAAACCAAGTAGATGTTACTAAAACAGTTAAAACCACATAAAATCTCAGGCCAATGTCTTCAGCCAGAATTATGATAATGTGAGAAACTTCAGGATTCTCTGTATATAACCCAGCTATAGACTTAAACATGTATGTGACCCATGCCTTATTAAATGACACCTTAATTTGAGAACTTCTAAGTACTTTGAATCTTGATCATTGAATCTAATGTTCTTTTAACTTGTTTTAACTTCCTTCTTTATAAAACATCAAAGTGTAAAACTTATTTCAAAGAGCCAGTCCTTTATCAGCAGTTAATAGCTCAGTTCTGTTGTGCATACGCAGGCAAAATTCTCATTGAAGTCAGTGTCTAAGTTCAGAGAGTTCCTTTTCACTGGATTGCTTTAAAGAAGTATGGAATTACTGTCCCAGAAAGTATATGGCTCAAATTAACTTGCCACAGCAGTTAGGTTTGGGGGCTACAGACTGGGGACTGGTGGAATTTATGACTGAGTAGGTCCATCAAAGCCATATGGTCTGGGAAGCTTAAGAAAGCCAGGGTAGATGTGAAAGAAAACTGGCAGCAAGGAAGGAAACGTGGGTGCCATTGTGGTGATTTAGAATCAATTCAAGGATGGCCCTGGACTTAGACGTCTAGAAAACTTCTCTTTGTTCAGAAGCAACTACAGGCAGTATATACTGTGTGTTGGGCTGAAGCTGTATGGAAATGCTCACTGAAAGGTTACTGCAACTCCAGCCAGGCAAGTGTTTCCATTTGCTTAGCAAAGGATAATAAGACACCTCATCCTTTGGCTGGCCTTTGGCCCTGAGGACTGACAGGTTGTCATCCCTCTACCTAAGGGTACCAAGAAGTGCCTAGAAAAGGAAGATGTTTGTCATGTTCTCCCAGATGCTCTCCACTGTCATGAATATCTTTCAGGGAAGCTAGATATAGCTAGAATTTGTAATGCCTTCAGGACAGAGGACTTGGCTGCAGCCTGCTAAGATGCTACCCTGTGACTGCCTGCTCTTCACATCTGCTGGAAATAGCTTCTTCCCACTTTTGCTATTTGGATCTAAGGTTGTTGGAATAATGAATGAGGAATTAGTACTAATCCAGCATATTATGCCAAGCACATGGTGACAGTGATTTAACATATTAGCCCAAGACCATGGTGGAAGTGAGCTTTCCCTCCTACATGGAACTGCAAGCTGAGCCGATGAAGCATGGTCCCATTGTGGTTTCTCCTTGCCAGCTGCTGCCCAAGGCAGCTGCCTGTGATCCCAGTTCTCTGCCTTTGCCCTGGAAATTCCTGGGTGAAGGAGTCAGTTTCATCGCTCCTTCAGGGCAGTGACTCCTAGATAGATTTCCCTGCAGGTCTTTGCTTAGGCAGTAACTCTGAGTTTCAAGTGTGTTTCACTCAGCAAATTATATTTAACACCGTAATATGAAAGTTGTGCTTGTAATATGAGGACAGATATTCACCTCCATGGTAAGCAACAGCTCTTTGCCATGTTACACCATGGAGAACAGTTTACAAAGGGAAACAATTCAATTAACAGATAAATAAAAACAGTGATATGGATAGCCATCTAAACATTATAATTTTTATTAACCTTGTTGTCCTTCTGGAAATTGTGAAATTTTTCCAAAAATAAATTTGCATGCGATCTTTTATATTTACTAGAATGTGAGACTAATGCAAATATCCACATTGTTTTTCATATATCATATATAATACTTGTCTTTATTTTTGAAAACTTGTGATTATTGTATAACTTCCCAAATTATTCCATTTGGAAGCACTGCTTTCATTAAGACCACATCTCAGTTTAGGTTCTTTTTTAATGCTCAAGTTAAGGGCCTATGTGGAGAAGACAGTAAACACTTGTAGTCACATGGATTAACAAGGATCTTAACTGTAAATCACCTTTGGAGTTGGAAGCATCTTGTGCTCTACAGCAGACATCTCTGAGGAAGCTTTTCCACAGTAGCAACAATATCAGCTGTTAATTGGTATAACAGGTACTTCCTAATCATTTTGTAATATATTTGTCTTTGGCTATTTTTTGTTGTTGTTGTTTGCATGAACTGATCATGGTGATGCTTTTGTTAAAGTTAACTGTGGACTGAGGCTTGTGTTATGCAATAGAGAACTACTCCACTTTTTCCCTCTGAGAAAACATTTCACTCCTATCTCACTTCATGCATGGTTTCCTGAGTTTGATCATGTGTTTTCGGGCATGGAAATGGCTGTCCTTGCCTTATTAAGACATTGACATGAATATCCCTGGAGGAGCAAGGAAAAGCTTCAACATTGAAACGAGGCTTGGGACTGAAAGTTCTTGTCTCATTCATTTATTTGCTGATGGTGGGGTGGGTGTGTGTGTGTGGCATAAAGGAGATTTAATGAATACTGCAAGTCAGAGACTATATTAATCTAGGTATTCACATACAGACAAATATTTATATACTTGTAGTATGAGCTTACTGTTGAATCAGAGGTTGGAGATGAACATTATTCATTGGTGGTAAAAGATATCTACCTCTATTCAAGAAGACATATGTATCTACTATCTTGCTTGAAAGCTTGAAGAACTGACTTCTCTGTGTAGATATCAGGTCACTTTTGTGCTCACTCTAATGCTCCTGGATGTCCTCTCATACCTCATCACAGGCTCTGCTCTGTCCTCAACCCTCACTGCTTGCATTGCCATAAAACCATTATAGGAAAACTCTTCTGCACATTCCAATGACCTCTGGTTTAAAAAACAACAACAAATTCCCAAGGCCTTTCTAGTTTTATACAATTCAAAGTGAACTAACAATCCTGTGTATCACATTCTTCCCGGCTTCCTCTGATCTGAATGCAGTAAAAAGCACAGAATAAGCAGAATCCGAGACGGGCTAAAGCAAGTCTCCTGAAAGGTGCCACTCATGTTCTTTGTGACATGAGGAGATGGTATTTCCTTGGTAGTGAGTTCCAGTGGAGTGCTACTTCAACTCAGAAAACACGTGTGTAGCACCTTGTCTTTTTGGCTCCAGCATCAGCCTCTGGCACAGCTTCTGATTCTGCCAGGGAACTGAGCAGCTTTCTTCCTGGTGGTGAAAAATTGGCCAGTCTCCTCTTAGTCTTCTGCCATAATGAACTAAGGAGGTAGAGTTAAATTTTTCCCTGCAAGCTGTTTTCGCTGATCCTTCAACTTTTTCTGTATGTAGATGTCCTTTCTAAAAATGTCACCTTCCAGACACTTGCCTGAAATTTACTACAATTAATAGTAATCCTGGATAAGTGTTTTAAACTCAGTGGTTCTGAGTGTTTCATGCTCTGAGTGCTCAACTTGAGAGGCCAGAAGGGGCCTGGATCTTATGGAAACACATGCTTCTCTTTTTGAAATGTCTAAAACTTGTTTGCATACAGCATCACCAAAACACAGTTACCTCTGGTGCTGACAACAGCGATCAAAAAGTCACATAAACAATGAAAGACTGGGGAAAAAGCTAAAGTTTTGGATAAATATATGAGGGCAAGTAACAGTTCCTATTAAAAGATCCCATGGTACTTTTCATATTCACTGAGACAAGACCTTATTTTTTTAGGCCTGCATCTGAATGACCCAAACACAAGTAATCATGGATGCGTGTAATTTTTTTCCCCTCCTCCTGCTTGATCCCAAATTTAAATCATAATGCTGAACTCATGACGTCACTCTCAATCATTTCCACATGGTTTCACTTGTAGGATCAAAAAGAAGGTGAAGCTCTCTTGTGTCAGCAGAAAGCTGATTTGGGGGCTGGCAAGAAAATTCAATGAAATTTCTAGTAATGACAAGAAGACTTCAAGGAAGCCTGCAGGTAAAGTACTATTCTTTTTCCATAAATATTTGTTCTGCCTCAAATTTACCACATTGGTAGAGGTGCAGTTTTAAAGGGGGTTGTGCTGGTAAGGACATCCCGAATCCTCAGATGCTCCAGTTCCTTTAGAAAGTATTTTCTGAATTTAAAATCCACAGGTGAATTCCAGAAAATAAACCTTAGTGATAATCAGGGTAAGATAACAGCATGTTGGGTTGTCCAGCTTCATATTTCCATTTTCTCTGGTACATTAGCTTTCTAAAGGTGGCATTTTGGCTCTAATCGAATGGAAGGGCAAAGGTTACCGCATGTGAGGCTGTGGCTGCTGGAAAAGAGAACAACCACCACAATGGTGGGGAAAGGCAGGCCACCAGCGCTAGGCACGGAGAGATGTGGGAAACTGGCAAGTAGGAAGAGGAT
Source organism: Streptopelia decaocto (assembly GCF_964273445.1). Classification (NCBI taxonomy): domain Eukaryota; kingdom Metazoa; phylum Chordata; class Aves; order Columbiformes; family Columbidae; genus Streptopelia; species Streptopelia decaocto. The sequence continues at coordinate 35,535,556 of NC_138655.1, read as the reverse complement.
GTCATTTTCTGAGAAACCAGGAAATGAGCTCTGCGTTCAAGCATTTCTATTTCTGGTATAAGAATTGCAAATATCGCAGGAGATATTTGATACTGAGATGAGGAAATATGTGTCAGGCCTTTTAGTCTTAAGCTTTTGTCTTTGCATGGGCTGCTTTTGTTCAAGCAAGTAACAATGGAAAAGAAGGGATTTGAAAAAAAAAAAAAAAAAAAGGCTTCTGCGCAGCATTTCCCGAACTATTTTTCCCGTGCCCCTCTCCCAAGTGAACTCTATGGTCTGTGACCCTTCTCTCCCCCTTTCTTCCCCAGCTCATCCAGCATTCAGGACTACAGCCGCTCATCTCAGCTTGCAGCCCTGCCAGTATCTCTCGTACCCCCCTTTCTTTCCCAGAGGGTGAGTCCTAGTTTGGGAACCTCTGTTTCCACTGGATTTCAGTTCCTGGCAACCTATCTGTAAAATACTTGGACCAAAAGGGAGCTGTTCCCCAGAGACTGTGATGCTAATTCTGCAGTGTGGCGCTGGTGTGAATTCAGAGCAAATCTCCTGGCTGCACACCAGCGTCGTCCTGCTGGGTTTGTCCTGAGATGCGTAAAATGAGAAAACTTCTACAACACATTTTTTTAAGTGTAGCACCTCACTTTTCTGCCCCTGAGGTTAGCTGCGCTATTTGCTTAGCAAAATGTCTCTGTGCTCATTTCTATTCTGCTGCAGCCCAGAGACATTCTCCTCTTCTGCCAATAGCCTTTATTAATTCAGATAGTTTTCCTTCAAGTTTCATTAGTTCTATGTTTTAAAGGAGAAATCAGCCATTAGCTGGGGGGGGGAATACAGTTTTCATTGCTCTTGCAGATCTCTTGGAAGCCAGTTTCTCATCCCTTGGAGGGTGAAGGCAACAGCAATGCTCAGCACTATTTGTTTATCTATCTAAATACGGATTTTAAAGACTCATTATAGTCATTTGACTTCAAAACATCTCTTGGCCCCAGAATACCAGGTAATTAAAACAAATAGACAATTTCATGGAAATTCTGCTCTTCAGTTCAAAGGTTTCTGAATTACTCAATCATCTCATCCCTAAACCAGTGTATCCTTCTCCCAGTATCTGTTTGCTATTTCGAGGCTAATGCATGTGCATCTAAAACAAGGAAAACAATAGTGAGATGCTTTGGGGATAATATGGAAGTGAAGGGAAATCATTAGTTTTGATCTCAGTGGTAATGCTGGACATAAGACATTTGCCTGGCCCATTATCATTGACCCTGAGTGGGGACACCAGTGTGACAGGCACCTTGTTCCCTACACCACCCCACATCTAAGACCCATTTATCTTCCCTGCCATGCACCCAAGCTGGGAGAAATTGCTAGGTGTTGTCATGGCCTTGTCATCTATGGCACCTGACAGGCTTCCCCTTTGTGACAGCAGGTGAATTTAGATTATATAGGGAGATATTTTTTTTCCTGAAACCCAACAGCTGCTGCTAGTTGCCAGGGATAAGTCTATCATGAACAAAATATGTCACAGTTCCAACCCCATGCATATGAGAGGATTTCTGCCTGTCTCTCCTGCAGTAAAATTGTCTGTGAGAGGCGGCCGATCTCCCCATGCCAGCTCTGCTGGCTGAGGATGCAAGGCAGCTCCGCAGGGACCGTGGCGAGGACGTCCATCAGAGCACCTGTCAGGCCAGCACTTGAACTTGCAGGAGATGTGGGTGATCGCTAAATTTGTTTCCAAGACTGCTTGCAATATAAAAAGAGACAGTGATAGAACTGCACAGAAATACAATCTGATGTAAAATCACAGCAGTTTTCTACCTTTTAGAAAGGTTTTGTAATGTGTTTGAACTGGCCACCTGGCTGTCTTTGGCTGGTGTTGCTAATCCTTCAATGTCCTTCACCGGTGTCCTTGATACTTTAAATTAGCTAATATTTTTAGAAAATTTCAATTTTTATTTTCAATTATGCTCTGGATATATCACCAGATATTTTTCATGTCAGTGTGATTAAAATGCCTAATCCCCTCAGATAAATTTACAATGATTTAAACCACTGTTAAAATTCAGCTTTAAGATTTAGGAGAGTAAAAAGCCGAGTAAATTTAGGAGCCAGCAATTTTTACAAAAGGTTTTTTTCACTCTCCTGAAACATTGGGACAAATCCTTTGCAGAGGCAAACACAATGCAAGTGCTATGCTGTTACGGGAGGATGTCTTCTGCATTCATAGAACTGGGGTGCCCCAGTAGTTGGGTCCCCAGCCAACAGCTGAAAAGACTGTGACAGCAAAGCAGTGGTGTGCCCTGATCTGGTGCTGGGGACAACTGAGACTGCACCCATGTGTTTAGGAAGAGTCAAAAGGATCCAGTTCTTACCCTGTGGACAAGACGTGAGCCTTAATTTGGGATGGAAAGCACCCTCAGCAGTGACTGCTGCTTTTTAAAAATTATCAGAATTAAACTCCAGTAAAACAGCCTTCAGAAAACCCCATATATGAAGGGCTTTTTTCCTGGGAGGTTTGTATGTCATTCTGCTTGTGGGAATGAAGAAGCTCAGAAAATACAATCAGTGAGTAAAAAAGATTAAGTGGCCTAGCCAATGCATTATGTTCATAAAGGCATTATTTTCTGACATCATCATAGCATCTTTCTCTATGTTTTTCCATATGTTCTTGACTTTTCACCAATCAATATATAGTGAAACTTACATGTGTTAATATTTGGATCTAATAACTATTGAGCTGTATTAATTTTCAGTTTGCTTAAGTGAGGTACCAATTCAGGCCCGTGTTTCTCAAAAATATTATTGACATAACTTATTTTTAATATGTACTGTATTGTACAATGTGTATAAGCAAACTTTCCAGGATTTTTTTGTGGTCTAAACAAATGTCTTTGTGATTATTAATATTCAAAATAGAAAAAGATGCTCTGTTCTTTTTGTATTATAGTTTTTTAAATTATTATTTATTCTCTTGAGAGAGAGAGGTTGAAATTTCAGAGCCACAAAGGGCTTTCATGTATTTGGGAGTCAGATTTCTTTTGGAAATGTAAATATAGCTATTTTCAAATCTGAAGGGCCTGCAAAAAGTGTCTGGGTTGTTAGAATGAATTGCTAAATTATATGTTCAGGTGTTAAGTGTTATTACATCACAGCATGAGTGTAGGAAATGAGATCACCCAAAGGTACCACAGGCACTGCAATATTAAGAACTGGGTACTGCAACTGTATTTATCTCCTGGTTTGAAATCTTCCCCTGTTAAAACCACTCATTAACTATTCTGTTGAATGCTGTGAAGGAGACCAGGCTGGGGTGGAGGGCTACAATGAATTCAAACTGAGTTTTCAATTAAAATCCACACTCTGTTCTGTTTCTGATAATCTCTAAATACTTTAGAAGAAATGATCATTATGACTGTGTTTAATCTGTTTTCAAAACAGACTGTGAAATAGCCATTGTGTACGCACCTTCTGTTTTTATAACTTCTGCGCTTTGATATTGTAATTGATGCAAGTGGGTGCAATTAAATCTTTATTTGGAAACTTACACCAAAGCAAGTCATTCAGAAGAAAGCCACCAATGTGCTTTGACTCTGGATTCTCACACATATTTGCACTTACAATCAAAGCTTTTGTTCTGTTAAACTAACAAGGGCTGTTTAGCATAAGAAAGAGTTAACACAAGCTGCCTTAGGTTGTGCTAATTTCAGGAATAACACTTGAATGGGGAAAAAAACTGCAGAAAACTATGCTGTCCTAAAAAAAAAATGATCAATTTTTACTTTAATAAGTAACTCATCACAAGTAGAAAGTTTATTGTTAAAAATGACTGATGATACGTCAACTATTACTGTCGTTCAGTGATAAATACCTCTCTCCTGATTTTCTTAAGTTAAAGATCACAAGAGAGCAGATCAGATCTTTAGCTCAGACTGCCTCTAAAATACCCAATGAACTCAGCTACTTCCATTTGTTGGGATTTTACATCAGCACATGAGACAGGCAGGGATCAAAATCTGCAGTTAGCTCTAATGCCTGGTTTGTTAACCGGTCTTTATTGTTAGTGCTGCGACACAGCTACTGATCAGCTATCACACATCACTATGTGTCATTCAGGTACTGCTGTCTTAAAACCTAGCTATGGATTCATTTGTGTGAAAGGATATTTTGTAGAAGGGTAAATTCGATTCATTTCAGTGAAATGTTCTGTCTACTTGGTCCCACTGCAGGGCCAGGCTGCAAAAGCATGGAGCTTGGTTCAGGCTGGCAGCTGCTTCTGGAAAGGCTACAGGTCAGAAGGTTTTTTCTTTTGCTCAGAGACTCTTAAATAAAAGAGAGAATCTTAAATGCAATAAAAGATGGTGTGTATATGTATACATATATTGACATACATATAAACCATAATTTCTTTTTCTTCTCAGAAAGTTCAGGTAGACCATTTTACCACTTATAAAGCAAAGCCATGGTAACACACAGTGGGTGTAGTCAGGTGTAAAACCCCTTACAGCAGGCTTAAAAATGTCTATATTTGTTTATCTGGAAAATACCATCTTGCCCACCTTGAGACCCAAAAAGAAAATTTCAAAAGGGTGATCTTTGGCAGAATACATCTCCAGCACAAGCCAAGGCTATTTATGGTGTTCCTATATCAGGCTGTCTTCCTGACAAGAAAGGTCAGACTCTTCATGTCTCTCAAACAAACATGACAGAAACACTAACTTCAGTCTAACCCTATCACTATGAGGAAATCAAACTCAACTTCACTGAATACTTCTTTATTGTCAATGAGACTGGTTCAAATAGCACCTGGGCTAATGCCTAAAAAAAGTGCTTGTTTTCTGGTGATTGCCTTTTGAAGGCCTTCAGCATCTCAGGGACAGGTCTCACCCTCTGTTGTAGGACAACTGCCCATTAGTAGAGCACTTTCTGTCCCTTCTGCAGATGATGGTTGTAAAGCATCTCCAATGTGACTCGCCTGGAGTTTGTGTGAGTTCCAAAATTTGATTTTAAGATCAGCATAAGCCCATTTAAGGTGAGACTGTTTCTGAAAGGAGATGTGCTTTCTTCCTTTTCTCACTTGTCTGTACATTTCTGTGCCTTTTCTTGTGTCGACACTAGCATTTTCATAGCTTTTGGTCTGATTAAACCTGACAGAAATTTACCCACCCAAAAAAAAAAGTAAGCGGTCAGCTAATGTTTATGTAAAGACGTCAGCAGGAACAAGAACAGGGAGGAGCAGAGCAAGGGAAAAGGATGGAGTGTGGCTTCCAGTGGTATTTGCTGGATGTGAACCTGCCCTCTGAAACTGCACCATCTGCCGCTGGAGTGCAGCTCCCAGCTGGCTCTGTGGAGCTGTTGTTGGACTGCATGTCAGACCACAGCCCTTACTACAGTTCTTTTGCAAATTCTGATTTTTTGGTGTAAAAGCGACTCGTTGATAGCATTCAGTTTGAAGAAAGTGTCAGAAAGGCCTTGGATTTATTCAAGTGTGGAATGAAAACAAATTTCAAAACTAGTTGCAAAATGGCATTTCTGTCCTTTTTTTAGAACCATGTGTACAGACTTGGAAAGAGAATGAGCCAGCTATAAAAATATTCTGAATTCCTTGGGACTGTACAGAAGTAAGAATGCCTCTGCCTTTTATACATATCTAACTGAGCAGGTTCCACCTTCCCACTGATAGATATCAGAATGAAGGAAGAGGAAAAATATTTTTCCCTCCCTTCAACCAAATGTGGAATTCAAATAAAACCAAAATAAACTAGCCAGGCAAATATTATAACTTCCTGCTCCAGTCCTTTTAAAATTCAGCTTCACTGACACAAGCTTGGAAAAGATTCAGTGCCCCAAATTGCCACTGAAAGTAAATAATAATTATATTTGCCATAAGAGGAGGTTTTGGGTAAGTGTCAGCCTAAGGACAGCAAATGGGACTATCAGTTGGGAGTTTGCTTTTGCTGCTGTAGTAGGTTTTGCTTGGACAGAGAGAAGAGAGGAGAGAGAAGAGCTGAAGGGCTCCTCTGGCCCATGGTGGCATCAGGAGGAGCAAACATTGTACCAGCCAGACTTCCACTTTGCCCCTTTCAGTCCTGTGCCTCTCTTCTCTCCTGTGTCCCTTCCCCTTTAGTGGTCACAGTCTGGGAGGTTGCAAGGGGCTGCCTAAGTAGAGGCAGGGAGGGTGACTGGGTGGCTGCTGTGTTAGAGTGCAGTGGGGGAGCACCGTGGGTACCAAGAGGCAAAGAGGGGAACCATGAGGATGAGGAACAAGATCCTCCTGTGCTACAGGAGTTGAAGAGAACGTGCAGAGGTGGGCAGACTGTCACAAGGGTCAGGAATCTCTTTTCTTACCTACAGCCTTTCAGAAATGCCACAGCCAGCAGGCTCTGCAGCCCAGTGTCTTTTTTCAGGCTCTGTCTTTTGCGAAATGCCCCCTGAAATGTGTGGAACCCTGTTAGCACTGTTTTCCTTCAACTATTCCCCTAAAACCTTTTACTAACCCCTCGAAAACCTTTCCCCTTCTTTGAAAACCTTCCAGCTCCTTGCTGCCCAGCTTGAATGTCCTCAATCACTTTTCCTTTCCTAAAATTTAACTAATACCGTCCTGTTCTCTAAAGCACCATGACTTTTTCCACTATTTCTCCCCCAATTTTTTCTACCACCACTACAACACTGAAATTTGCCTATCATCCTTTCTTCATCCTTGGGACAACACAATTACGTCTAGTCCAGGCAACTGAACAACCTGCTGCTCAATAGACCTCTCAAATGGCATCACTCGTGACTGCCTAAACTAGCTCTGCCTGGAAACAAATGACATCTCTCTTCTTTTTTGTCACTGAAGACTGCCATCAACATCAATACAGGACCCACACCTATTCTTAGGACTTTTTATACATCCAGAGGGATTTTTCTGACCTGCAAAGTAATCATGATGTCATCCAGCAACTCTCCACCCCACGTTAACAGTCCCCTCTTGGCCTTTTTCGATATTACTTTTCAGTTTTCACTCTGTCCTCACTTTTTTTTTTTCCTTACTGACACAAGATGTGAGACATAGATATTTTCAGGAGGTGAACTAGAGGTTTTGGCAGTGGACTGAGGACATTCTGGGCTTTTGGCACCTAGAAAGGGAATGACAAGTGGTTTGGGTCAGTGAGATAAACATATTTACTTTCTTTTCTCTTTTTTTTCTTAAAGTAGCTGGCTGCATTTGAATTGTTATCTGAAGGTCATGTTTATAAACTCACTATTTTATTTTTCAGTCTACGATATCCTTGATTTAGGCCCAGCAACAAGGATTTAGATGTAGATATTTTCTATACATGTCTACACACATATTTTTAGGGATGGATATTGGTATTTAAGTCATTCTCCTGTGTAGGAGAAGGTACTAGTGGCACTCGAGACAGTGCTAGAAGAACTTGTCTCCAGCAAATACATTCTCCCATGCAATAAATACCACCTTATCATTCTTTCAGTGACTTGGGGCTGCATCATGACTTCAATATGTGCTTACCTTAGGTGTTATGACTACATCAAGGTTTATGGTCAAGAGGGCCTTGAGTGAGTCTGCCAGCTATTACAGCTGTATTAGCCTACCTGTTTACTTGTAGGTGCTGGTTACCTTAGGTGCCAATTTCTTTGAGGCTAATTGTCTTAGCAGGTGCAGCTCTGAAGTTAATTATATATGAGGCAACCTAAGCATATTGGCCTGTTTTCTCAGTGAGAACAGAAGAAGTGAGACTGAAAAGGCCCTGTTACCATATAAAAATTGCTATGCAGAGGTATAGCTGGTCCTGCAACGTGTCTGGTATTTCTGTTCCCAAATACTCTCATCATTCTGTCTGAGATGAAATCACAAAGGGGTTAAAATAAATACTTTCCTAAAGTGTTATGGGAATTGCTGATGCTTTGTTGTTATAAAAATAAAAGGGCTACAGGGGCTGTTGTTTCCTTCACTCACTAGAAAAAACGAATCTGTATGTTACACTATGTGAATTCCCACGCTGTGTCCAGAATAACATCATGAACGTAGTTGTTTTTTAAGAAAGTGGTACTTGGACTATAAGCAACATAGAGTCATAGTCAAAGAGGGAAATGGTAAGACCGAACTGGAACTGTCATGAATAAAGTTTTACTGATTTTGGTGAGTTTAAGCTAGGAGTCATTCAAGTCCTACGGTCCTTGTCACTGCATTTTTTTCAGGCTGGAAATTTTCAATAAGGGTGAAGATGAGAATCGTGTAAGAGGGAGGGACTTTAAGATGACCATTGGTCATCAGTTTACTAGTAATTAACATTAAAAGTTATGAGACATTCTGACTTCTAAATTGTTGGCATTTTTTCTGTTTTTGTTAAGTATTGGATGGTTTACCTCAAACTTTTTCAGTAATGAAATTGAACTCTGTCCAAAAATGTGAAGTCAGCACAAGTTCTGAGAGTACATTGCTCACTGAGTTCTCACACTTTAAAGCCTTATAGACTCCATATATACTCTCCCTTTAGCGCTTTCCCTTCTGCTGAGCATGGGATCACTGATGTTGTGCTGACTGGGTAAGTCTGTTGATTTTCTTGCCTTTATTTTCCAACTGTCTGGTGTGTTGAGCTCTTCCCAGACTCACTGATCACTTGTTTACTGTGCTGGAGTTGGAACTCTTGGCCAACTGGCAGCTGAGAAGGGAAGAACCGCAGCTTCTCAGTGCATTAAATTGTCATATTAGGCTCTAGCTTGGAAAAACTTTTGCTGGCTTTGTATTCTTTTTCCCTAAGCATGACATGACAAATATGCAAGGTTTTCGTTTGTTGTTGGATTTTTTTCTTCTTATTCTTTTTTATTTTGGTATATTAAAAAAAAAAAAAAACACAAAACCAAAACAACACAACACAACAAACGAACAAACCCCCAAACCAAACAAAAACAACAACAACAAAACAATACTAAAATCAAACCAAAATAAACCAAAAGAAAAACCACCAACACAACCCTGTTTAGCTATGACAAATCTAAACAGCTCTCCTGCTAGGGTAAGAAACATCTTTTTTTCATTATTGCAATGGCCTTGCTTGGTACTGAATTACTACGCAACCACTTCTAAGGGACTTACCTTAGAAGAAAGAGCAACTGAGGAGAATGACTGTTTTTGGAGGGGATGTAAGTGAAGCAAGACAAATTTGGGACTGACGATCATTGCAACCATTAATCTTCTGGGGGCAAGTGATAGTCATGACAACAATCTGACAAATTCTAAAGCACTGTGATGAACTGGGTCAATTATGAACTTTTGTCTGTCTCACTTCCACTCTATCCTCTGTTCTAGTTACCCCTCAGGGGAACTATTTTTAGCATTGCAGACCTGAGATAAATTGTAGTTGGGTACAACTTCCATACCATCTGATTCTGTTGCAGAGAAGATGGAGGAGGGCAGGAGAGCTTCCTTTAAAAATTGAAGAAGGCTAAACTCTTCCATCCCACAACAGCCATGCACAGGCAGGTGTAATTGTGAGTCTGGAAATGCACTCTGAATACATTTCTAAAACAGTCGTTTTGTACCTAGCATACGTATGGATTCATTATTAAAGAGTACATGCATATGTCCTTATACATTACCCCAGAAAACATGGAAGTTGTTCTGGGACACCCAAACTAGCATCCATGCTTCTGTGATACAGAATCCTGCATTTTCCTGTACTTGCACTGCATGTAACTCACTGAATCTTTCAGTATTTTGGACACATTAACCTTATTGTATTTTTACACAGAATGATCTTTGTTGGAATATTATGTTCAAATGAATGGATTTGAACAGGCAAAATAAGGAGAAAGCTACCCCAGCACATATTTGGTTGCATGTCCTAAAGTTATCTATTTCTTCCTCCTCCAGACATTTTAGAAGAGTTGATCTTTAACTACACCACTCAAAGCTCTCCAAGTTTGATAGGTGCACTCTAAGAGCCCAGTAAAGCAATTCAGAGGACTGAAGTGAAGGAATGTCTGACTCCTGAATCATGTTTGGCCGTGGGCATGGGCTTTCAACATGAGGGAACACACAGAGGTGCCAGGAAAATGCTTTTAAAAGACCATGTATCTGTGAAATTTGGGTGACTCCAGGTTAGGAACCAGCTGAGCATATTTTTGCACAGAATATGGTTTGGGATTTAGCACTCAGATTTTATATGAGCCCATGTCTGACTTTGGAATGCCTACATGTGGAGAAAAATAAAATTAACTGCTGACTTCAGTAGCAGCTGCTGTGTACTCAATACTATTGACTAGACCATTTTTGCTTAGGCTTCTGAATATGAATTTATGAGCCAACCTTTAAAAATCTTGGCTGAAGTTCTTAAAAGGAGTTCATCTCTCTTTTACTACCCATGAGGAGGCCCAAAAACACACCAATAGCTAAATTCTTTAAGAAAGAAATAACAGCTGTACCACACTAAATCATGGGTATACTAGGCTTGGCACACTCCAATGGTGGAAAGTAGTAGATACTTGGGGTAAAGCATAAGAATAGGACAAACAAGGAATGATGCTTGTCCAGGGTCCTCTCCAGGCAGTTCACAGATTCCCTGCACCAAAAGTTCTGTATTTTTATTTGGTTGCTATGAGTAGATTTTTTTTTTCCATGAACTCACCCAAATACCTGAATACATGTAATTGTTTTCCTCCACTGCATCCTGCAGCAAGGAGTTCCAAGTCTTCTCTGTGCTACATATGAAGAAGCGTATCTTTCTGTGCTGCACAGAAAGCACAGAAACTTGCCATTTGGAACATGCCATTTGCTGGGATCTTTGAGAGAAACATTTGTTGAGATCTCCTTATTTAGTTTGTTGGGGGTTTTTTTTGCCACTCAGGATTTTAGAGGCCTTTTTATTAATCTCTTTCTTTAGTATATCACCCAAGCTCAACATGAGCCTCTGCATGCGTACAGTTTAGACTAGAATCTGACTGTGGACTTGTCTGTGGATTTATAGTCATGTTCTAGGGCCTCTCCTGTTCCTATATAAACTCTTCAAAATAATTGGATCCGGGGTAGACTTAAAACGATTCAAGAAAATAAAAAAAGAAGACTATTCATATTGACAGTGGAGACAGAGTGAGGTTGCTGCAGGAACCATGAAAAATCCCCTTTAATTACTTTCAAGAGCTGAAAATGCCAGAGTTGAGAATTACATGAGGTTCTTGAGCAGAAGTGCACGTGTGCAAATGTGTACGTATGTTTGCACAGACACACAAACTGTCAAGGCCATCTGTGCTAGAGGAAAGGTGGAGAGTTTGGTCTGGGCAAGGCTGGGTGAAGTTCAGTGCCCTGGCTTAAAGACACTGCTGGTTACTAGGGAAATTAATTAGAGCTAATAAGTAAGGGACATGCTAACTGTGGGAACAAACCAGGAGTGATTATTTCTCAATATCACAATTACTTCCAATTAATCTTATATATTAGGATTGTCTTGAATTACTTGTGTAAAGCATTATTCACTTTGTTACAAGTCTTATCTGAGTGGGGTCAGTCTGACCTTAGCAGTTAACAAGTTTGAGAGTCAGCTTGAAAACCTGTTTTATGATGCATTATTACAACAGTATTTCAGGTACAACTCTTCCAGCGCAGCTTTCATTTCAGCCCTTAAAACCTAAACTCTTTGCAGATGGCAGTCTGGATACAGGAGAAGTGGCAGAAAAGGCTGTTATAAAGTGTCATAGCAAACTAGATCTGGCTCCAGTCGTAAGAGTAGTGGTTAAATTATCCCACAACATCAGCAGTAGCTTTTTTGTGAAAACACAGTCATGTGCAATGTTTAGGGCAATTGCTAACATTGGTTTTGGTGATGAAAGTTTGTATTTCAAATCCTTGAAAAGTCTTTGAAGATGTGTGTATGTGGGTCTCTGTGGACAAAACACGCAATTAGGGGTCCTTTTAACCATGACAATTTTATACCACTGTGACTTGACGGGCATCAACAGAGGCATCCCTGACTTATGCAGGAAAAAAAAATAAAAGAACTGGGCCTGTACATCATATGAATGCCCATTATCTTCTTTATATATATTTATACACAGATAGAATACATGACATTGTGTAAGCATACACACAGCACAACATAAAATAATTGTACTGCACATAACTGTCATTCATGTTGGTTAGCAGTATCTAGAGGTTAAATGCTGTTGAGTTTGCATCTCATCTGACCAATATCAAACTGAGCAGCCATGAGTTGAGCTGCATTTTATGCAATGAGTCAGTACACAGGGTGATACAGCACTATTTTTTGGGACTTTTTGCTATTCCACATCTCTGATAACTATACATTTTTAATGCAGAGTTACTAATACAATACTAGTAAGAATCACAGCTAAAGAGAATGTAAATTAGTTTAATAATGTCTCCAGGGCTTTCCAAGTGTGTAAGGTTATCCATCCTGTTTACAGACTACAGTCTGCTAGAGTGAAACAAAATCAAACCAAACCCTTGCCCTGAAGACATAATTGGCACTGTTAAGAATTTTACAATACCCCAGGGGCAGTAGTTGCATCCCTAGTTCACCACATATTATTGGCAAAAAATATTGTTTAGTTGTTTATTTATCTGGAATTAGCGGATTAGGGCGTAATGTTTTTGTAAATACCCAACATCTGTGAAAGCAGCTTCAGTTTAATAGGCTGAAACAAACACCATCCAATCACTTTTGGGAAGAATTTGAGCAAACACAATTGTGACTACAGTTTCTTCTTTTTCCTTTCTTCTCCAGGTTAGCTCTGATAACAGCTAGCGGAGCACAAACCACGACTCTTTAATTTCTCTTTTCATGAAGTATTCACTTTGCCACTAGTGATTCAAAAATAGCCTTGTGTAAGGTGTTAAAGAACAAGTCAGCCAAATCAACATTTCAAGACTCTCATATGGCTTTCATAGAGCTGTGTAGAGTGTGTCTTTTCACAATTGCAAACCTTTCTTCAAGTTGGATGTTAACACTTTCAGAGTAACTTTTAATGCCAGAACGACGTTCCTCCCTTTCAGTTCAAAGAAAACACAACATCTGTCATAATATGAAATGTAGATTTAATGCAAGTGTCAAGTCAGGCACTTGGTAATGAGGTAAAACCCCTAGAGATGTTAAGTCTCTCGTCCACGCTATCCTATTACAGGGAGGGGAAAGAACTGTTTCTTTGGCACTTAGCAGCTTTTCTGTGTCCCTTATCTATACTTCCCGGACATAAATTAACGTATTTTCCTGGCAGTGGCCCTCAGAGCGAGAAAGGTGTGATAATGCTTGCTTTGTGGCCGAGGGAAACTGAGGTACAGACTAGACATAGTCGAGATCTGCCGAAGCACTTGCCCAGAACCCCCAGCCCCTGCTTGGCGGCGGGTTTGGTGGGTGCCGGATCCCGAGGGGAAGGGCAGGGCAGGGAGACTTAAACTCTTGAGCTGCATCCCGCAAGAAAGTCCGAGAGGGCGCGGCGGTGGCGGAAGCGGTGGGGAAGGGGGGAAGCAACAGGCTGGTGGCACCGTTTCCCGGAGCGGGGCGCGGGGAGACCCGCTCCGGGAAGCCCGGTGCCGAGCCCGGGGCGGGAAGCCCGTCGCAGGGCCGGGGCGCGGCGCGGCGGCCGGAGCTGTCACAGCAACGCCGCTGGGCACGCCGGGGAGGCCAAGCGTTTACGCCGAGTCGGGGGATGCGCAGGCTCGTGGGAAGGACTTGTAGATTGCTGTGCTGAAGTAGAAATATTTGCCTTTTGGATCCCTCTCTCTTCTCCCCGCCTTGCGCCCCGGTTTTCCTCCTGCTTCTCTCCGCTGTTCACCCAGGAAGGCAGGAGGCAGCCACAGGGTGATCACGGCACCGTAAGAAGTTGAGATTTCGGGATGCAAATGTCACATTGCAGTGCAAACGACTCCCACATTAGCACTTTATCAGGATTTCAAACTGCATCTTTTATCTCTTTTAGAAAAGCGTCTCTCGGAGGAGATTGCCCTCAATAGACCCTCCATTAAAAAAAAAGGGATTTTAGTGTTTCTCTTGTGCTTCTGTGCATCCCACCGTGAGGGGGTCCCAGTGGTCCCTCGGGAATACAAGGAATTGTGAGAAGTAACACAACTGGCCACCACACTAATCCACTCCCTCTACCTTCCCGCTAGTACCTCCCCCTTCTGCTCTTTTTTTCACTAGCAGCCCTTTCTCAAAATCTCAGGTTACTTTGCTAAAGAGTTCTCAGCCCTATAGTTTCTGCCCTTGTCTCTGCCTCCAGCTCCTTAAGAGCCACCCAGCCCCAGCGATTGGATTGGGCAGCCCGTCCTGACACACCACTGTGCTGAGTGCTTGAGGACGTGTTTCAACAGATGGTTGGGGTTAGTGTGTGTCATCACACTCGAGTGGGGATTAGGGGAGAGAGGCAGCCTTGCTGGAGCTGTGTGGTCTTCCCCAAGTGTGAGCTGCAAGCAAAAGAAGAACTACCTAGCTTTGGGGGAGAAGAGGGAGGAATCGTTTCCAGCAGCTCAGAGGGAAAAATAAAACCCCACACTTTGTTCAGGTAAAGTAAAAGGCACCTCATGCCTCTCTCTCTCTCTCTCTTTCTTTTTCCTTCCCTGTTTCCAGAAGAATGCTAGCACAGCACACTTGTCAAAGCCAGTTGCTGCAGCCTTATCAATGCTGCTATTGTACGGCTGACAGATAACAGCGAGCGCAGCCTGATGCTTGGCTGTCTTGAGCGAGCTAACACTCTTAACGCAGCTAAGGTCACGCTTTTGAAGGCGCAGATTAGAAAATCTCCTCTGGAGCGATGGCTCTCCCCGCCGCGGGTGCCTGCGCTCGCCCTCCCGCGGGCTTTGCTCGCCGCTCCCGCACACACGTGCTGTGCCCGGACCCCCGGCGCAGGGGACGCGGCAGCCGGGTCGTCTCGGTCGCGGTGTCCGCGGGTACAAATGCCTCCGTGTCTCCATCGAGCCGTGGAAACTGCGTGGTCGGGCGGGTGAATGAGTCGCGGCAGAGTATTTCCTAGGTTTTGAGGAGGATGCTTGAGCAGTGTGCAGCCTGTCTGGGGCTCAGCTGTGAAGCAAGCCAGAGTGTTTTGAAAGCGCGTTTGAGATGTCTGTAAAGTTTGAAGAGTCCTTTATAGAGACCTGGCTGGGCTTCTGATGATCGGTATGGGGATGGTTTGGCTTACACATGGGCTTAAAGTTAAGAGAAAATCAGGAAAGTAGGGAAAGGCAGCCGTACAATGTAATGCTGCTCTTGCAGCTGCAGCAGAGCAGATGGATGTAATTCATTTGCAGATCTGTTTGTGAAAGTTTTACAAGTCATTGAAAACTAAGTAGCATCACTATAATGGATCATTAAAGTCTCGCTATATTTATAGATTCTAAAGTAGCGATCTGAAGTGTTAATTAAAAGTAAGCAAAAATTTATGTTTAGGAAGGGAGGCAGAAATGTAATTAGAAATTAGTTATGGAAGTACTCTGCTGTGATTTTCATTTAATTCTACTATTAAGTTCATTGATGTCTGGAATGGGGGAAGCCCAGCAAATTAACTAAGAAGTAAGAAATGTTATCACTAATTACACTATGTTAGCTTATCAGAGGATTAAGATGTTCTCATTGTTTTACTCTACATGATCTAGATGGAGAAACTGGAGGATGGGTTATTTTCATTTTTTAAAAAAATTATTTATTTTTAATAAAGATTTACTGTATATATATTCTCTTCCTGTGCAGAGTAACAAAATTATTTGTTTCTTTCACACTATAACAGATCTTCACACTAACTCTCACATACCTGTGGTGCTTACGAATTATTTGCCTCCTACCTGTGAAAGAAATCTAATACTGTCCTCACCATTTACAGGTGAGATATTCTATAAATAATACTGTATGTAATGTGTTCTGAAATAGGATCTGTTTAGTAGGCTGAGCAAGGGGATTTATAGCTGGTGTTTTGTGATTTTGGCATTCAACTGTGTAACGATACCCATAAAACCACGTTTCAGGTTGCACATATATTTTTTGCCTCAAACCAACATTTTTTTTTTTTTTAGGTGAGCTGTTCATCCTGTTGGCAGGTTGTTCTCAGCTTGTATTTTCAAACACAGGTTTCTGTATGAATGTGTCCTCAGAAGTAATGTACATCAATTTCAAACTGAGACTTACTTAAATCTCTAATTTGACTTCGTGACCAGACCAGGACTTATGTGAATAAATGTGACCATTTGATTTTTCCCTCAGTCCATTCTTTCTCATTGTAAAAAGTGATGGAAACTTTTACGAGCTTAAAAATGAATAACAAACCCAAGGAAAACCCTTGCTATGACCCTATGTTAAAACCTCATATGCTTTGTACAATGGATTTCTCCTCTCTGCTCTTCCCAGTCTGTCCTGTGAGAAGCCCAGTAAGCCAGCCTTGGTGCACAGAGGCTTAGTCTTGCAGCAAAGCTGAGGTGCAGCACTGTGAGCTGCACAACCCGTTGCTGTCACAGTCTGACTGAAACGCAGCCCTCTCTGTGGGTATTGTCAGATCACAGATCAGATGATCTACAAGAAAACATATTTTTCAAGAAACCACATAGCTAACTACACTTGCCCAGCTTGTTATTGTTTTACTAGGAAAAAAACCCCTAGTTTCTCTAGCACTGCCAGGAACAGCAAATCATGTTTTTCCTTCCTTTATAATGATGGGGCTGTTTAAAAGACAATGCCCACGGGGCAGTCCAGCTTCTTGTCAAAATGTAATCTACTGTTCCAGATGGTAAACATTCAAAGACATATTTATGGTGACTTCTACATACCTTCCTTTGACATTGGCTTTTTTTTTCCCTGAGAGCACTTGTACTGGGTACACACATGAAGTTCCCATTAGCATCCTAGCAGCTGCAAAAGTGTTCAGAACTCACAAAGATGTTCCTCACAGTGAGATAAAAACAATCTGAGGAAAAGATCTGAGACCAATACAAACCTCAGCAGATCCACGATATGCTCAAGGTGAAAAATTCCAGAAGTACAAAAAGATCCATAAACTGCTGCATGAAAGCTGTATTACATTTTTGTTGCGGCTAATTCATCTTTGCTTGATATGGAATGCTGAACATACCAGGCATGTCTGTACTATCAACTGTGTTTGTGATGTGAGGGAATCTGCCCTGCACAAAAAGCTGGTGGGTTTCTTTTTTCCGCAGCTAATTAAGATTAGATGGTATAGTGATTGTCTTCATAGAGTTGTTTTCAAAGAGTCACTTCTTTTTTTCTTTTCTTTTTTTTTTTTTTCCCCTTCTTCATTGCTCTGAGCAGTGAGACAGACCTCAGGAAAATGTTATCCAGCCAGGTTGCATTCTGCCCTGAATTGTCTTAATTATGTGTCAGTTTATTGCTTGTCAGGGGCTTCCTCTTCTTAGCACTTTAAAATCGAGGTGGGTGAGCTTGTTCCATCATAATATGCAATTTCAATTCCTGTTGCTTGGCATATCTCCTTGGCCTTTCATTGATTTTTGTCGCCATTTCAGAAGAAAAAAAAAAATATCATTGGTGTAATTTCACATTGCAAAACAAAAAATCCCCGAACATGGTGATTCAAACGACATATAAATATATCTTCAAAAGGCAGGCTAAATGAGAGGTCACTAGGGAAAAAAAAGCATATAGGAATCCAGAAGTATCCTAGAGATGGCAGGTATCAGTGTGAAAATTATTGAACAGCTCTTATTCCAGTCAGGAACTGATAAAACATTTTATTAAAAATGTTGTGATGCTGGGCACAGTGTTTCCAAATGTGGAAGCCATTATAAAACCCACACTCAGTGGAAGTTAGACAGCTATGAAAAAACACATTTTGAAAGATTTGCAAATTCTGTTCTGCCTAGATCACTTTATTGCAGACTGTTTTGACAGTTCGCAGTTTATTATCTAGCTTTGTTTAACTTACTGCACTTGGTGTTACGTGTTTGTTCATGCACGATCAGAGAGCTTGAGCCTTGTGTAACAGCAGGACTCATTCTTACCCAGATGAGGCTGGACACTTGTCGCAGATGTCATGGGAGACATGGGTTCCATGATTTCCTTAGCTTCAGAAAGGGCTTTGGGGGATTTGCGTTTAAGTGGGAAGGCAGACTGATGTGATAACAATTGAGAAAGCTCCTTTCTGAGTGCCTTGAGAGCTGCAGTGTTCAACAGAGAACAAGGGTCCCGTGACAACTCTGCGGTGACACAGAAAGAATCCAATTAGTGGCCACTCCTGCTGTTGATACTAGATCTCTCCTAAAAAATTTCCATCCTTACCACCCTCATTGTAATCCCATCCACGACACTGATAATGGTATCAAGAGTGTGCTTCCAGATTGCCTGTTTAAATTTTAACTGCTGTTTTAGGAGATTTTGAGGATATTAAATTAGAAGGCACTGAATAGCACAGCTCACAAGAGAGCTACGTGACACACGTGTCACCCAGCAGTTGTCTTTCTCATACTAGACTTTCCTAACACCTCCATCACAGGTAGAGCTGCTGTAAGGGGGCTACAGATGGAGCAGGGGGACTGAGGGTGTATGTATACAGTGAATACTTGAGTTGCGGCTATCCATGCACTACAATTACCTGCAGACCTTGTCCCTACACCATTACAGGTGTGAAAAGCAGTGGGAGAAGGGAGTGGCAGGTGATACAATCCTCTTGCTATGCCCCTGTAGTGGCAGCAAGTCAGCCTGCTTCTCCCCTTAACAAGTCCCAAAGCATCACTCTGCCTTCCCAGCTAGACCAGCAACCTAATATTCCCCCCCCAACCCCATCTTTGTATTTGTCTTTCAGTTTTCTTGCTCCAACACTAATCCACCTTTTCCAAATGATCAGAGCACAGTAACTCTCCTCTTGTTCTTACCAAGCAGGGTGCCTTCAACACCATCATGTGTTTTTAGGGGATACTCTAAAGTGGGAAGACTCAAGGCCTTCACCAGTGTCACCTCAGAATGCAACACAGTAATATATGGTTTGCCAAACCAGACTCTTTTTAGTTGAATTATTTTAGCATATTTCAGTTATGCCAGTAGACTCCTTTTGAGAGCCTGTGCTTTAGTATTGCTTGTTCATGCTCAAAATTTATTGTTAACCGATAAAAGTAATTACTTTTTAATTTTTGGTATCTTAAGACTTTGATTTTCTGAGAAAAATAATACTCATTTCATCTTCTGGTTTATGCACTGCACACAGCAGTATCAGTGATTTCCCAGAACTTTAATTTGTGCCTTCAGAATCTACTTAAAAGGTTCGGTAAGCCTTTGTTACTGGGTGTGCTCTATTAATCCTGGAGCTCTGAGCCTTCCCAGCTTTAACCATCACTGGTGATATGGTTACAGTGAAACATTTTTGTAGTAGTTGACCTTTTCACCTAAGATTTTCTCATGGCTTTCTTAACATTTTTGTTTTAGTTGTTTTATAGCAAAAATTAACTTACAATTAACTGTAATTCTACGTTGTAACTTTTATACCTTCCTGCAAAGTTAATAATATTGCTGGAAATGCAAACTAAAATACTCTTTTTCAACAATTTTATCACAGGTTAGCGTGATGATGCCATCATCATATTCTGGAAGATTACTAGGTTTGGTATAGTGCTATGGAAATCCAGACTGTTTTGTAGATCAATGCTAGATTATCCACAGATTTTTTCTTAGAGATTCTAAATGGAAGCAAAACACTGAAAGGCAATAATTTAATGTTTTTTTGTTTGGTTGGTTTTCAGTCTCCTGATGCTGTTTGAGTGTAATGATGGCACTGTATGTCACCATTTTTCTATGATGTGACTAACTCATCTTAGCAAGAAGAGGAGCTGCTCCACAGCAGCTGTATTTTTGTGGTGCTTCACAGGAGGTGAAAGCCCACAGAGAAGATGGGGAAGCCTTTGGCACTAGAATTTTGGAGAATAAATGTAATAGGGAGCTGAACATAGGGATTTTTTTTCTTAAAAGCTTCCATAAAAAATGGAACAGTGGTCTGTTCCAGTATTGTAATTGCAATGTGTCAAGATGTTCATTACTGTAGCATGTGCACTGTTTTGTCTGTTTTCACTTAAAAACAGAAAAACGTGTTACCAAGCCCATAAATGTCTGCAGACCTGCCAACTCTCCTGACTTTTATCAGTAGTCTCATGACATTTAGCCTCCTTTGTAAAGCTTGAAGTGTTAGAGGCAAGATATAATGTGCGAAGTTCAGATCTCTCATTTCTGTTTTTTTAAACCTAATCCTGCTGGTTGCTGAGGAAGCTGACTTGCATACAGCTCCAGAAACATGATGTAAATGCATGCAGACCTTGTGAATAAGGTGGGTTTGTATATGTCATGCTTGGCAATTAAAAAAAAAATCCCAACTTTTTCCCTGAGGTTTACCATAATCAACTCCCCTGATCATTTGTCTGATAACACCCATTTTGTTAAAGATGTTTTATTACAGCAGAGGGTGAGTCCTTGACTCTGCTCTGCCAGTTGAGTAGCTTGCTGCCCTGGAGAAACTCATCCTTGATCCTCTCATCCTCTGCCTCTAGCAGCACCTTGCCATCTCCTTCCTCATGCCAGATTTGGCTCTCAGCTCACCTCCTGGCATGCTGAAGAAGCTCACTGGAGCAGTGGGAAGCTGCGTTGGCTGCTGGCCTGGTGAGCTGGTTCAGCTCAGCAAGTGTTCAGAAGCTCCACATGGTGCAAGGGAAGAGGTTGGAGCTGGTGGCCTGGGGGTGAGGGGGAAGATGGGGCCACCCCATTACATGGATGCAAGCTGTAAGATCACTCAACTACCTGGTGACACCTCACTCTGTGAACCAAGGCACTGCGTGTGTCTGCAGGAGAAGGTGTGATAATAGACATGTGCAACTGTGCCAGCATCGCCATGAGCAGAAGGCTAAATGTGCACACTTTTGTTAAAAGTGTATGTGTTTTTGCAGAGAGGATTGCTGCAGTTTCACTCAGAATATGGAAAGGCCCAACTTACTGTTTCTCACTTCTTAAACAGAGAAATAAGCTTTGGAGAGAAGCTAATAAGAAGTATGGGGAGAAAAGAGGAAAGAAACACAAGTGCCTCCTGAGCTGCTACTTCAAAAGAAGTGAATGAGATTCTGAGAGTGGGATCCAGTCTGAATAGCCAAGGCACCTGAGGTGCCCCTGGGTCTTAAATCCTTATACAGCAGCTACCTAGAGGCATGTTCTCTCTCTGATCAATGAAGAGAGTCCCTGCGAAGGCCTCCAGGCATTTTGGTTAGGCAGGCAGGATTTCCTCCTGGAAACCTTCAAAGGCACCTGCCTCTTTCAGTTGCACATGTAGGGATGGAGCTTACCCACTTGCTTCACAAGGATTGCTAAGGAGCTTAAGCTGAAGGGGCTTGATATCATCTTGAGTTTCTTGGTTGGCCCACAGATGAGCAATGCCATGGATAAACACTGTCTGTATTTGAACAGCTGTGAGGTAATTCCTGCATAGCTCTTTAAGGTGTCTTCTATACTTTCCACAGAAGAAAGCGCAAAGCAGGACTTTCATTTGAACAACAGGAATTGCAGTTCACTTGAAGAGACTATGATGCTCATTTTAGATTATATGTAGTTGTGGTACTGACTGTAGAAATGGAATACTGTAGTCCTTCGAAGCATCATCCTTTTCAGTGCTGGGTTATACTGACAAGAAAAATGCATAGCCTTTTCTTTGTAAATTATATAAGCTACAGGAAAATGTTTCAAACTTCACCCACTCTTGTTACGTGAAGGAATGTCTCAAAGGCCAATGGGTCAGATAAAGCTTAGGGGGAATCACGGCTGTTGTTGGTGCCTTCAAGCTCTAAAGGTCTGGTGGGGAATAATGGATGATCTTACAGGAGTATGACGTTGAACAAAGAATAGAAGAAAGGCAGAATCGTAAAAGATTCAGTACCTGTGTTTCTGGATTTAGGTATGCTAAATTTTTGAGGATTTTCTCCCACTGACTTGGCTGCCTCAGGGCATGCTAGTTACAAATCAGAGAACCGTAGTGCAATAATAAACTGAACATGTTATAGATCAGCACAGGATACCTTTACCTTCCTTTTTTCCAAGGACTGCAAAAATGCTAACAAAAGTAGATTGTAGAATAATATTTGGGTTTTGGTAACTTGGTAGCAATAGAGAGGTATGCATTAAGCCAACCTTCATAGTAATTTTTAGCAAAGATTCCCTTGGTGTCATTCCCCACTATTTTGTTAAAGAGAATAGCTGTAATACCGTAATTCCTGAATGTGTCCCTAGTAAAGCCCATGTAAATTTACCTTGTTATCTATTTTACATCTAGAGCCAATTTATGAACTGGGACTGTAACACTATCTACTTGGCCAGCATTGTGTAGGATTTAGGGACACCATTATCAATAGTTAGAGCAACAAAAATGTTCCAAAGTTAATGCTAGTTTATCAGCCAGGCATTCCAGTAGTTTCTTTTATATCAGCAGAGGGTCTGTATTTTTTGTCTCAAAGTAAATTTCAGCCTGTTGCTGGTATATAGGCTCACAAGGGAAGGCTTTGTGTGCTCTACTGCTTTGCAACTCAACTCCTAAGTGCCAAAGGCCACTGAGTTAGTTTTTTGATTTCCTTTTGCTTGCTATGGAGAATTTGTCTAAAGCATGGATCCTCTGAAGTGAGGAAGGGTAAAATGAAGAGAGTTTGATGTATGCATAGCCAGGGATCACCAGGCTCCTAAAAAAACCAAACCAACCAACCAAACAAATCCAAACAAACAAGCAAAATCCCCACCCACCCACAAAAAACACAACAAAAAAAAAACCAAACAAAAAAACCCCAAATATAGTTCAACATATTATAGTAAGTTGTGCAGCCACAAAGAGGTATTGAAACATGCATGTCCCTTTTTAGGTCTTTTCCATCCCATGTAGCTCACATCAAATTTTCCCTTTCACTAAGTTTCTCTGAAAACTTTTCCTTTCCACGAATGTTGCACCTTTTTGCACCTCAGCAACTTGAGATGTGATATAATCATATCTCAAGAAATAGATCTGTGTTGCAGATACTCGTTTTTGTCTTGGGTACCATGGATACCTTTAACACAAAAAAAAATAAGTCTATCAAATCCTGTGAATCCTTTAGAGTGGAGAAGAGTTTCCAGCATGATCTGCAAAAGCTAGGTAAAAGAATGGCATGGGTAGTTAGAACTGTTGTCCATGCTGTCCTGGACAAGTATCATTGTGCAACCATATCTTGGCATTGTACATTTTGAGGAACTCTATCTAACTTGTATGTAAGCCTGGAGAATTCACTGCTCTTTCTGGCAACTGTACAGCATGAGTAGTGTGAGAATATCATGTGTACATTGTGTATTCCTCCTTTTGTGTGTTGTGTAAGAATCCTTGATCTCAGGAACCCACAGGCTTATGGGAGAAAATCATTTGCTGAGGAGCTTGAATGTATCTCTGTGTTGAATGTGTTCTGTGACCAAACTCAGGAGTATCCCTGCTACACTGCTGACTTTCTATAGGTTCTCGCTTTGGGTACTCGTTCAAGGTTGCTTTAAATAAAGCTGTTTTCTGCATACTCTGCACATTTACTGAGGTCATTGACATGAGCATCAGCAGTTCCAGTTGGGATGAGTGACGCTAATGCTGTGACCTGTCTGCTTCACTCCTCTGCTGGAGATTACTAATGGAGTGCATGCACACATCTCAGCAGCTCCAATGCAAAGTCCAACACAGAGTGAGTTTTTACTTTAATGAAGGAATATATGCCCTTCAGTCTGAGACAGTTCAGATAATGAGCCAACAGTGATTCAGCCATTCTACATTTGCCACACTAATACAGCTGGATAATGAAGCCTGAACTGTGACACTAGTGATACCATGACAGTGGAAAAGAGACACAGATGTGTGGAGCACCAGTATGTTGGATCTGGTAGTTATTTGAACTATTCAGGGTTTTTCAGTCTCCAGCCACCTATAGCTGCCAAAACTGCCACTTTTCCCTGCCCTCAATAAAAGAATATGCTGGACATTTCAGTTTGGAATTGATCTCAGTAATGCATGTATTTATGGGTCTGGTGTTTTTTTTAACTCACACCTTCCTGTTGAACAACTCGTCTTTAGAAAAAGTGTGGCAGTTAGTTTGGATGAGAACAAAGCACAGGGCAGAACGAGTTTCCAAGAATGCCTCACCCTCTGTCTTCCAGACACCTTACTGAGTCACATCTGGTATGAAATGAGGAGCCCATGTTTCAGCCCTTATCTTCAAAGCTCTGTGTGGGCCACTTTCATTGTTCGAATAAATTCTTCTCCCCGCTTCATCATGAATCATTGACATCTACTCTCAATAGGAACAATGTTACTGAACAATGGAGGATGAAAATTCAGGTGGGCAGTAAACTGTCATGCCGACATCATAGATACAGGCATCACAAATAAGCCTGGGTGAACAGTGAGCTTCCAAAACAGACAGCGCAGGAGTTTGAATCATGGCTGATAGATCTCCTGAAGGAATGTAGACCAGATATGGTGTGTAGAGGATGAAAAAAAAATACATTATCTGCCTCTCTTTGTGGTGTTTCAGTGTGCTTCTTGCACCTTTTGATCCATCTGCATATAAGCTTGCTCAGAGGTATACTTATCTTTTCTTCCAGGATAAATCCTGAGCACAGTGTTCCATAATCAAACACTTACCTTCTATCATATACTATTGCCCAATACCTCTTTTAGTTGTTCTAATGGACATTGGGAGGTGGTAGTGTCAAAGAAGAGCTAATCTGTTTTCTCAGCAGTTTGGAAATAACATACCTGGAGATCTTGATAAATTTTGGTCTTCCGTTTTTGTAGTGCTGGAAGAAAATGTTTCTTCCTTAGAAGTCTCATGTAAAGCAAAAATCTTCTACCTTGTTAAAGCCACATATGCCCTGCGAACTGTTCAGTTTGAAGTACATGTATGTGGAAGTACATGGGATGGAAGATCACCTTGGGCACCACGTATTATATAATTTGCAAAGGCTGAAGGTATTATTTCTGTTTTGCCATTTCTTGTGTGTCTTTCATATTTTTCCCCATTTTGTATATAGTTCATGAACTACTTTCCATTTACACTTATATTTTCATTTTCCTGCTTCAAGATCTTGTGTTCAATGCTGTCAGGAAACTGCTTTAAATGAAAATGTAGAGTGATGTGGAATAGTTTTAATGAAAACCAGAAGAATGCGAACATAACCTTTTTCATAGGAAGTTTTCTTCTGTCCCATCCTGTGCCCTGTTTAAACACACTGACCTTTTTTGGCCTTTTCCTTGATGAAGGTTAAGTGTGCAATATCTTGGCTGCAGCCTTCCCAGTTTAAGCAGAAAGACTTTCCATAGCTCAGTTTGCTTTCCCTGCTATGGACATTTGTCTTTCCCAAATCAAATTTGTTAAACTGGATTTTCGTAGAGAAATTAATATCTTTTGGCAATGATGATGAAGTATCAAGTCTTCCTCTTTCACATCTCCAGATCAGTTTTGCTAGTGATGACTTTGCCAGTCTTCTTGCTAGAGATTAAAAAATTTCAGTAGCAAACCTTGGTTTTGTTAATGAATTTCTCCCAAGCATCTTCTTTATTGTCATTAAGAACAGATGTAAAGAATTGCTACATTTGCAGTTTATGAATACTGAGTGCATTGCTTCTGGAAAAACCTAGAAATGTTGCCATGTTTTCCATCTCTATCTGCGCATCTTCTGTGCCTACTGCAACATACACAGAGTGAGATAGAGTGCTCTTGCTAGTGAGTGGGCTATTCCTGGTCCTTGGTGCACTCGCTCAAACACACTTTGGCAGTCTTCTTGTGAAAGAATTTCAGAGAGAGTAGGGTCTATGTCCTCAGGACACTGCTGCTTTTAATGGAAAGGTTGTTGTATTCTTCAGTTGTCATACTCTAGAGAAGACAATAGCTAGATCTGAACCTTTCTCTTGCCCTTACTCCTGTTAGCAACCATTGCAGAATTTTGCAGTTTGGGATGTCTCTATTTGTTATGCCACAGCAAATTGTGTTCCATAAAGCTTTGTTATGAGACACTACAAAGTACAGAGACAGTGTGAGAGCTGACTGTATAGTGCAGGGAAAGAACCAGCCATTCTTTAACCTCAAGTTTAATTTTGCTTTTGTTCTCAATCAAGCCACTTCTTCCCCTGCCACAAAACACAATCGTATGATTAACACTATGTTCTTCCATAAATAATCTGAATAGGGATGTTCAAGTCAACCCTTTATCCCTCTGCCAAAATAAGGAAAGTTACCCTTTCCTGTGAAGACACTCTCAACCAGCCTCCTCACAAACATATTAAACATATAATATACTCACAGAATGATCAAAGGAAAATTCAAATTGGAAAGGACCTCAGCAATGAGATCAAGTTGGAAAGGCTCGGCAATGAGATCAGGTCCAGTTGCTCAAGGCTTGATCCAGTTGATCTTGAAAACCTCAAAAGGCAGAGACTGCAGAATGTTTTGGGCAACTTGTTCTGCTACTTGACTGTTGTCAGAGGTAAGAAGCTTGCTCTTATTTATATCCAGTTTGACTTTCTTTTGTTTCTGTTTATGCCCATTACCTCTTGCACTACTGCCATGCACTGCTGTGTTCTGACTGAGCCTGGTTCTATGTCCTTTATAACCTCATTACAGGCACTGGACAGTTACTGTGAGGTCCCCCCAAAGCCAGCTCATCTCCAGGCTGAACAAGCCAAGTTACCCCAGGTTCTCGCTGCAGGACAAGTACTCCATCCCCTGACTATCTTGATGGCCCCCCACTGAACTTGTTCCAATTTATCATTGCTGTTGTCATGCTGTGGGCCCAAAAAGTGGGCACAGTACTCTAGGTGCCATCTAATGAGCTCTGAGCAAAGGGAGATGGTCACTTCTTTCAAACTACTCGTTATGTGGCTGCTAATACAGCCCAGGATGCTGTTGGCCTTCTGTGTCCCCTGGACCCACTTCAGACTTGTATTCAGCTTGCTGTCTAACATGAGCCCCAGGTCCTTTTCAGCTGAGCTGCTCCCCAGACAGTCCATCCCCAGCCTGTATCGTTGTAAGAGGCTCTTCCTTCCCAGATTCAGGACTTAGCATCTGTCCTCACTGAACTTCATGAGGTTCCTACTGGCCCATTGCTCCAGGCCACCCAGGTCCCTCTGAACAGCAGCCCTTTCTTGAGCTGATCCACTGCTCCCCTCAGTTTGGTGTCATCCTCAAACCTGATGACAGGTGCTTATTTTGCTTAAAACACTTTCCCTCAAGCTGTTGTTTTCACTATTTACTTTGAATTAAGCTTTATTCTTGATTTTTGATACTGGGTTCTCAGTATCTCTGAGTAGACTGGATGTTTATAAAAACCACTGTATTAAAGCAACCCTCCATTCCGGTTTGTTCTTGATATATGCAGTTGTTTTTAATTCACCTTTAAATAGCTCTTCCAGTCACAAGGACATGTGGACATTTCTCCAAAATGCATTCACATGGGATGGCTCTCTTCCTGGTTTTAGCTGCGTCTGTCACAGTAGATATCTTTAAGAAGTTCTCTTTCAAATAATCTCTTTCAAATTCAGTGGGTTTCTGTGCAGCCCAACAAAACATAGTGTTGAAGACTTCTATTTAAAATATGTAAGTTAAAATCATGCAAGATTTTTGTTTTGAGTTTAAGATTTATTTTTGGTTATGGATTTTTATTGTCTTTTTCGGAAGTTTGTGACTCCTGAGCTTTGTGACTCCTGAAATAGATCAGTTTCAAACAAATGCAGCCCACAGTCTGAAAGCAACCTTTAAAATATTGCATCTCTTCCTCAGTGGTAATATTTCCTCTGAGTTCCTTCATGCTCTGGCAATTCTGCCTTCCCTCATCTTCATGTTGCTTGAGGTTCCTCCCATAACTTCATTGTTAATTCCCAGTAATTGCCATTCTTATATGCCTCTTTAGAACTTTAGAACTGCAATCCAATTTTAGTCCAACATGCATATCATATTGATGTGTGAATTGTCCTTATAAAGTTATTTTAAAATTCTATTTGTTGCTGGATAAGGAGTTAACCAACAGAGCTGAATTTTTTGAATTTAAAACCCACAAAGTCCAAAGACATCTTAGTTCAGTGATTTGTATTTTGATTTCCCAGTCAGTCTGTTTAATTTCTACCTGAGTTTGCTCTCACCTGCCCTCTTAAAAAGCTCTCTGCTGTCTGAGCTTAAGAACTTTGTGAATGGCACTGAACATTCAATTCATTCAATGCCAAGCAATGGTTGGGAACACATAACTTCTACCAGCCTCTGGTAGTACGCATAATTTTAATTTCTCCTGTCATAGTTTTGAGGCAAAATTTCTGAACCACTTTTTTAGTGGGAAGGCTGGTATGTAGAAAGGAGATCAACTGCTGACTTGTACATTATGCAAGTGATGTGACCATATGCACCATTCAGCCAATTCCTGAGTATTTAGAGTGGAAAACGTATTTCCTGAAGCTCAGTCCACATCTGAGCTATCTTTGTCAGAGTTTCAGAGAAACAAAGAAAAAGGAACTTTCATAGATTTTTGTAGGTTTACAGTAAAGGGGAAAACTTGTTTCTGATACTTGTTTATAAGGTTTAGCATTGCAAATACTCAAAATAACCTAAACTTTAGTAACATTTACTTCTCAAAACTGGGTTACTGTCCTGCTATTTTTGACCTTTTCACTTAATTGACTTGCTAGCAAGCATAGTCTGATACAGTTTTTATCCACCCTTCTCACTATCCATCATCTTATAGCTTCTCATACGTAACCAATATGTCATAGCAATCATGACCACACACCCGTAAATGTCTCTGAAATGAAGGGCTTATCTACAATGACATTTATTAACTTTTAAAATCCATGCAAACCTGCTTATATAGATGCATCAAAATTGGCTCAGCGTTCTTCAAATAAACGTAACACTGGACCCACACCAGCTTTGCAGCTGTGTGGTAAGGGTACTCAGGTAGAACAGATGTGTGTGACTACTCTCATCATGTTTCTAATTTTTTTGACAGTGCTCTTTCAACCACAAGATCTTTGACCATGTAATGGTTGTGCACCTCCTAGAACCTTCTCAACAGAATGAATTGTCTGTTCTTGAGCAGGATAACTTAGACACCCAAGCTCTGGGAAGGCAGTTTTCCTTCTTGCTAGCTAGCTAGGTCTACCTTTTGCTTAGCAGGGCAATAGGTTTGAAATGAAGTCTTAGACTACTCACTTGAAGCTTGGGGCTTGAACGTGGATCTTTTTTTCTGCACTCATCCATGATCTCAGATGCCTCAGAGAGATTTCAGAATCACTTCTCCCATTTGTTGCTCTGTTAATCTCCTGGAGATTAGAGGTCCCATTGCAAATAAAGATGAAGGTGTTCCATAGCATCTCCTCAGCTATTCCGCATCTTGATGTAAATTGAAGTAGTCATTTTAAAATGGTGGCTAATATGCCCCACTATAAACAAGAAGCACTGGGGAACTCTCCCACTGGCACACACCTCCTATTCTACTCTCTCTGCTAGACAGTCAGCTACCTTGGCCAGAGATGGGGATATAGAAAATGGAAGAACTAGAAGAATTCGTTTCTTAATTTAACCGAATACAAATTTACAAAATTGTGCATAACGGCCTTGAGTTTTACTGGTGTCTTGGTATTGTGCTATCATGTACACTGTGATATTAAAGGAAGAGTGCTGATGCTAATTTTCTGGCTTTTCACTTTTCTGGCTTTTACACTTCAGGAAAAGTTAACAACACACAATACAAAAGCTGAATGAAAGAAAGCAGACCCAAGTGTTTAAGATCTAAAATAGCTTTTATAACTAAGAGCTTTCACAGTCCTTCATATTGCTGGAGAAACTCAAAAAATATGTGTTTTTTAAAAAAAAAACCTCCTTGGAAGAAGAGACAATGTAGTTGAAGTTTGACTCTAATCTAATTTAGATTTTGTGAGCAGGAAACGAAAAAAGATGGTCTTGGGAAGAACTAGTTCTACCATCATGTTATAATAAGGGAAGTGAATGTTTTTTGGGGGGTGTGGGGGGAGGGCATAACAACACAAGTAAATCCTTGTATCCCTAGCATTAGAATACTTAACTTAGTTCTCACTCTTTTTGATATACTTCACTTCAGGAATTGCCTGTTTTTCAGTTCAGTATAAGGACATCGATTAGTATAACGAATAACACAGACATGAGAGAAGCAGTGCAAACTAGACCTCCCAGCCAATCCGCAAGTTCTTTTGCTTCCATCTTTAGTCCTGTTACACCAATATGGTGATACCAAATTTCAACAAACTTTAGTAGCATTCTGTGTTATATAATGTACTGAGGATAATGGTGTAATAGATACAAATTCATCCCATAATTCCTTTAATCTCAGTAAATATATTGCACATATTTAGTATCTGTTGTGGTAACATAAATCAGAAGTCTTAAGCAGTTTAACAAAACAAATACATAGGAGAGTTTTCCAGTGTGTTTTCAATTTCAGAAAAGTTTCTCATAGATTTACCTTATTATTTTTTTTCACATCTTGAATCAGACATGAGCAAATATGTTTGTATGTGTGTGTTTTCCCCAAAGCACTAAGAATGTTGTGTGAGGATTATCTTTTTCATAGTCACGCTGCTATTTGGTCACATTTCAATCCACTGGAAGAAAACAAGAAGGCAGAGGGAATTAAAAGCACAACAGAAATACTTAAATGAGTTCGAACTTCAATGGTGCCGCAACCCTTAACAGAAGGCAGAGCTCAGTTGTGTCTATGGAATGGTTCCACGTTTCTCACAAAAAAACCCACAAACAACAACAACAAGACAGTAATAAGATAACACAAAATATTTATTATTTAGAATAATTTTCTTTATCAAATAAACTGTGTGTTCTCAAAATCAGAGAGGCAAAGTTTCCAGCAAGTACTCTTCCTTGCCTCCTTCCTTGTCTTCACATTTCACTTTCCTAAATTGCTCTTTAAATATTTAAATTAAGGTCATGTTGTTTTTTGATTCATTGATTGTAATGACATTGCTCTTTATGTTCAGAAGGCGATAAGGAGTAGTCAGGTTTCAAGTTCCAGCGACTTTGTTATATTAAGTGCTGAAATATAGGAAAAGTCTGCTTTATTAAACCCCCGAGTTATTTTATACTCTCTGAAGCAATGTTGTCTGTAATTTGTGTTTCTTGCTAAACTGAAGGCCGTATTTGACTGACAAAAAACAAATCTGCCAGTAAGGCAAAGGGAGATGCTGATATTTTATCTACTAAGAAAGCATACACATAACTGGGGACTCATTAACACTCATCAAGTCACTTCTAAGAAATTTCCTGCTCCACCTCCCCTTTCACATATTTTGAGTATCAGGTAACATTTTAAGTCTATTTTGGGGCTGTTAGAATCTCTGAAATACCTAAACTGAAATAGATATCCTTTTAAATGCAAATGATTTGTTTTCTTCTTCCACAATTGCACAGCAGAAACACTGGAATACCTTACACCCTTAGGAGCTATAACAGTTTGTATGAAAGTAATTTTTGAGGATTAAGTGCTTGTCAGGTTCAGTCTGTTTCAAGAAGATTCTGCCACATTTTTGCAGTTTCTAAGACCAGTCATATTTGCTTCCACTTTCCTCAGTGATTAATTCCACTGGAATAATGGAAATCAGAATATGCCCCAAGCCCATGCATCTATTCAGTAGTGGTAAGCTTACCAAATCAAACCTTTTGCTAAAATCAAAGTGGGAAAAATTGCAGGTTAAATGTAAAGTAGTTTGCTATGTCAGAGCTGAATTGAATCTTTTATTTTAGAATATTTATTATATTTTTATTGCACACTACTTTGGCTTTATTGTATTTTTACTTCATGTCACTTAATGATCAAATTCTTAGTTTGACTGTCTACTTGTATTTTAGAAAGCAGAATTGCCCTTTATTCTTCTGAAGTGTCAGAGTTGTGTCCAGTTTTGTCACTTGCTAGCTAGCTAAGCACTTGGAAGCAGACTTGAACATTATAGCCAGTGCGTTTATACAATGTTGCAAAATACATTCATACATCAGGCTAACACATTTTTCCAAATGGAGGATCAAATACTGTGGCAATTTTTATATATATCCACAAAAATAATGAGAAAAACGAAATGAACAGAGTCTGTTTTCTCAGGGGAAAAAATGTATGTAGATGAGTTTTATTTAAGAGTTTTGCTCATGACAGTTAAAAGCAATATTTCACATTCCAAAAAGGTGACACCAAGAAGTTTTCTTCTACATTGTTTCACCCAGAAATGGGAGGCAGGGCTCATTTTATGTCTGGTGCTGAATTGCCCTTTGCATGTCCAGTACACTGATGATGGAAGTTCTTTCAGCAAGAAATCCTTTGCAGTAAGTGATAGAAGCCATTTAGAAACTAGTCTACTGAGATCATTCCACTGAATTAAGAATTTCTAGAAACATGCGAGATGAGTTTTAACTGCGACTGTTTTGCAAATAGACGTTTTATTTATCTGCATAGGCTGAACCTATGTTTTTTTAAACAATAGATGTTTCCATTGCTTATAACGATACTGCTGCACAAGTGGTGCAGCCAGACATGTTCATAAATTGCTGGCATTTGGTGCCTTTTTACTCACTCTGTCTTCTGACTCTATTGTGATCAAGGCTCAACAGTATGATAACAGTGTCAGGCGGTGGGAGAGCTTTGTATGCACTGGAGCTCCCTAATGTGTCAAGAATGAAGCTACAGTTTTGAGAAACATTAGAATATTTCCTTATTCAGAAATATTTTTATTCAGTGCCTACTGAATGAAGAAATAAGAAATGAGAAATACAAGGTAGAAGAATAACCAAACACACACACACACACACACACACAGATAAATTTATGTCATCCCTATAGATGCCCCAGTGAAAATAGTATTCAATAACTGAAACTGGATTTTCTTGTCTGTTTATTGGTATTGGGTATGTCAGCCACCAAAATGTTTTTCAGGTTTGTAACTGTGTATAGAATATTTAAACCCTGGAAATGCAAAAGCACCTTATGCACACAAAAATCACTGCATTCTCCACCGGAATAAAGTTGTTTCTGGGTGACATGGGAAGCTGCTGCATAAGGACATTTTACAGCATTGGTCTAAAGAATGAACATGTTTCTGGTTGAGTCTGTAGAAATATGTGGGTCTAGTATTTTCCTGTTTTCTGAAAGACATCCCTTCTGGCATGAAACTGTGTACATAAATTCAGGACTGTCTCAGAGATGGAGTGAATCACACACAACAATCTCTGCAGTCCCTTGGGTCTCCCTTGGAGGCTTTGTGACTGTGTTTCTTTTGTGAGCTTAAATAAGATCACTGCAGCCCCAGGACACGGCAACAGTTATGTATTACCACTTCTGGAATGATTTGGAAAAATATTTATCATCAATTTGTTCCAGGTATGGAAAAAGTCCTGCAAATGGAGATACTGCTTCTATGTGTCCAGCAGTATCCAGGAGATACTGCTCCTATGTATTATTGGTTGTCTGTGTTATATAGGAAGGATTTCTCTCACTGTCACACATACACCTACATTCCCCAAAATTCCCAAATAATATGCCATGCAGCAGTATCTAAACACCTGCTGTTCAAAGGCAGAACAGTAAATACTAATCTTGCATTATGGCATGCTGTAAGCCTTTCTCATCGTGGGATGCTGTTAAGTCTCTATCTGTACCACAGGTTGGAAATGTGTTGTGGAAAGGCTCCTGACTAAGGCTATATTCAGAATTGAGATAGTAAATGGTGCAGAGAAACCTGAAGAAGAAAGACAGAAAGAAAGAAAGACAGAAAGACAGAAAGACAGAAAGACAGAAAGACAGAAAGACAGAAAGACAGAAAGACAGAAAGAAAGAAAGAAAGAAAGAAAGAAAGAAAGAAAGAAAGAAAGAAAGAAAGAAAAGAAAAATGAAAATGCTCCTGCAATTTATTTAAACACAGCAGCATTTTAAGAAAATAATGGGTCATTTTTCCATAGAATAAAATTATGGTATAACATCCTTTCTAATGTTAAGTCATAATGAACTCATTTGTGCACCTACTGGCAAGTATTATGCTCATGAATGTGGAAAACAGGGATCTGGAAACTTTGACAATAGTAACTACCATTTCCAAGTGTCTTTTTCTGCTCTATAATGGACTTGTTCAATGCCCACTAAAATAAACAGAAAAATTCCTGTGTTATTGGATTCATTTTTTCCCTCTATCATCCAATAGCTTATGTCATTGTCACTCTGCTTCATCATCCATAATTTTACCCTTTTGTATGTGTAGATAAAGAGATTCCTAAAACCATTGTTTCACTCCAGTTGGTGCTTTAGGTGATTCCTGATTTGCTTTATCACACGTACTTGAAACTAGCATCTTAAATACAGTGGTGAGCAAGAAGGAAGAGGTAAAAAAAAATCATGGATCTCTCACAATGAAAGGACATATTTTAAACAGGGGAAAAAGAGCTTTTGTTGTACACATGCAGTCAGCTTAGTGATTGTGAACAGGGATGATTTGAGGATGTTTTTTTAAGCATCTTGCCTCTGTTTGATTGCTGTTCTAACAATTGTTTTCTTCATTAACTTATTTTCATCATGATAAATTATTTTCTTTATTTTCTTTGCTATTATACTCGTGGCCATTAGAAAACACTTTCCTTCCAAAAGTTCTTTGCCCAATTTGTTTCCCATAGCAAAAATAATAGGAAAAAAAAAATCTTTTTTTATAGCAAGTTAAGGGCCAAAATCCATCCTTTGGTACTTAAATGCAGTCATCCTTTCAGTGGGATTTAGACTCATGTAACTGAAGCTAAAAATCTGGCCTGTGCATCACAGCCCACCCCTCCACACAACTACAACAAGTAACTGTAACAAAACATAGTAGGACTTCATTTATGTTTCAAAGTGGAACAATTTGATTAATCATTTTTACATGCTCTCATCCTGTGCCTGATAGCTAATCTTTCATTGCATCATGTGCTTGAGACTTGCTCTAGTTAATACAGTAAGTGGAAAAAACATGTCAGTTGTGACTTCTTGGCTTTTCATTATATTACAGATTTTCTGGGGGGAAAAAACTGATGTAACACCACTGTATGTTCAGCCAGCTCCTGTGGGAAGGGGCCTGGTGTACTCACCCATCCCTAACGCTGGTCACCTGGGAGTTATTGCACTCAGAATGTTGGTAGGGTGTTGCTGGCTCCTATGATGTGGAGGCCTTATGTGACCATTGGGACAGATTAGTCGTGTTGAGTGTGACTGATGGTGAGAGTGCTTTTTTTAATCCCTAGCCTCTTGGCCCAAGCGATATGCATGCTCAAGAGTGCTGAGGGTATCCAGAGAGAAAGATAAGTCTTCATTAGTTGCCCATAACTTTATGTGACATTAATGGCGAGCAAAAAGGTTCAATGGTAGCTAGTGAGAATCACAAAGAACCCTTCAGTCTGTTTATCCTAGCTATTACAGCATTGCTAAAAAATTGGAATCTGATCAACAAAAAATAAGTTATTAAAAGCTGGAGGGACCAATCTCTCGAAGAAAGAGAACCAAAACCTTGTATTAGGTAATACAATAATAACATTGTTTTTCACGTCTCAAATTACTCCATACCTGTGTATTTTTGTTCTACATTAAGAGTATTCAATCTAGACTCTAGGCTTAACTTTTCAAGGAGAAATCCCAGAAGACCTATTGGTTTTCACAGCCACTACCAACTTGAAAACCTAACAGCGCCTTGGTTTGTTTTTTGATTTGTTAGGAATCAGGTTCAACTGAACTTACTGGCTGGAATCTAAATAAGTTTGGATGAATTTCTGCTTTACACCTGCAGAAGCAGCTTTAGAGAGCTACTGCCCTCTGTAGATACTGTACACTATCGGCATGACCTTCTCAAGAAAAGAATTAAAAAAGAAAGAAAATTGTTGATAAATGACAAGGAAAATTGCAGTAGCAGTGTATTTTTCTGTAACCCTTCCCTGCTGAAATTAGAAGCAATGAGCCATTAAGGCATACGGAACTTCTCAAAAAAACATTAGTCTATGACGGGGCAGTCAAACTCATTTTCACTGGGGGCCACACCAGCCTCACGGTTGCCTTCAAAGGACTGAATCTAATTTTAGGACCACGTAAATGTAACTACTCCTACACTTGAGTTTATCTATATATTATGTAACTACTCCTACATTTATACAGTTCTAAAATTACATTCGACCCTTCAAAGGCAACCGTGAGGCTGATGTGCCCCCCCGCCAACCAGTGAAAATGAGTTTGACACCCCTGTTCTATGCAATGTCTTTCTTATTGTAATGGGGTATATTCTTATAAATAATATATAGATAAACTCAAGTGATTAAAAAAATATTAAATTGATTGCTTAGATATTGTTATAACTTCTTCTTGGTTTATTTATTACAGAAAAATAAAGCTGAACTGAGGAAGAGTGGAAAAATAATGACCGTATTTCTTTCTTGCATAAGAAAAAGGTAAGATTTAGAGGACTGTAATATTGCAAGTACTGATTTATAGCATAATAATAACTAGGAGGTAATTTGTTAAGTTCCCAAATGCTGGCAGCTTTTTATATAAAATTATTCAGATCTTCACAGTCTTGGCCGCCTGAAAGCCACTGATTTAAAATTCACAGTCCTTTCTAATTAACTGAGACAAGGAATCCACTACCAGGCACTGTATATGCCACTGCACTGACCTGTTCTGCATTAGAGAAGCAAAGGTTACATTTCATTTTGTTGCAGCATATGAGGGGTGTATGTACTTTAGTTTCCTTGACTTACACTATCACCATTTTGGGTTTGTTGAAGGAAGGGCTCATTCTTTTTTTTTTTTTTTTTTTTTCTTCCACTCCATTCACTGGAATCTATAAATGCCCTAATTTTTCTTGGGATTTTTTTTTTGGTTCCAGGTACCCAGCTGTGCATGAAATAATGCTCCCCATATGTGTTCATTGTTTCTGTTGCTAGTGTCTGTGCAAGACACCAGAGATTTCCTAATAAGGCTGGGTTTGACCTTTCAGAAGTTTTCAAATCAAGAATGTAACTGCATTCATTATCCTCAAAACAGATAGACTTCCTTGCCACTGCCCTTGTAAAATAGCTGTAAGAAATAGTAAAGCACGCTTGTTCCAAAACCAAAGTCAAACCCTGGAGCTGTTGAAGAGTGCAAAACCATTAGGCAGCCAGGCTTTGGCTGGCCCTTCTAGAAAGGTGGTGTGCCAGATGGACAGAGGTCCTGAAGAAGGGGAGCAGACAGACTGACAGAGAAAAAGACTTCACAACAGAGGGAACTCAAGCCTAGAGAGAGGATCTTTCAACTGATGGGCTGGCTTATACAGGAGAACCCTGTCTGGTGGTTTTAGCACCCTCTGTGTCTGAGGTGAGGGTTGCATGATATATGTGTTGACTGCTGGGGTGCTGACACCCAGTTCTGCTCCTTTCTTGTGACAGCACTGGCAATGTCGTGACAACACAGGGAGCCAGATGACAGAGCTGACACATCTGAAAACTAAACTGCTTGCTGGCATGCTTTGGGCTGTCAGGATTAAGACTTGGTCAGATTAGTTCTTTCACCTGGCTCCCCTCAACATCAAGAGCATGTATGCTGGCACACGTTGGAGAGACACGCCACCAGGACAGGAGGGGAAGGTTATGTCTCTTCTGTTAGAAGCTTGTGACTAGTTGAGGCAAAGGGAATGTGAAACTACAGCTCATGTTAACAAAATATTTCCTGTATTCACAAACGTAAATGAAACAGAGCTCTTCTTCTATCACGAAAATTTCTCCTGAGTGGAGTCACTCAGGAGATCTTGCATCTTAACAGCAGGTCAGGCCAGACAAGGAGAAAGTAGATATGAACTGGTTCTTATCAAAGCAAGAAGGTGAGTGAGGAATTTAGATTAATATAGTAGATTGTGGTAGTTACATTTCAGTTGCCTAAAACCAAAATGGTCTAATTTGTGCCAATTATGAAATTATTTTAATATTACATCATTTTAGAAAAGAGCAGATGAATGATTACGAAAGCCAAGGCAAGTCTCTTCAAAACTGAAGGTTTATTAAAATGTTACAAATATTTTCAGAAAATATCCTGACAAGTTACAGAACTTAGTGATGGCCATCAAGCTATTTGAACCACCCATTAGAATCTGAAGCTGGAGATGTAAACATTTTTTTCAACAAAAAATAAGGCCACACTTAACTTGAAGATATACATTTCTGTTAAATTTGATAGAGCTTTCCCACAGAGAATACAAAAGGAAAGCACTCTATTTATTTGTTTGCACGTGGAAGAACATTTGTCATAAATTTTCTCAGCTGTATTAAGGCACTTAAAAGCAGGTACACACTGATACGTACTTTAATAACAAAGAAGACACAAGGAAGTCAGGATCTTTCAAAATTAATGTATGCTCTCTAACATTTCAATTATTTTAACAATGGCAGCTTGCTGACTTTTAAGCAAAGTAATTAGACAAGGATAAACTTGGATCTGCAGGGTGATTCAGCAAAGTAAAAAGGAATTAATAAGTTTAGTTTTGTGAACAAAGTCTAAATCCGGTATGAACAGAGCCTGTGTTACAAATAGAATGTGTGATTTCAAGCAGCTCTGAGTATTAATGTGTTTTCCCCTTTTTGCAGGTTTTGCCTATAATAAAATCACTGAGCAAGGCACACAGACTTCTGTCCAATGCTATGAAAATTAACCAAGGCACTTTAACTGCAGGAAATCTCAAGAGGTACAAAACTAAAATGCTTATTCAGTAATTAATTAAACCAAACAAGCCATCAACATGTGCTACATAACCTAAGTATTATGTCAGGTCAATAATTAAGCTGTAGTAAATCTTCTGGGGGTTCTATCCTGCCAAACTTTAAAGGCTCAAGACTAACCCAAGGACCCTTAGCATGTCAGTGAGCCAGTAAATGATTACACAGATAGCTGCCTAATCCAAGGTTTGCTATTATTAACTTTCTGTTTTTTAAGGCATCCAGAAATTGTATGTTTTGTGGTTGTTGAATACCCTGTGAACAAAATGTACGCCTTTTTTGAGCTTAGGAAAAGGAATATTTTACAGGCTTGAGTAATGTCAAGATAAAAGTGCACTTTTCCTGCAGGGAAAGATATACATTAAGCAAAAAGTAATGGTCTGGAATTTTCCCTTGTTTATGTGAACATGAGGATTATGATAACTTGAAGCTAATCTCACTGTATGCAGCTGGTTGTGGTAAAGAAAAGCACTATGCAAGCTGTTTTGTGTGACTCTGCCAAAGCAATTCCAAAAGATCTGCACTAGTGTTTTCAAGGCCTGGCTGACTTTTAGGTGGGATTATGAGGTCACAGCAAGTTGTGTGGTGACCTTGTGATGTGGGAATTATGGCACTCAGCTGAGTATCAAATCATATGTCTCAACTTAACAAATAAAAATATAAAGCCACATGACAGACCACAGAGCAGCAAGCTTGAAATGCTCTGAGATTAATTTTTCCCTTCACCTATATTATATTCTTTCATCTCATTTACATAAAATATTTCTGGTTAAACAATTTGCAATTGCATGTGATTTAATAGCAGATATATATATGGCAGAGGTAAATTTGGATTTAAAATTAAGACATCACTAGCAATGAAAGGTAGCTGGTATACATCAAGTTTATTTCACATGCGAGCCTTTGTATGGAACTTTGTTTGGAACCAGTTACTATTTGACATGTTAGCTCATAGTTTATGTTAATTACAGTATATTTAAATTACCAGATCTTCAGATAACGTTTTATAGCAATTAGAATGAATATGAAATTATTCAATCTGCTTTATTTTCCCTCCCGATGTGTGGCTGTTTATTGGTCCCATATAAAGCACATATTGTTTGCTTGCAGACAGCATATCCAGGCTGTCCTATACATTATCTCCGGTTCCAGCTTAATGAGCTCTCCCAACTTTATCTAAATTATTCTCAGGTTTATCTATATTTTTCCTAAGTTGCTCTTAAAGAGGTTAACTAGAGTAGGGCCAAGAAAATGCATGTCTTAGATTTCCACAGAAGTGGAAGCTATGAAATGACATGATTCAGACAAGTGATCTTGCTTTTTTTGAAGACAGTGAATTGGATTACTATTTGCAATGCCTTCCAGTTCTATCCAGTGAAATAAGTGATAATTTCGGTGATGTTCCCAGTCTACCAAAGGCAGGAAACACAGTCTTATGAGGGACTTTATATTGGAAGATTTCCAAACACTTTTTTGCAGCTCCAAAGGGTTTATATATATATATATATATATATTTTAGCAAAAGTTTGGACATTGTTTATCTAACCTGACACTTTAGAGGTTCGCTTTTCATTGACTACATCATGTGCTGTTGTAGAGACATTTCTCAAGAAAAATTTATAAACATACTTTTTCTCTATAGATTTAGGGTCATGGTATCTCATACAATGAAACTATAATTCTGAAGAATGCATAAATGTAATACATATTTGTCAGTATTAGGAACGCCTTCAGAGTATTTATTATGAAATAAAGTGTTGTCAGTTACACCATGGATAAAATAGTTGGAAAGTTCCAAGAAAAATGAAAAGGTGACTTTTTGACCTGAAGCTTAAAAATCATGTCTCTTATGTATATAATCTATTAATGACACTCTCAGTGCAAAGACTTTCTTGGCACATTATCCACTGACATTCCAAAAGCCAACTTCAGTTAATTAAGTCGAATACAACAAAACCTTTGGGGTCAGGTTTTTTAGAAATACAGTTTCATTACTGCACACACATATATTCCAGTCCCACTTCCTAACAGGCTTTTGGATCCCAGTTTATTTTTGAGAAGTGTAAGAGCTTGAAAAACCTGTTTCACTTCAACTGAAATGAGCATGATCTTGAAACAAGAACCAGAAAGGCTCGCATTATGGCATTTCACTCCAGCTTAAAGGGCTTCAGACTGTGAATCTGCATGAGGGATCTCTAGATCAAGAGTACCGGGCTGACCAGTGGTGTCTCCCAGGATGAAACCTGGGTAAATGGTCAGATGGGTCTCACAGAATAACTTGGAAAAATCCCAACAGATAGATTGTCAGGAGAGTTTGGGCAGCTGAGGAACAGAGACGTGCAGTAAGTGCAAGTAACTATTTTTTACAGTTCAATACATCACCCTTCATTTTACTGTATGCAGACTGAGGGCACAGTCACTGGTCTATCAGCAGAAGGTATTGCTGAGCACCCTGCTAGAAGGTGTAGAGCAGAATTACATTATTTTTGTAGGGTTTCTTCTTCTGTGTCGTGATATTTCATTATTATTATTTGTCCACACAGGATGCAACCAAGCCATGCTGAATTTGTTGTCAGGCAGCCTTTCTCCAGCCAGGAACTTGTCAAGACTTTTCATCTCCTTGTCTAGAGGCTTTTTCTGCCTCTCCTGCTAAAAGGTCACAAGGAAATACCCACCAAAAATAGGGAAGTCCCACGGGAAAAATCCTCTAACAGGGAGGTATATCTCTGTGTTGCAAACACATACATGTTCAGACACAAAGATTATCCGCTAAGAAGTATGTACTGAACTATTTGCTTCTACATCCCTCCCAAGTGATCTCTGCCATCAGTGACCTTAGTTGCATCTCATTAGGATATTCCACTTTTGCAATTAAAATTTACTCATTCTCAACTCTTTTTGACTCTCATGTTGTCAAATTTCTTGGTTTGGAAAAGAGGATTATGAAGAAGAGGATTATTAGCTGAAAGATAATAGGGTTTTTCCCCTAAATACAGCTTCTAACTACAATAGATATAGTGATAAAATGAGATATTCCAAGCAGACACAACTGTGACCTTTCATTTCCTCTTTATTTTGTGACTTTCTTGCCCAGAGTACATTTCTGATCTAACTTTGTAAACAACTGCCCTTTCCATTTGGTTTTCTTTTCCGTCACCCTCTCACACATAAACCTTTTCTATCTTTTTGTATATATGCCACTGATTAAGTTCCAGAGGGAGTTTTTTACAGCCTGTCAATACAGTATAAAGTCTGTGATCTTGGAGTTTTAACTCCAGAAGCTGTGAAAGTGAAGATTCTGGGATTCACTTTTAGTATATTCATAACCTACCACATGTCACTCTTATGAAGTAACAAGCAGTTGTTCGCCTTTGTGGCAGCTCATCCCTATTAAATTAGTTCACACCAGTAGAGCTCCAAAGAGGAAGTATGAGGTTTTTCTTCGTTTCCTCCTGCTACTTAGTGGAAGGGGTTCTCAGCTGCTGATTAGGTTGCTTCATTGGTTTTCTTACCGGCATGTTTCTCCTCATTGAGTGCCTTAATGAGGAACAGGTGGCCAGCAGTTTGGTGGGTATGGTGCAGAGTGTGCGCTCAGGAAAAGGGAGATGGGCAAGAGAAAAATAGGTCCAAAAAACTTCCTACCCACCCTGCACTAAACTGAAGGTAAGAGCTTTTGTATAAGTGTATTCTTAAGATGTCAAGATCAAGCTTTCAAAATCCCAGTCTCTGGAAGTATAGATGGACCTTTTCCAATATATAGGTGGTGTTATTTTCCTCTAAGAGACAGGTCACTTCCTATCCAGTGTCAGTTGTATTACTATGTATGCTGGTTTTGGCTGAAATAGAGTTAATTTTCTTCATAGTAGCCAGTATGGGACTAAGTTTTGGAT
The DNA here is from genome assembly GCF_964273445.1 of Streptopelia decaocto. Lineage (NCBI taxonomy): Eukaryota > Metazoa > Chordata > Aves > Columbiformes > Columbidae > Streptopelia > Streptopelia decaocto. The sequence goes on along the minus strand of NC_138655.1, from coordinate 35,492,920 downwards.
TTGTGTTGGAAACAGTGTTGATAGTGCAAGGATATTTTAGTTACTGCTGAGCAGAGCTCACGCAGAGCCAAGACCTTTTTTGCTTCTCACACCACCCCACCAGTGGGCTGGGGGTGCACAAAAAGCTGGAAGGAGGCACAGTTGGGACAACTGATCCCAACTGACCGAAGGGATATTCCACATCATATGACATCATACTCAGCAACAAATGAGGGGGAAGGTTGGCCAGGGGGCCAATGCTCAGGGCCTGGCTGGGCACTGTTTGGTTGGTGATATGCAACTGTTTTCCTTTCCATCGTTTTTCTTTCTTGGGTTTTATTTCTCTCTCTTTCTTATTTTCCTTTTCACTAGGGTGGGGGTTTTTTGTGTGTTCTTTTGTTTATTTTATTTGGTTTGGTTTTGGTTTGGTTTGATTTAGGTTGTTTGGTGGGGTTTTTTTGTTGTTTGTTTGGTTTAATTTCAGCTATGAAACTATTCTTATCTCAACCCATGAGCTTTCTCACTTTTACCCTTCCGATTCTTTCTCCTCATCCTGCTGGAGTGGGGAGTGAATGAGCGGCTGTGTGGTGTTTAGTTGCCAGCTGGAGTTAAACCACAACATCATGCCTTAGTGCAGGATTGGTACTATGCAAGGGCATCAAAATAAGACATGTATACTCTGATAAAAATACTTCCTGTACTTCATGTAAGATATGTTTTTTTAAAGTGAATTTTGTAAATTATTTGTGTCTGTCATTTCCATTACCTTTTCGAAACATTTCGGTTCAGATGGATGCTTGAGAAGAATGGAGATTTTTTTTCAGCCCCACATTTCTATTGCTAGTAACTTGATCCAGAAGTATCTCACTGTTTTTCTTGAAAAAATGGAAAATATCTTCATCAGGAAGTAGACCTATAGAATCATTAAGATCATAATGATATAGTCATGGAATGGAAAAAAAAAAAAAGAATACTTAGAAAGAAAACTATTTTCTGGCTTTAGGTATTAAGACCAGAAAGACAAAAGGAAACAGCTAAAGCAAAACCATACAAACACAACTGCCTAATGTGACATCAGTGGTGAGATACAGTAATATTTAAACTGTAAATGCTTTTTGAGTGAAGTATATGGATAAGATTAACATTTATTCACAGAGGACTTTTTTGGTCATCTAGAAAAAAAAGGACATATCTGCAACTGCTTAAATCTACTTGCAGTGAGAAAAGCAGTTGGACGTCTGTTTATATATGTATATGTGCTATTGACATAGCAATGAAGCAGATTACTGATTTGGGGCCAAGAAACACTAATGGGAAAACTTTCCAGCATTTGTTGTTGCCTTGCACATTTGCAGATCTAAGACAATATTTCTTTGCTCATTGTTGCCTCAAGTTATAATGATTTTCCTTACTGCCTCCTCAATCTGTTCCCAGAAGGAAGAAAAATGTCCTGTTTTCTGTGTCACATGAGGGGCTGGTGGGATTTGGTCTTGACAAGCAACCAGATTATGTACTAATGAAGTGCAGGCTCTCACCTAAAGAAATGTTTAGAGTGAGGATATTACTTCTGGGGAAAAATTCAACCATGTTTTACACTTTATTCATCATGTGGAAGAAAAATGCATGTGTTTCCAGCCAGGTTTGCAGTTTTTAATATATAGGAGTGTGTAGAGATGAGAGGTACATGAGAGATTCTCTAAGTAAGTCATCACATCTTCTCAGCTCCTTTGGTGCCATGCTGCAGTGAGAAAGCTGGTACCCTAGTTAGTTGATTAACCTGTTATTTAGAGGAACTTAGTCTCAAATCCTTGCTCCAGTGAAGACTTTGACAACATTACAGTCAGTGCCACAGGGAAAACATTGCTTAGCCATCTCACATGAGAGCTGCGGAAATGGATACACTTAAGATTACGGACTGCTTGGATAATGTAGTAATGGGATGGTCTTAAATGCCGTAGAGAAATCCCAGGTGTCACGGCTCAGCAGCTGTGTGTCGCACAGTGGGCACTGTTTATCTCTAGGAACTGATCCTGGAAGCTGAAGGCCATTCTGGTTCCCACTGAAAGCATTCTCAGACCCTTCGGTGATCAGGTCCAGAGCTTCTATGAGATTTTGAAATCTTGTGAGATGTAAATTAAGATGACTAAAGCAATAAAATATAACAACTGATTAACAAAGCAGGCCTTTATAGCCATTAATTCTATATTTATAAATAGCTGGAGACATGACTGAGTGACAGTGTTCAACCATGCAACTAATTGAAAGCAAATAAAGTTATGATGACACAGTAATTGTAACTGAAACAAAAACATTCTTCACCTATATTTTTAGATTCTTATGCACACATTAACTTTTTCTTTTAGGTAGGAGGCCTTCCCCACAGCTTTTCATAGTTTAAATAGTACCAAATTAAACTATCACATATACTGTGTGTTCCTGAATATTCAACACTACTCAGAACAATTGAAATCGTACAGAATACCATAAGACAACAAAAGTACACAGTTTCTCTATGGAAACTTGGACTTTGAATTTAGGTTGTGATTTCAATAAATTTGTGTCCCAACTAGAGGCCATGATGCCATGGAAGTGGTGAACTGTGTTTGCAGGACCTCCTGCTTAGGTTACACTTAATATTCTATAAGAATTATATTCTGTGATGCTCAGAACAAACATAGCAGATTACATTTACATATCAGGGTGCTCAGCTGGATCATGATGAATTTTGAACCATTTGAAAAAAGGAAGTATTTTGAGGACAGTTTGGGGTGATGGTGGTGGGTTTTGTCTTTTTCTTGCAATTTCCCTTCTAGTTGCTACCATGTGCCATTGTACCACCATCCAAATGCATGTCTGATTCTTGGGTGTGCCAAAACTTTCTGCTGGGTCTCTGCTGAGACACTTTTCTTCTAGTCTGCCTATTGTATCACACATAGGTCATGGGCTGAGATAAAAATAAAGGGAGGTGATGCAGAGGTGAAGCATAATGCTGAAATACAACAGCAATAAAGATCTAACTGTTAACTTGAAGTCTATTAACTAGAATAGACAGCACAGAAATGCTTGTATGTGTTTTTTGGAAAAATATGTGATGACAGAGAGCTGAGAGGATCTGTCTCATTCCAAGAACAGTTCAAACATAGAGCTGTTATCATTGCGATTTCAGACTTGTGAAAAATTTGTGGTGATTTTTATGAAAGTTCAGCTCTGTCATAAGACCAGTACTATGAGGTTCCCATGTCTTCTGTTGTTCATGATCAGTGAATGTATTGAAGTTATACAGTTTGTGCTGTCCAGCAAGCAATTTCACAAACATAACTCCTATCTTACAAATCACCAGTACTAAAGGTATACAGGCTACATTAGACATTTTCCTTTAGCAAACATTTTCTAGCTACAAACTTGAGGTGCCCTATGTACAGTTACTAATAATATTGTCAGCATTACAACATCTGAACAAGTTATTTGCCTCTGGAGGAGTTGCTCCACTGTATCTGACAGTTCACTATTGAGTTAATATACAAGGTAACATATAGTCCTGTTTAAATTTTTAACATTATTGGACAGAAAGAGATGAAAATGGAAAAATAAAAAGACTAAAATAGTTTGTTGTTGTTGTTGTTTTTCTGTTGAAGTAATTCCAAAGTTTGTTATTCACTGAGCAAAGACTGCTGAATAGGAAGTTATCACTTTGTAAGCTAACTTTTCAGTTCGGGACATTTCTGTGTGCATTCTTGATGAGTATATTGTATAGCAACAATATACTTCAGCGTATAGATCAGCATTTTAACATCCAAACTTGAAATGTGTCTGCCTTCTGTGTAAATAAGAATATAAGAGGTTTCTGGCCCTTATGTTTCAATGACTTTCTTTTTTCTTTCTGCAGACTTATGTCTTTTCTATAAGGTATAATAATAAAGAAATAGATTTTCAAGTAGCACTGTTACTTCACTGTATGAAGAAAATAAGAGGGATCATTTCACCCATCAATGAATTGCAACTATTTCAGGGATGTGGAGTTGTTTTGGTGTTAGCAAACTACACAAGAGTTTAGTGATGAGCAGAACAATATGTGCTGCTAAAACTGCAGAGAAAAGGTAAGCAGGATAGAATGCAGCCAGTTAATTAAAATATTTTGTATATATCTTAGAGATGTTTATTTTAAATAATAATGCTGTTTCTATAAAGGGAGATGTTTGACCCGCTTCAAGCTATAAATGAAGATTTGTGATTCTCCTAAGTCCACATGCCCTAGATTAATGTTAGTGTCAAACTACTTCTACGTTAAGCTCATTTAATGTACCTCTGGGCTATAAGATGTTACTTTGCCAGCAGCAAAGGTCACATGTTTTCAGGTATTGACAGTGCAAGTAATGACAAGTTGCTTCTGTGTTTGAGTGGATCAGGGTCTTTTTAGCATTCATTCAATGAATTCAGCAAACTGTAGCCTCTGCCCAAGAGAGCTCTGTGCCTTTGAGCATTGAACAGAGGGAATTATTAAACCTCCAGCTCTGAAATCTATAGCTTCATTTAGTTCAGACCTCCCAAAGGAATTTTTATGCCTTTAGCTAAATAGCAAACAATTTTGAAGCTGACTTTACCTAGGCAGCAAATTTCTTCTTGATCATAAAAAGAAATAGAAAGAATGATTTGTATATTTATTGGGTTTTGAGCACATTTTTTGTTTAAATATATTTAGGTACAGTAGGTCAAACTAGCCTTACAACTGCAGTTATTAAGAACAACGGCCTCTGTGAAACTTTGCATGCATCAGTCCTAGGGAAGGAATAGCTGAAACTCAGGAGCAGAGCTGGAGTGCTGCTTTTCTGGCTCCTTCTTAAGTTTTTCAGTGATTAATAAAGTCATATGACTATACTAAGATTTATACAATTCTGTGGGTCGTCTTTAATGGGGAATCAGAAAATGCATGAAGCCGCTTAGATGGGAGTCTTACATTTCCTGAACAGTCACAGACTACTCATGGCTTCCCCTGTACATTTTAGTGGTGAGAAATGCTCAAAGTTTTGCTCTTTAAAGGCAAGAAGCAATGAAGGGAGTTAAGCTTATGAACCTCTGGGAATAATATTTGCTAAGTATTATCAGATACCTACTATCTGTGTAGTAGATTTTCTCGTAGACTGGGATCTGATCAAGGGGAAATAATGGAAACAGATTATAGAGGATGGCAAAGGGCCTCTTGCATAAATGCAGAAACTTAGGTCAGGGCTATAGTCAGGCTTTTCTGGGAACCAGATGCTTGGAGCCTGAAGTCTTGTCCTCAGTCTCAGCGCTTGCTCCTAGACATATTATCCCAAAATTAACATTTGATAAAGAGCAGAAAGGTCTCAAAAATGCCAGCACTGCATCCACACATCAAATGATCTAGCCCACAGAACTGAGTGTCCCCTTCTCCTCCTCCCCAGTGTACGGATCTTGCCCAGAGCAGCTTTCTTAGGAAAGGTAGACTGAACCTTTTGCCACCATTGCCTGGTGACAGAGGAACTTTCCTGGGATTGGAGCTGGAGCTCAAAATGTCAGTGGAAGAAGGAGGGTTTGAATCTCAGACTTCCAGTTTCCTGGTGGATCCCCAACATCCCATGAATTTTCTATGGCCAATGTGTGCCTGATAAATTGGGATCCTCTGGGGAATTATCCCTGTTTTGCATCTCCCAAACAGTTTCAGTTAAAAGGCAGGATCTTAGGCAATTATTGCAACAAAGACAGGGTGACAACTGAGCAGACCCAGAAACCTAGCATTAGGTCTCCAAGGAACTTTAGGTATCTTAAATTGTGCAGCACGATAGGTATGGATTATTTTAATTGCTCTTCTGAAGTTAAGCTCCTAAGTTTCTCTGAAAGGGCACTGATGTGATTTGTTAAATGCTTGTGAAAAGCACATTGGTTCATGCTATAGTGACCCAAGTATTGCTAGAGATTGTTCATTTGTTTGCATATGTGTCACAGTTCTCAGAGGTGTCCATGCAGGGGTTTAACTGAACATGATTATCTTAATCAGCACAGACTTGTACATGGATATGCCTTTCTTACAGCTGTGCCATTTGTTTTGTTGCCTCCCTTCTCCCTTTCTTTTCATCACATTTTTCCTTATCAAAGTTCCCCTAACTTTGAACACTTCCCCAAACCTTCCCCTTTATATTCTCTTTCCTGTTGCCTTTTTATCTCTGTAGAAACCTGTGGAAGATGTAAAAATGGCAGACTGAAGAGGAAACTAAAAATCGTCTGAAAATGCAATATAACTTGCCCCCAAACTCTTCACAGCAAAATCTGGGATCTGGACAGCTTCCTTAGCTTACTTAGCACAGCTGAGCAGAGGAAGGAGAACAGGGCACTGTTGACTATGATGTTATATTAGGTTTTGGGAGAAAGTAAAAAAGCATTACAGGGCAAAATTGCACCAGGCTTTCCCCTTACAGTAGCACTGGGTACTCAAACACATCTTTCCTAAAGGATAAGGAAAAGCAGTAAGAGAATATTTTTAGTGTTGCAAGGGAAGTCTTGTGTCAGTGTCAGTCTTCCAAAGGCAACAGTATTATATTGGCTTATATTGTTAAAATTCAGGATTACAATTGATGCCTCTGAACATGAGTTTCTTTTTTTCCTCCCAACTGCAGATTATAGGACAGTAATATGCTTTCTCTAACCTTATGAGGAAATAAGTGTACTGAGTTTCAAAGGCATATATAAAAAAGGAAAATAGTGTGCATATATGTGTGTGTGTGTGCCTGTAGGTAGATATAGACAAACATGGATATAATCTCTAGCCTTGTTTTGTTGTGCCGTTCGTAGTCTCCCCAGACACAAGCTGAGAAATCAGGAAAATTTAAGAAACTCTCCCTGATGTGACTTTTTCATCCTCTTCCTCTTTTCTCTGTACCTTTTGTAGTTGTACAATGGTTGTACCTTTAAGTACAACTTGAAGAAGAATCTCCAGGCAGATTTTAGTCCATGTACGTACAGTAGGTTGATTATATCCTAAAATTCTATCAAATTTGTTCTTTTCAATATCTTTTTCAGTAAAATGGATAAGGCAATAGTTCAGAAATTACACCAATTAACTGATCCACTATGTGGGATTCAGAGGCCCAGATGTAGTGTTAGTGAGTGACTATCTGATCTTCGGTTACAGACAAAAGCATTTGAGTCAATACAGCCAGTGGGGCTTGGAAAGCTGCACCTGGACAGCAAAAGAGCTTCCAGGTTCCCCTAACTGTACAGACTGAATTCCCCTCTGACTGTCATGGGAGCTTAGACATTTACCTCATGTAGAGACAGTGCCGTTTTGAGAATTAAATCTAGGTGCTTGCAATATGAAGGTGAATCACACCCACTGTAATGATGTACGTGTGAAGTAAAGACAGTGATTGGATTTGAACTGTTGTGATTTTAACATGAATAAACTCTAACCTATTCTCTTATGTGGCCATCATGGGTAATTAAAATCCAGTGTATGGCTAACTTATGTGTATTTGCCTATCACAAAATGGTGATATAGGCCTGTATTCATAAGGCAAGTAACTCTAGACTATCCTTCTGATGACTAAAATATTCAGGGTGCTCAGTAAACATTTAGTAATTCTAACTCCTGTTGAGCATTACATAACTCAATTACACTTATTAATTTCCAATGAAAATATTAAAACCAGAAGCTGAAGAGCTAGTCCAGTAGAATCCGAACAATTCCAAATAATGATTAATACCATAAAGTAAGGGCACTCATCACCTTCAGAAGTTGTTTAGCACTAAGCAGAGTGAAGTCTGCAGGGGCTTGTTCGTACCTCGAGAGAGGCTCAGTCCAAGACCTAAGAAGCACTGACAAGTCATCAGAACAGACCTGAAGTGATTCATAGATTTTTGTGCTTGATCCTATGCATGAAAGTGAATCTGACTGTAAGTAATAAAATTTCTTCTATTAAATAATAAGATTCAGATTTATTTTTCTGTGCAAAACAAGTTGCTGACAGTCTAGAAATAAAGAAGGGTTTGATTTGCTTTTAGAATCAGAGCTCTTAAATTCTTCTGTCTCAGCGCTACCTCACAAGATATGCGGGTTCTGCACCCATTCAGAGGCAGGATACAGTCAGCGCTGGATTATCCATGTGTTGCAGATTATTCATGTCACAGATATTAGCTGAAGCTCAGAGCCATGTGAATGTGGCTACACTGCTTCCAGGAGCATCTCAACTCCATAATCAGTACAGCTGCTTTTGCGTTACACAGAGCTGGAGTTAATAAGCCCATCTGAATCTTATCTGGCTCCATGGTAAGCCAGTTCCCTGGGAAACACAGAGGCTCTTGATGGTGCCAGCCTGTATCCAGCTGGGCTTTATTAGTTTGGGCTCAATGCTGCTCTGTCAAGCCCATAGTGGAGCTGGCATTGGTGGCACAGGTGACAAAGGATGAGGGGAATGAACCAGTTGCTTCTGCACCACAGTCCATTTTTCTGGAAAAGGAGTTTGCAGTTTATTAGTGGAGGTGTAGTACCACAAGATTTCAGTTGGTTTGTTTAGTTTTTTTTTTTTATTTTAACTAACATGTCTTTCTGAAGTGCCAGGAGCTGCATGAGCCTATCTTCAGTCAGAGTGGTCCATGTATTCCAAAGCCCACTCTGGATATTTATAGATTGATATAAACTTGGGTTTAGTAGGATAGATGTTTTTAAGTTGTCAATAAAAGATGGATTTTAAGGATGTGTATTCATCTCTAAACCATACTTCACATCAGGAGACTAATGCATCAGTCCTAGGCTGATGCTTGCACTATGACCTGAGCAGCTCTTGAAAGAAGCATACAGCATAAAATAGCAGTCCAGCACTGATTCTTTCTGTTCATACACATTCATACACATTAACTTTCTTTGTATGACGGTTAGACACAAATATATTAGGGTAATATTGAAAGCCTAGCCTCAGATTTTTCGAAGTCTGTGTGTTTTATGATGGCTGTGAATGTTGCTGCAGTGGAGGAATGTGATTTCCAAACCTGACAGGGGCACTTCCAAATGAAGTTGGTCTTAGCTGCCCTTGATTTTGCCTTGCCAAAAAGCAGAGAAATCTGGGCAGTAACTTTTTACAACATTCACCCCTCTTCTTTATGAGTGTATATTCATTGGTTTTGGTTTTTTTTCTCACTTTTCAAAAGTCCTGTTTCAAGCAGTGAAGGTTCTGAAACTATAAAGTTAGCTGATGTATGAGTGAAATCCAGAAACCTTAAACATGCTTTTAGACAATGGAAAACCAAGATCCACAGACAAGACTGAAACATAATTAGAGCAAATGTAAGAAGAAGAACATATTAATGGTGCTGAAGCAGAATTTTATGTGGGCTTCAGATATTTTTATTCTCTATAGCAACTTAACATCAATAACTTTGTAAAAATATTAATTCATTGAGCCTCAAAATTTGAAAGGTAAATAAGAGTTATACTGGGATGGTCCTGTTTGTCACTGGAATACTGATAAATTTGTGGATCCATGCTAACCACTGATCCATTTTTGATTGATATTTGACAGCACATGGGCCTGTTCATCCAGATGGGAACAATCACATACAGCAAGTAATTACACATTATAACTGTAGACAAGATTCTGGCCAAACCTTCTTAGGCATTTAATGTAAGCAGGGGCAAATTAAGACACTGCCTAACTGAGAAGTGAACTGCTATCGGTATTGTCTGTTAAAGGCATTGGGAACTCACATAAATACAGGTAGTTCCAACAATGTCTTGCTATTTGCCTGGGCAAGTCCCTTAATCTTTTCTTATCAAAACAAGGACCAAAGACATGCCATGTGGAATAGATTCTGAAAGCTCTGTGAAGCTAAAAATATCTATTGCCTGTGACCCCAGAGAAAACTTCATTAAGGACATTTGGTAAGACTTCAGTCTGCCTGTATTTCTTTGAGCCTTTCTGCTAGAAGTGTTGAATTATTTGAACTATGTCAATAACTGCCTGAGTTTGTCTACATGAGCTAAGTCATCTAAGAAATTACTTATGAAAGTAGTGAGTTTGACAAGAGCATGAGTTAAGCTAATTAATCATCAGTTAGTCACAGAATTGTATCTAGACAAGTAGAAGTCTTACAATATGCAGTGCCGGAGGACAATAAGTAAGAATACCGTATCTCACATGAAGCTTGAGAAGTATTTCTTTTTTGTGTCTCTGTGACTGTGCTAGCCTACAGACATATTCTAAATTAATTAAAATGTAAAACTGAATGTATTGGGTACAGCCTCTGTACTTCTATTAATGTAATACTGCTTCTGTATTATACAACTGACTTTTCTTGGCCTGTTGGAAAAAGAAAGCCCAGACCACGGAAGTCCCCATGCCACAAGCACCCTGCCTATTCTCTGTTCCTTAAACTTGCTTCAGAAACTTTAAGCCTATCCAGCAAGTAAACTAATCTATCTTCAAGGTGGCCCCACTGGCCCCACTGCAGAACCGTAGTTCAGGAAAAGATGTGATCTGTTGGTTACAATGCTCAGAACCACTTCTTTGTAGATGAAAGTGCTTATCATACAGTCCAGAAAGTGCTAACCAGAGCAGCTTTTGTTGATGCATCATTTCTGTCCTGTAACTCTCTTAGAATGCAGCAGTTTGACAGCCTTAGTGTCTTTCTAACAACTCATAGCCACACAAGCAGTAGTAATGTAATTGAGTGTTGATGGGAGAAAAGTTTGATATCAATGGTTTTTATGCAATATGAATGGTCTCACTGTTTTTTATAACAGAAACCTTAAAAAAAAGCCTTTGTGGTCTTTGCTGTTATTTTCACTTTAAAGGATCTAATTTAATTTAAGGGCAGTTCAGCGTACTTGGCTTTCACACGGCAGACCTGTGACACATCCTTTGTCTGCTGGCAAGGCTTCCCTACCCAGGGAGCTCCTTTCAGCTCTCCTGAGTGGACTTTCAGTGCACCTGAGTGGAACTCTTTCAGCTGCTTCCATGGATGCTTTCTGCTGTGCTTTTCAAACCTAACTGAACTGTAACAAAATTAACAGAGCTAAAAACAGAGCAGTAAGTAGGAATTAAGAAACTGATAGTGTCAGTGTGGCTGAATGTACTAATAATACAGCAAAACAGAAAAAATTTTACTACTTGAATGACAGCTTGTTTGCTATAATAGACCAGTTCCCATATTTTACATGCTCATTTGAAGACTGAAGAAATGTCTTTTTCAGGGGGTGATTTGGTTCATTCATACCATAGCCTTAGGCAAAATTCCTCCGCACACTGTATTTTGCTGTGAGAATTTTCCTGTTCCAAAGTCAAGCTCAGATGTTCAGTTACTTCAGCTATTTGAACAAACCAATTGTTTAACCTTTCACACTACTTTTTAACAAAGTCCATTTCTATACAAAATTGTTCCTAGTTAATTCTAGAGGGGATAAGGGCTGAAGTTTCAGCTTCGTATGGTTCTGTGGCTTCTTAGATGGGTCCCCACCCTTACAGGAGTGAGATTAGTTTACTGTCAAGAAGAGAAACAAATTTGTAATTCTATCAAAATGAAAACCATGCTTCAGAAACATATAGCTGGCTTGGCTTAGTACATAGGAGTGTTACCTACCTGCTGTCTCTCTTTAAAGAAGGCACTAGGGAGTACGGATTAAATGATTAAATCAAATCAACTAATTACATTAAAGTGGTAAGTTGGATAAAATTATTTGGCTTTGTTTTGTAATATTGTGAAGGCAAATTCGCAGCACAGCTTCATGGGTAAAATAGGAAAGACTCTTATTTAATGTGAGTTAGCCACAGGAGTTGTACAAAGGATCAGGGCCAGGAATAGCAGTCAGAAAGAAATGATACTTCAGACAAAGTGGAGCAGTACCCTCTGACAGTTCTGCCAAATTTGTTAATTTATTTTAATGATTTTTTTTAAGCACTGAATGATACTTTGTTCTGTGGAGGTAACCTGCCCAATCTAGGAGGCTACATGACACCGAAATCATGTTTTGATTAGCATCAAGATGCCTACATACCTAAATCAATTAATTATGCAAAGGTACAAGATCCAAAGAAAGCAATACTCAGTATTAATGATGTTTGGTCATCTATTTTCCAGTGAGACTGGAAACACAAGCAAGTGTGGTGCCCTTCCTATTGAACATCACCAGAACTGTCTTCTTCAGTCCTAAAGAAAACATACTTTTTAGCATTGGCAACTCTCTCTGCTTTATCATACATCTCATTTTCGGCATCATATGATTCTAGGAAAGCTTATCTCTTCCTTTGGAAGAAAAAATAAATGTTCTTTAGGACTTAGGATTGCCAAAAAAACTTTCAAAATGCACAACCATAGAGGCTATGAAGCCAAAAGATAAGTTACATGAACACAGCATTTATTATTTTGAAAACAGTTTCTTGATTATTCTTGGGGGTTTGACTCATACCTTTTTTATTTAATGCTTGCTGTTGGCAGGAGTAGATTCTCTTAATTTTTCAATGGTTCTGATTTCTGCTGTTCAGTAACTTGAACATCTATGTCATTTTCTTCTGCACGTATCACCTTTCTTTAATGCTACTGTTACTGTTGAAGTAAGTGAGAGCATTGCCAATAACTTCAGAACATAGCTTAACAGAAATATATTTGGGGAAATTTAAGCAAAGTCTTTGAGATTGTTTCAGATGACCTATTGTGCAGCATGGTTAAATCCTTGTTATTCTTTTATTATCTCTGTATAAATATAACAGCAGCATGAAAATCTTTTTGATGTCTAGGATAGTGTATGGCATCACAGGAAAACTAAGAAGGTCTTCTAAGCTGATTAAATAAAACCAACAAGCGTCACGGGAGGGAAGGGAGGAGGGAAAACAGTTGCTCGCCTGATCTGAAATGTTTGCAAAAGTGGCAGCAATTCCCCACCAGTTAAGGATTGAAGTTTCCCTGGTGGACGAATGACCTTTGATGTGATAATTGCTGATTTTCCTGAAACTCAAAAAGAGAGCATGTATAGTAGGGTTAGAAGAAAAAGGGATAAATATTAATGAAGCATTGTATTTTCATTCAAGAGCAGCAGGAGCCAAGCAGTTAAATGCTGCTTTTCATCCCATGAAGCAGGATAGAAACTAAGATCCCTACAATATTTGCCACCTAACTTACATACCTTAATCTCTCAGTAGTTTTACAGAGCGTTGTGAATGTCTATGTCCTCTTAGGCTTTCCTTCTTTTGAAACTGTCATAAAAAATTTCATTTAAATGTTATTTTAAGTTTTATCAAGTTTTTACCTCCAATGTAATGCATACCTATGTGTAAGAGTATTAATTTTCCACTATGAAGGCCTTAGAAGTTTTATTCCTCAGGTCAGGCTGAGTAAGATGACACAGGACAGAAGAAAGGTGAAAGTATTATCTTTATTTTTTCATGCTTCATGTGAAAGTTTCTACTCTTTACCTGGATCCAGGTGGATCCTAAGATACTACTTTTGAGCATCCTCTTGCACGCAGTTCAACACCATCTGCTCGATCATAGATAATGGCAGGTAAATATGCTACAGGTAGCATGCAGTTTGCTTGCTCTCTCACAAGCTGGGTGAAAGGAAAAATGTTTCCAGAGCAAAACAGGCAAAATAGTCTGTTGTTTACTGCTATTTTTTTTTTTTTTTTAAATAACAGAGACACAAGTGGTTTATTTACCTGGTGAAATTACTTTCTGCTGGAGTTATTTGTTGCTTTAGTTAGTAGGTGAAAAGACACCTAGACTTTGCCAAAAGGCTTACCATCTCCAGCCATATGTTAATTTGCATGTCTGTCCTGGCTTGGAAAAGATTACGTATTAGCATTTCTTCTAGCACGTCAGTCGTATTGTGCTGTTATCTTGAAGTATTTTAAAGCCAAATAAAGCTGAGATTTTCAGACCGATTAGCTGGTGTAACTGCAAAGGCATTTTTGTATTCAAGAATTGTCTTTGTTATAGCAGCCATATCTGACCTGCTCCCTAGGTCAATAAAGATGAAGGGCTCTTGGTCTGTTGCAGAAGTAACTCATTGTGGCCCACAACTCGCTCTGCTTTCATATGCGTACACTTACTGTCAACCTAGCAACATCCATGTTCTCTTCAAATGATTAATATACCATCAAATGAGACATACTGTTTCTCTGGAAAACATCCTTGTAAAGATGACTAAAATGGGAGGTTAAATATCAAAGAGCCAGCACAAAGAAAGAGGGAATGATCAAACAACTGGACTATTTTGTGATTTACATGGGTTATTTTGCTGATGATTAAGTAAAGAAAATCCTGCTGAGATGAAGAGTAAGCAATTACACATTGAGGAAGCTCTCATACTTATTGCCTTATTAGTAGTATTTGTAGACTGGAAGACCCTCCACAGGGTGATCACTTGCTAATTCCTTATAGCCAGCCTCTTTGATGTGCTTACATTATGTGGTTTTCTTGAAGGAAGGGAAAAGGCAAGAAATATTCACAGAATACATAACCACTAAGCATCAGAGAAAGATTGTGGCAATCAGGAAACAGTTGTAAATAAGAAACGCTGTGTGCTTATTAATGGCTGTATCCCATATTCAACTGTCAATGTCCTTTCCTAGAAAGCTGGTTAAGAATAATACATTAATTGTAATGACAAGTCATTGCAAGATGCAGAATAATTCCCAGAAGTGATAGGGAGATAGTTCATTGTCAGCACAGGTGACAGCAGCAGTAATAGGTGGCTGTAGAAATAGAGAAAACTTTGATTGCTACATCATAAAAGTTTCCTTTTACCGAAGTTTCAGGGTGTTATATATATGGAAAAGACTTGGGGAAAAGATACTAAACAAACATTTTCAGTAGAATAGTAATTCCTGGTTCCTCCCATCTGCAGTATGGCTTCCTGTCTGGTAAGGAACCTCGCCTCTATGCTGAAGCTCCTTTTCTGCTGCTAGGACAGGGGAGAGGTGCTTGAGTAAAAATTAGGTTCAGATGTCAGTTGATATAGTTAGATTAAAAAACAATTCTAGTATTGGTGTATAGAAGAGAACCTCTTACCTGTGTCTGTGCTAGTAATGAGCAATAACATCAACAGATGATGACTGCTGTTCATTTGCCAGCAACTGCTCTTCCTTGAGGCACAAGCATGTTGTGAGGACTTCTTTTCTGTGAGAGCACAGAGTCTAGAGCCCTGTGAACAAAGTATCAGGATAATAACAATAGCTTGACCATGCGATCAGCAAGCTCATCTACTGGCACAACTGTGCTAACTTATGGTAGTTCAAGATCTGCTGCACTTACTGCAATGGATGACAGGCGCAGTTAACAGATAATGCACAACACAGCAGCAAGTTATATATAATATTTTAGTCCCCACTGGTATTGTCATTTCCAAAGTCTGAATGCCATGTAGATCATATAATTCAAATGTCCTCAAAGAGAGAACAAGTATGGTGTTGAGGAGCATTTAAATGTAGAATGTCTGATGATTACATATTTATATATGGCAAAGAGCCATAACATAGATTAATACTGTATCATGAACCAATCTGAAAATTTTGTATGGGTAAATAAGTAAATATTAGTAAAACTTTCTAGTTCCCTTACTTAGCTCCTACGGTAACAGGCACCTTACTGAAGAAATACAGTCTGTCTTGTATTCCTACAGTATAGAACAGTAAGGAAAACCATGGTTTTACTTTGAACATTGACCCAAATAAGGCACTGTCAGCTTATTTCTTCCCTTAATATCTGAATAGCGTGTGATCTGTTTACAAGAAATGAATTAGTGTTAAGACAGTCATAGCTCAAATGCAAGGCTGATGAAAGGAAACAAGTCAGGAATACATCTCTGAGGAGTCTTACCTGGATGTTCATTAAGGATCCAAGCTCATGGTCCAGTCCAGCTTGACGTGTCATCGTCTGTAATAAATTGCAGAATGGTGTTAGTTTTGGAAAGTCCTTCTGGCATAACATCCTCATTAGTAATATCATCGGGTTTTAAGGGAGGCCTTGTACTTACAACTGTTGTCGTTTAATATTGCCAGGATGTATGACCTGTACTATGTCTTTCATTAAAGGTAGAGCTGGCCACAGGATGACAGTTCAACTTTCAACAATTCAGTTTTTTTTTCATTTCACATTGCAATGAAAACAAAACCCTTCCAGTGTTTTTTTGCTTTTCTTGCCACAACACAAAATTGTATTTTAATTTAATTTCAGACTGAAAAGTTAAGGTTTTCCATTTTAGCCTCAAGTCTAGGGGTAAGCAGAAAGCTTAGCCTGGACTCAGAGCAGTCAAGCTGATCCTTCTCCGCTTTAGTTTCGATGTTATTTTGTTGATACCAGTGATATTGAATTAGCTAATGGCTTATATGCTGAATCAAAGAACTTAGATGAAAGATGTTATGCAAGAAACATGCAAATATACTGAAAGTGTTACATCCAACATGTAGTTTGCAAACAAAAAGTGACACATTAAAAATTTGTCCAAAATCCCTATTCAACAGGGTATTTCTATAACATATGGCACAAGGAGTGGGTTTTCAGCAATAAGCCTTAGGCAGGTATTAGATGCTAACTTGTGACATTCATCACACTGTCTAGGAGACGCATATGATTCACACTAGTCAATCAGCTGCCTTGGTTTTAAGCAATTTCACGCTAAAAAGAAAACATATTAGCAAAAGCTTTTCGCTATTTGGTTATGGTTATTTGCTTCCTAAAATTGCCTTCCCACTGGGTCCTCACCTGTAAGCTAAAACTTGTAGCATTTAACTGTTAAGAGTTGAAAAATATTTTGTAGAGACTGCTGAACTGAGTGTTAAACCATAGAAGATAGGACAATCTATAATAAATAGATTCCCCTTTATCATATTAGTAAAGGTGATGATTTCTGACATGCTCAGCAATTTTTGTTTGATTGTTGTTTACACCCTTCCCCACAAAATAGCCAAATCTGTCGATTTATCCATAACAGCTTCCTGCTGAAATGTACTTGTTCATTGCAACTTTTAGGGCAACTTTTCTGCAGTTATAAATAATGGGCTTTGAGTCTCATTCAGCTGGACAGATACTTTTTTCACTCATTTACAACTGATGCTGTTGCTGTCCCTGTGTGTCATGGCTGTGAGGCACTGTCAAGCCCTACCCACCCCCTGGGGCCTTACCTCCCTGCCTACAGCCCAGGACCCCGTTCCAGCCCTCTGGGGCTCCCCACAACCTGTCCACAGCCCAGGACCCTGTTTAATCTCCCCAATGTCCCCACATGCCCTGCTCCCTGTATGCAGAGCGGGGCAGGACAGCCAGCCAAACCCTGCCCTGCCACTCCTGGCCTTGGCCCACAGGGCCCATGCTGCACCCTGAAAGCGTGGTTATAGGTGTCTCTTGAAACACAGGAGGGTTTCATTTTCAGATGCATAAAATTTACATTAGTGAATGTAGGAAACACACGTCAGCACTCAGACATTTTGCTGTATCTCTTTCCCAGATCTATTCTGTGAAAGCTGAATATGTAACTCAATGTTGTAATAAAGGCCTGGTTTCGAGAGAGAAAATCATGCAAAGAAATGTCTTACAAATAGCTGCAATGTTAAGATGAATGCCGCTGATGAGGAGTCAACAAAGTTTTAACTGTAGGAGAGAGTGGAAACATAATCCAGTGCCATATGATACTTCAGCATAATGCATTTTTCATTTCAGATCCTTTCTCTCCCTGAAATGTTTGGTATATTTTTGTCCAAATTTTAACATGTCTATAATCTAAAGATACTTTACCAGCTGGAGAAGTAAGTTTGTAGGAGCTTTCAGTAAAATGGAAAAACAAGAAGGTGGGGTAACCTCAGAAGGTGACCGAGTGGTAGATTATGCTATGTGCTATATGGGTGCTGTGATCCCCATACTACACGTATGGGGAGGGGATTTAGGTCATAACATCTGCTTCAAACCATCTACTTTTAAAGGAGATGCTAAGGACAGTTAGGAATTTTATAAAAGCCCATTATAAAATTGAATAAAAGAACAGAGTTAGGAAAATGTTATATTTTCAGAATATTCTCCTTTCTGTAGCTTGGTAGGCTTTCTTACTGCCACTCTGTTTAACAACACCACCACACAATGTTCATGCATTTCTTTGGGTACAAGTTACCGTTTCCAGATATGCCTCAGGACACTACACACAAATAACAGAGCATTTTCAGACTGGACGTTTTTCCATGTTAACATTCAGTGTTGAGTTCTTCTGCCATGAAGGAAAATATTTGGGAAGAAAACAGGGGGAGATTGTGTTGCTGGTTCTGATAAGCCTTTTTTCCCAGGAGGTTTTTCCTATAAAACTGGGGGGGGGGGTTTGTTGTTTGTGGGTTGTTTTGGGTTTTGGTTTGGTTTGGTTTTGGTTGGTTTTGTTTTGATTTCTGTTGTTGTTGGTTTTTTGTTTGGTTTTTGTTTTTAACCTTATGTCAAAATTCTTAAATTAAATCTAGAAATAAACACGTTTTGCAAATGCAATGCCATTGTAAATAGAGAATTTGGAAAATTCTCATTATTGACTGTCTGCAGCTCTGTGTTTAGAGTTTTCCAGTCTTCTAAGAAAATAACCAGCAGCCGGAATAATATTTTAAGGAAAAATTGGAACTTGTTGACAGGGCTAAAAATTTGAAAAGCCATATTTTAAAGCAATAACTGCTTCACATAGTGTGACCGAGGATGTAGCATTTAAACTGCCTTCATTTAGACTTTAAAATCAGCCATATGGGACAGAAGGGGTCCCTCTGGAAAAGTATTCGTTTAACTCCTGATAAATTACTCATTTTGCTTGTTTATTTTAAAGGACAACATACACAGGAATGTATTCATGGCAGATGAATTAGCTCCTATATTATGAGCATGCAGTGTGGTTAGTGTGAAACATTTACACCACCCAGCTCATCAGAAACCAGTCAGAATATTTGTTTCATTCCAGCTGCGCTCTTTACATTTACATGGGGCCTGGGACAGAGGGAATTTTAAATCTCTTTTTTTTTCATATATAAAGTTTCACTCCTTTTCCAAATCATAACTGTTCTAATCACTCTGTTCCTTTAACAACAACAACGACAATACACACACACAAAAATCAGTTTTCATTTCTTCTGAAACAGTGACCACTGGAAAAATTGGAAGGCTTCTTCCCAGTTCAAAGGACTTTGGTCAGCCTGTAACTATAGCAAAACTAGCTTTTTTTTTTTTATGACACTTTTCATTTTTTGTGCTAAAAATAACACAAAAAGTTCAGAAATAGAAAAATCATGGTTTTGGTCAATCCAACTTTTTGAAAATCTTCAATGATTCATTCACTTAGCAAAGAAAGGCTCTGTGAAACATTTATTTCATTTAATTCAGCTCGCTTTTCCCTAATAACAATACCTCTTTAAACAAATACTTAAATGGATCTGACACAGCACTTGCTAGACAGAATCTAAATGTCCAGTTCTGGGTCCCCAGTTTGGGAAAGACATCAATAAACTGGAGTGCATTCAGCAGATGGCCATCAAGATGGTTGGACGTTGGGGCCTTTGCCCTGTGTGAAGAGGCTGTGGGAGGTGGGTTGTTCAGCGCAGAGCAGAGACAGCTTTGGAGGGTCTAACAGTAGCCCCCCAGTGCCTACAGGGAGGTCACTGAGAAGATTCAGCCCCATTCTTGAAAGTCATGTGTGGCAGGAGGACAAGAGACAATGGATGTAAATTGAAACAAAAGAGGTTCAGACTGGCTATAAGGAAAAACAAACTTCACCCTCAGGACAGTCAAGCAGTGGAAGAGGGCCCCACAACATTTGGGCAGTGTCCATCCTTGGGGATTTCAAGGCCTGACTTGGTAAAGCCCTGAGCAGCCCAGTCTGACCTCACAGCTGAGCCTGCTAGGCACAAAGAAGTGAATTATCTATATGTTGGTCTAAGAATTCCTGAATTGGGTCATTGACACAGTTTATGAGACACCTTTCATATAAGAACATCTCATCTACATTTAGGAAAAAAACATCCAGTAAAGCAAGCATTGATGGTTTCCCCACAATAATCACGGTAAACTGGAGTGCCTCCCGAATTCCTTCCTACGCAAAATGAAGAAAAGCACTACAGTTCTGTCCTTTACTCTTCTATATCCTCTCCATTATCTGGGAGTGAATCAACTGCAACCTGACCTTTCCCATTCCTGATCGATTCTGTATTATTCAGAAGCTTCTACCTTAAGATTACCAATTTCCATTCCTGTCTTCCCTCTGTGCATAATGCACAGTCAGGCTCTGGGACATAAGGTTGACTGCCTCCTTCATCACTCCTAGGGAAAATAATTTAGTATGTGCCATGTCAGGCATCTTAGTACAATCTTTGCTTATGAGCAGGCTTACAATTAACTATAAAGGTACAAGATGCACATCTCATTTATAAAGATGATAAAAAGTCACGTATCTTCACTGCTAAATAGGAACTTTGCTTAACAAGACGTGCATTGGAAATAAATATATGTGTGCTTGAATGTATTCAGCTTCATCTTCCATGCTTTAAAACTGCTCTCTCATCTACACAAGCCAGGACTGTGAAATTGAAAGTACCTGTATGGGCACTTGAAAGATGAAGAAAGTCTTTCCGCAGGCATTTTCACTTGGAAAATGAAGGTGCATTTATATTTGCTACCCTTTCAAAATGCTTTCTGAGATAAAGTTATTCATAGAATAATTTCAACAAGTCATCCTTGAGTCTCTTAGATCTCAGACTGATGATTATTTTCAAACAGCTCTTTGAGAACAGATTTCCAGAATTTAGGCTGAGAGAATTGGTATTTGTCGGACTGATAAGCTGTATATGGTATATTCTGTCCTTGAACAGGCAAGTGTGACTCTAATTTCAGGCTTTTTTCATAGGAATACTAATTTTAAGATGAAATTCAGTATCCAGATGCTTTGCATATTTTGACCTTTCCTTATGTGCCACTGATGGTTAGCGTCTTTTGAAATATTCAGCAAAGATCTTAAAGCATCCATGCACCAGGGATTTACTGAAAAACCTGCAGGAAGTTGTTTTAAGGAGCTGAGCAGTCCCATTGAACCCAACAGACATTTATTTTGCACAGCAGAACACATGTATTGGGTTCTAAGTAAGGACCTTGACACGTGATTTGGCAGTAAAATCCATCAGTCATATTCCTTGTTCGTATTTGATGCCATTCCCATGCAAAATTTTTTCTCCTGGTGGGACATGGCCATATAGAGATGACTTTCTGAGTTCCCCCACAGTGGGTCAGCTGCAGGTCATCACAGGAATTCCCCCTCAAGCGTTGCAGGTGTGTGCTTGAGTGGGGACAGTGCGACAGCAAGGTGACAGGAGGTGAGAGGACTGGAAGGATTACTGTGTCTCCCATGTCCCTGGGCTGGGGTTGCCCCTTGTGCCCCCCCCAGGAAACACAGCTTGGGGAACACCAGGAGCCTCCTTATTACAAAGTCAATTAAAAGTAAGACAGATATCAGGGATTATATGTTTCTTGGCAGTGCCACAAGTCAGTGCAACTTCCTCACTGACTAGTCTTTATGGAAAAGGATAGAAAGCATCTGCTTTTTGTAACAGATTGTTTTGTTTTATTTGAATGTCTGTTTACTATTATTAAAAAGCCGATTTCTCTATACTACAGGTTTGTCAGGAAGGAACTTATTTAAAAACACATTTCTTGGTCTGTTAAGGAGCTTTTACAGGTATATCAGTGAAGGTAAAATTTATGCTGTGCTGAGACTAGAAAAGCTGCTTGGCAAAGAGAAGCAACCTAGTGAGGTAGATCTTGCTTTAAAAATGGTACTCAGGACCAGATCCATTGAGTCTATTTTTGTAGTCCTGTTAAATTCAGTTTAAATATATCGACAGTAAAATTCATTTTAATATAATGGCACTACTCAAAAAAACAAACAAACAAACAAACAAACAACAAAACAACCAAAACTTTAGACTTGATCTCCAGACCTGGAAGTGAAAGAGAAAGTCAACAGACACTATATGTAGTCTATAGTGGATCTACGTGCATGTAAGCACGCTCCCTGTGCATGTAAGCAGACAAAGTACTAATGCTATGAATAAGTTCACTTTCTGCACTGTAATATAGGAGAGTAAGTGTTTGAAAAGCACTTATAGGAACTGTCTGACCCTCCTGATTAACAAGGGGATGGCACCTGCCTAAATTCCTGTGATGTTTGTGAGAACTCCATCCTTCTGTGTTGTAGTTAAAAGTACACCTGAGATCCTCTCCTAGGAGTACCTAGTAGAGCACATCCATATTCTCCTATAGATTCATACTGCCAATTCCTCATGCTTCAATCCTTACGTAGACTCCTTTGGTCCCCATGAGCTCCTGTTGCTTCCCCTGTGCAGTCAGCAAGGAGAGCAGCCAAGGCACCCCTGCATTAGGCTCAGCTTCTACCCAAGACCACCCAGCCATGTGCTGGCAAAACCTAGCTAAACCTCTGTTGTGGGGGAGTGATTTTGGGTTCTGCTTGCTGCAGAACAACGTTTAGATTTCTTAAAGAGAAGCATAACTTTAAAGAGTTCGGTGGCAGCTTTGCTCTATTATTTACTGCATGGGGCAGATATACCAAACCAAGCATCGCCTACCTTCCTTCCAGTTGCACGTATTTGTTCATGAAGCAAACCTTCAGGCGTCTTCTCTCCCTGAGGACTGTTCACTCCAGAGGCTGTATTTTGAAGCTCCAAAGGCAAATTCTCAGGCCACGCATATATCCATCATGATGCAAACGTTCAGGGTTCTTCTTCCCCTGACAACCGTTTGCTCCAGCGCCTGTACTTAGAGCTCCAAAGGCAAACTTTCAGGGGAGACCCGTAATTGCGTGCAAAGTAGACTTTCAGGAAGCAAAATTTTCAGGAAAAATATTTAATGGAGTAAAATAATAAAAGGGCTGGCTCAAGCCGGGTACCTACACAGAGGTCTGCCCTAGCATAGAAAACTACAAACTTTTATATCTTTACAGACTCTTCACATCAAGATCCAGTCCAATAGCAAAATTTCGCCACTAGGTCCCTTGCTCCCCATTGGACTCCTTTTCCCTGACTCTATGTAGGCCTCTGTTTTGTTCAGTTGTAGACATTGGTTTTGGTCCATATCCTTGAAGGTGCTGTTTTGTCCGGATAAATCCTTTCTTCTCAGTGAAGTGCAAAAATAGGGCCCACGTTCCAGATGTCTGTGATGTCTCTGTGTTAGCCTTGGATCATTGTTTTGCCAGTCAGTTTAATTTTTCCCAGGAAAATGCAAGCTAGACTTCATCTTGCAGATATTTAGTGTAGTCTGCAGTTACTTTTGGCAAATACAAGTAGGAGCTTACAGCTTAAAATTTTAGGAAATCTAGTCTACCAAGTAACATGAATAAAAGAGTACACTAAAAATCAT
Source organism: Streptopelia decaocto (assembly GCF_964273445.1). Classification (NCBI taxonomy): domain Eukaryota; kingdom Metazoa; phylum Chordata; class Aves; order Columbiformes; family Columbidae; genus Streptopelia; species Streptopelia decaocto. The sequence continues at coordinate 35,469,572 of NC_138655.1, read as the reverse complement.
ACAACCTTATATATCTAAACAACCCATTACATTTGGTGTGCATCTACTTGAGCTAAATGATCAATATTGAACTTGAATTGGGCTCATCCACTGACCTCTGAGTAGTAAAACCATTGCCATACAGCTCACTTATTTAGCAGGGAGAGCTCAAAGTGGGCTCATCCAGGCTGTCATATTTATAGGATAAAGTGGCTGACTTGTTGTCAAATTGCATACAGTAGGAAAAGTCTGCATGAGACTCCCTGTACCCACAAGCCACTGGCCTTCAATGTGCCATTCTTCTTCCCTGTGGGTCTCCTGGAAGAAGTTCTTGGCCTGGCTGTGACTCAGGCCCCTCTTCTGGAAACCTGGAACGAACTGCTGCTGGTTTGGCTGGGGAGGGGTCAAGTGCATCCACCACAACCTCTCCCTGTGATAATGGAAGTGTGTACATTACCATGAGGAAACAGGCATGTTTTCTGTCTTCTCCTACATAAGTAAATCCATAGATCTACTGTGCTAAAGATGCTATATTCATATTCAAGTTAATCATGTACATTTATTTAGGAAAACAAACTGTTTACCAAATTAAAAAAAACCCACTTTCAAAGACAGCTGCAGACCTTTGAGGAGAAGGAAACGTATCTAGGAAGGAACCTTCTTAAATTGAAAGTGTTTTCTATCTAAAGGAGACATGGACACCTGTGCTCTTGCACAGTGTCTAAAACCAGTGAACTTAAATAGGAACTTAAAGAAATGTGCAAACTGTGTCGCTGTTGTTCACCCTTGTGATATGACTTCCCAACTCAAGACTACTTACTGGATCACTGAATACTCGGTGTGTTATTGTGTGCTGTGTTTTCATAAGGCCCCACACAGCTGAAGTGAGTAGGAATATAGCAAAGATATGTGGTTTTAAAATGGAATTTTAAAGTTACCTCAAATTCCTTCACACACAAATTTTACTCTTTATATTTGAACAACACTTGACATCTTTAGCAATTATATTACCTGGTAGCTGGAAAGCCACTTTCATTAAAGATAAAAAAAATCAGATATCAGAAGCCTCTTTGGAGCCTTGTGCACATCTAATTATCTTTCTCAGTCTTAATTATTTAGCAAGTGCTAATAAACTGCACATATCATGACACTCATGTTTAATAAGCATATAAATTTAATTGATTTTTTTCCCTCTCTTTGAAGACTAACAGACACAGAATTCAATCACAAGGCGGTGGCATTATAACTTCCAATATAACATCAGGTTTTAATAAGCCTCCTGTTTGCTGCACACATGTGCTTAAGACTGCCTGGAAACCAAATCAGTAGAGAAAAGGGATTACTTTAGATTACTTTGAAATGTGCATTGTTTGAAATGGCCTCTAGTGACCAGCTTTCATGAATGGCTGATTTTACTTGTGGGGCATGTCATCTGGCTCAATTATACCAGGCTCTTTTGTATGACAAGTGCATTTCTTGGCTGTGTTGAAATATGAAATTCTAAAAGAAAGTAAATCAGGTGGTGAGAAATAAACTTAAGTAACTGTATGTTATTAGAAGCTTGTCACTTAGCAGCAGGCACTCTTCTAACTGAAAAACATGGAGGAATTTTCTTTTAAAACTTTCACAGATTTGAAGTTAATATAAAAATATTATTTTTAATTTTCTTTAATGGTTTGGTCAACTATATTAACAGCATTAAAATCAAAGATGTATTTTCCATTTTTAAAGACAGATCATTTCTTCTGCAGTTATGTATTTTTAAAATGTTATTGGAGTTTGTCGTTTTACTCTGACATATGAAGTGTTGGAAACTTTTGCCTACTAAGAATATCCTTTACCCTGTACAAAGTTATAAAAGTGGGTTAGCAAGTGTAGATTTTACTTTCAAGTCACTGCAGACTTTTTCCTTTCCTGTCTGTAACTGTTTGCAAAATCGCAATGTAAACACATAATATAAGGTTATGATTCTCCCCGCCTGCAATTACTTTAAATCATAGTTACTTTAAATTAAACTAGCCTCAGGCTCTGATGATACATCATTATAATACATAGATTACATTTGGAAGGTGAGCAGATAACTGATTAATTTGTAAAGTGTGTTGGAAATGCAATAGATGATAGTTAGATTAGACCCAGATAGGAACTACATTCTTTGTGTTCACTGTAAATCCTATATTTTACAACTAAGATTAAGGGATTAACCTTTAAGAAGAGATGGTAGGTCTCGCTTTTTCCTGACTTCTGCTGTACAGTATGTGTGTTTCTCATGGCTACAGACTTGATATTCCCACAGGAACCTGACCCGCAGATTTCCGCGGTCGTGCCTGGTTGTCTGAGATTGCGGTGTTTGCCTTTTAAATACAAGATAGAAGTGTAAGATGTGAGAAGAGCATTAACATTACTAAACTTAAATCAGACGTCTGTCAACAGCTTTTTCCACTTAAGTGCTTTACTATATTAGCGAAACTCAGAGTTGTTATTGTTGTTGTAGGGTGTTACAACCCTCTAGTTGTCAAGGCAATATGATTTAAGGAGAGATTTAAGACTTCTGCACCGCTTGGCTGCTTTGGTGCAGATGAACATCTCACCTCCCTGACCTTTTATTGTGTATTTCAGTCTGTCTGAACAATCTTCACACAATTACTAATGTCATGAAATTACTAATTTTGTTGGTTCTCTAATAGCACACCTGCTATGATTCAGACTTTGTGAGACTTTGAGAGGTCCATCCACCCTTTGAAATAAACAGCAAATATTCACAGAAACCATATATGAGTGGCTGAGAAAACCACTTTCACTCCCTTTCACCTCGAAGTTTCCATGTATGCAAAACATGAATGAGTACAGCAGCATTACTAGGTGGACGCATTTCACCTTAAAGCAAAGAACTGAAAATGGTAGGTGTAAACCACCGAATCTGACATTCATAGGGGCACTGGTGGGTGAAGCCAACTCCAATTAAAATGATGCCAGTGACAGTGATTTCTGGCACTACAGGCAGACTGGCAGTCTTTTGAAATTATGCTGACCAGGTGCCCACCAATGTGACTAACCAGCAAGGTCGTATTGGAAACTACAAAACACTGTCAACAGCAGAATCGCTACTCTGTTTTTTATGCATGATGAGAATTCTCCTTGTTGTCCTTCACCTTTCCATTTTTCTTATGGAAAATCTGATTTTGAGGAAACAGACAACATTGGAGTCATATTGCTGTGAAAAATGTTTATCGAAGCCAAAACCATCAAGTCGGCAGGTCAGAGGTAAAATACATGGGAAGATAATGCTCCTCTGCTTGGGGTGAGGAAGGAAATCTCATTTACTTGTGGTGATTGATATCTGAGGTTTTGTTTGTTTGAGAGGCCTTATTCATTTATTTATCAGAGTTAACTGTAGGAAGAAATTATCCAAGATTGTCTTTTTCATGAAGGAAATGAAGCAATCTCTTGCTTGCAATTATGAGTTCTTCTGCTTCTTTTCCATGCTTTTGATATATTTTTGTGCAAGTCCCTAGCACTTGTCAGTGAATCTCAAAATGTCCTAAGTGGTAAAATGTTTGTTTGTGGACTGTATCTTAATTAATTACAACTATGTCAATTTTTGGAGGCAGGGAAATCTAAGTACAGAGAAATAATTGGTGAGATACTGGATAGTAATAAGGAACAACACACTAAACCACAAAATTGCTACCACATTAGGAGTTTCTTGATTTAGGATCCCTGCAGTACCTTATATTCTCAGTTCACTGGGCACATTTATTGCTAATATCGGGGGAACCGAAACCGGAATTCTGGTTCTGAAGCTACACAATCACAGTGCACATTATTACTAGTATTATTACTGCTGTTTCCTTTTTGGCCAGAGTTGATCCCTTTTTTTCTGGATGGAAAGGCCACTAGAACAGCAGGCCTTAATCTATGACTTCGAATGATGTGATGTCCTCACTGCTCATGCTCAAAAGGAAACATCAACACTTTGGTGCAGAGAAGACAAAGTCATTGGCCTTTTGTTACCACTCATTATTGACACATTTGATTTCAGATTTACAAACAAGAAAGAAATCAGTCCGTGTAAGCCAGGTTCTGTATGCAAGGATATGTGGAAGCCTCATTTGTAGAATATTAATTATGAAGAAGTCAATACATCTTTAAAGCTTATAATGGAGTATGCTTGTGGATACTCAATGCACTGTTTCGTAAATATGTATGGTACTGGACAGTTTTTTACTGGCTAAACACAAAATGGCACTTTAATTGAGCATAGTAAAAAATGTGGACATGAAAACAAAGTGGATTTTCAAAGGGAAAATGCTCTTTTTTGAAAACTCTCTGTCTTTTGTTGTGTTCCAAATTAAGCACTTTCAGCCCATGCACTGAAAAATCTTAAGTATTTCTCAGCCAAACCGAATATAAAATCTACAAACAGTTTCAAAATATACTATTCTACCTTTTGCTTTTCTTCCTGGCCACTGAAAGATATTCTTTTAAGAGACTTAGAAATAAAATCCTCCTAGTTTTTATTCCACATCACAAGAAGTGGCACTGTAGCCCTTCTTTGCAGTGCCTTGGCAATGTAATTCAAGTTTCACGGGTAATTAATTCTCCATGCCAACAAGTCCTTGAACTGCCTGTTATAATACTAGCAGCATAGAAAAAAAAAATAAAGATCCAAGCTTTCAGATTTTATACTATGAAAGGTGAGTACAAACTACAAATTTGTGCTCCTGTGGAGGGTGGGGGGGGGAGGAGGAAATGGCTGAAAGAAAAAATTACATTCACATGAGGAAAATACAGTTTCTTTGTATTTCTCTGGTTTCATTTATTTACTGACTACCTTTCAGTTGTCACAGGTATGTTCTATAGGAAAAATATTATTTACATTTTCCAAATAGCATGCATAGAAATTGTGATCAGCACTTGATTACTTGGCTAGAGAAAAGCATTTTATAGTACTGTCTTGATTTTTGAACACAACACAAAAGAATTTATGCTTACTTCCCCATGTGAATTTGAAAAGGTCACTTTTAGAATTTCTTCTATTTTTATCTATTTCTCAAGACAAATCACAGTGTCTGTAGGGCACTTGTATACTGCCAGCTGATATCCAACACAAACACTGCAGCCTTGTCTTCCCTATCTAGCCTGTATTTTGACAGTTTTCTTTACCTCATTTCTTTCTAGAACTGGGAAACATGCTGTAAAAAGCCAAGTTGTCGAAGATTGCCTTTTAATAAAGATTTGTTGGACACAAAACTGAAATAGTTAGGAGCAACAAAAGGTGGCATTACTGTGATCTTGTACAAGAACCATTCAAATACATTTGGATCATTAATTTTATACACCTAGGTCAGTTCTGATGGTTTTCTTTATCCACCAAGCAGAAAAAATCAGAGTTGGAAAAGAAACGCTTCATACTCTTTTTCCTAGAAAAGAATTGCCTAAGCTGGCCCTAACTTGCTGAAGTAAAAGGATTTTTTTAAAACTAATATAGACCAAAGAATGTGAAAGGAAGAATACTTGTTTATGTTCATTGGGATTAGTGTAAATTTTATTACCACTGAGGTGTAATTGTCAAGAACTTGCAGTTTCGTACTGTGGGGGTTTATTCAAACGTGTTGGTGCCAATGTTTGCACAGTGCAGTCAGGATGACTGCGCTTTCTGGGTCAACATTGTCTGAAAAAGTTTGCTGCATGGTACAACTGAGGTAAGATACTAAACACGGAGTCTCACTTCACATAGCCTTTTGTGCTTTGTGAGGTGAGTCAAAGTTTTGCTATTTAAAGATCAGACATTTAGAGAAATTGTATTTCTGTTTTTGTACCAAGACCGTGTGGTGTCTGATGTCAGAAGAAGGCTGACTTCTCCAGTAACCCTGGTCTTCCGGGTTTTTGTCAGCTTTTATGTGACTTACAACAAGTAGATGGAAATTGAAGTATTTTTAAAAGTCAGTCCAGACTAATTACAGACTTCCAGTCTGCTTATCTGAATGTTGTGTAATCACCGAAATGGCATTTAAAGTTAAATCCTGATCCCCTGTATTGGCTTTGCAGTGCTCTAATGTTAGTCGGAGCCTGGACTGTTTGTTGGTGCAGAGACAATGAAAGACAAGATTTCCACACAACAGACACTTGGATTTTCCTTTTAAAGACATTCACACTCTTCTGGTGTAATTACAGCCTGCCAGAGTGAGGAGCATGAAACTGTTTAGCTTGCGAAGCTTAAAATAAAAGGTGTATGTGAAAACAAGAACATGATCCTTTTTCTAGCAGTCCAGCACCAAGTCCCATCCCCTCCATCTCCTGTGGCTTCTTCCCCCAAAATTTAGAGCACCTTCCTATTAACAATTTTAGGTGAGTGATGGGGCCCTATTTGTCTTCTGTGTTGCTCTCATTAAATTATTTCTTCTTATTAATCTCCTTGTAGTTCACGCTGCATGTTTGAATATGATATCTCAGGTGTGGGTGCACAGATCTCCTCGTGAATTATGCTCCAGTCTAATTATCTCCTGTGCACCCCAGTTCCCATGCAGGCTCCCCCTTGGGCAGACCTTGAATGTTCTTGGGTGGTTTTGTGGGATTTTTTTATTGACTGATGTCATTGTGCTTTATCCATAGTCCCAAAATAAAACCAAAAAGAATATATGTGGCAGGTCAATACCCTGGAGGGAGCAGGCATGACTCTATGGTTTATTTCCCACCCCTTTCCTTTTTGCCCCCAGATATCCCCGCCCTTTCCTTGTATAACAGGATGGTTTTGCAGAGCTTCAGTCAGTAATGCCAAAAATGTTAAAGTGTAAGTGGTTCCCGGTTCCTCCCCAGGCCAATCAGTCATTTTCAGTCACAGGTTTAAATCTGCTGCAGCAAAGCCAAGCCTCTGTGCTTGCATCAGGTCTTACAAAAGCAAAGCTGTTTGACTGACAGGCACAGAGAGGGGGTTCTGATAACGTACTGAGCCATGTCTGGAAGCAGAGTGTCGAGGATGAGGCTGTGCCAGAGGTACTGTGCATTATGGATGAGGCACTCAGGTCTGTCGTTGATTGATTGAGGGACAGTTACGCTCTTTCACAATGCTGGGTAAGATCATCTGGACTGTCACTTAATATGAGCTTTCTTGTCTGTGGGAAGATGACTTTTCACGTAGTGATCCAATGCAGATTGCAAAAGACTCTGCTATGTCAGGGTTTAGTCGCCCATGCAGGTGAGTTAACCTAAAATAGCTTTATTGCTTGCCAGGTGCCATATGCTGGGTTTAACTCTTGTTCTCAGAATCTCAGGCTGGCTATAAATGTTGGAAAAGCACCTGCGTTTGATGATGTGAGATATATTTCTTGTATCTCTAGCAGCCAAGGTGGCATCTAACCACTACGCAGAGAGCTGGGAGGGGGAATGCAAATTTTTTCTACTCTTTTCTTTCAGGACAGAAAAAGAAGCTGTAATGAACAATTCTGGAGACTTTGAAGCACAGCCACAGTACTGAGGTCTTTGACTGACAACTCTTCTGCTTTCACCTTCCTACAGGGCTCCTCCTACAGATGTTCTGAACACGTCTGCATCCCAGAAATTTTATACTGCACCCAGGTACTGAATGTAAGGAACAATCTGCATAAAAGAAGCGTGGGGTGTAGGAGAAGGAGCGCTGTAAGAAGTATACTAGAAGTCATGCCTATATAAAATGCAAGCAGTAGCACAACTTCAAGCAAAATTGTTTGAGAAAGTGTAGTTGCAGAATGACCGAGTTTATTCTTAGAAAATTACAGAATAAAGCACTTATTCCACAATATGGCTTATAATCATGTTAAATGGTATGTGTCAAGCTTGACTTCCCTATGTGTCATCCTTTCACTGTGTGACTGGAAGTTTATTTAGTGCTTGAACAACATTTCTTTTCCTCCCTACAGGTCTTGAAAACTGGAGCTCAGACACTTCTGGATGTCTTTTCATTTAAATACTGGAGCTACTATGAAGTCTTCTTGGTTTACACTCATCTTGGCAGTGCTCAGTACTGAATTGCTAACAAGTCACTGTTCCACCATCAAGTCCCCAAGGTTCAGAGGACGTGTGCAGCAGGAGCGAAAAAATATCAGGCCAAATATCATCCTTGTACTCACAGATGATCAAGATGTGGAGCTAGGTGAGAAATATTTTTTGTTTGCTACTTCATTTTGTCATGTGTCTTTCAGTAATTTCTGCCAAGCAGAAAATGCTCTAAATTCAGAGAAGGTACTGGTCCTGGAACACAGTCAGAATGTGGGACAAGTTTGGAAAATGAGATAACACATATTATTTAATAACATTCATCAGATTTAATTACAGACTTTAGAAAATACATGCTTATCAAAATCTGCCATGGAAGGCTTTAATCACCACCATAAAAGGAGTTAATAATGCATGCAAGGACATACATGTAAAAAAACTTGCATCAAAAGCCCTTTTTCACTTTGTGACTTTCTGTAGTATTTAAAAATTTGAGCTTTTTAAGGTTAACCTTTTCCTCAGTACTGTATAAATGAGCATCTATATTGTCCACATATTTTTCACATGCATTTATGTCATCTGGCATGTTTATGCACACAGACAAACTGGCCTGGTTTCAGAACACAATATTTCTATGAATTATTAAAGTGTTTAAAATCCATCTGCTTTAAAACTATGCTATATGTATAAAAAGTAGGATAATTTTGCTTTCTTAAGTATACTGAATATCTGAGCACAACCTGGACATACCAGCCAGAAGTAGTTTTCACATATTTTTCTTAGGGTGGAAAAAGTTAAAACACTTGGATGATGTTCCAGGAGGCCTTTGAATGTTTTCCATTAAGTAAGTTAGAAAGATATTAATGGTAGCTATACATATAACTGATTTTTTGGTTCACTGCCCAAAGTGAAAAATCAAGGAGAGAAAGAGGATCATTTTAGGTTACCCCTAAGCAAATATTTTATTTTGGGGGTGGGAGGCAAGATCAAAAAGGTGAAAAAATGGAAAATCAATTTGGAATGAAATCTTGCATTCTTAGTGTTTTTTAATGAAAGACATGTTTTTAATAACAGTATAGTCAATTTCTAAACAAAATGCCATATGACATTGAAAAATCAAAATGCTTAATTCCAGAAAACTTACAATAAAATAGTTCATTTTTTCTAAGATCACATGCTTTCAGCCAAAAAGTTGTAGACAAAAAGTGATCTAGAAGCAGCTATTTAGTTGCTGGCATTTTTGTATTTGTCATGATGCAATAATAATTCACACACTCCCTCAGGGTTCTGAGAACATAATTAATAAAGTGCATTTCATGATTGAGAGTTAGTACTTTTATGGAGCAGAGCTCCAAGACTGGACCTTTAGATCTGAGCACATCTTATCTTTTTTATTTCTCACTCTTTCAAACGTCTTCTCTCTTTAACCACACTGCATAATGAATGGCTGTTTCCATCTCTATTTTTTTACCTAAAATACAGCTATTACAGTAGGAATGCATTTCTTCTTGATAGAGTAATTCTGAAAATTTTGTTTAAAGGGTAAAGGCGTATCTTCCTTTTTGTGGTCTGCAAGAGCCTACTTTCTCCAGGGCACTGGGGAAGGTAGGTCAGCAGACACATCTCTGAACAACATTACTGACTTGCTGTCTTCAGTCTTGCAAGAGGGTTTGCAAGTGGTGAAAGAGGAGGAAGGATGTGCGAAGCCACTTTGTTCTTGTTGTGGAGCTCCTCTCTTTGAAAGCTGCTCTGCCCTGCCAGTTTTCAGGGCACTCTGGCTCTGATTAGCAGGCAGCCGAGCAATAGCCTGGACACATGTGCATTCCCTCTGCATTGAATGTAGACACAGGTTTCCCCTTTTCATAGATCATTTCACAGGAAACAGGATTCAGCCCTAAGACTTATTATACTGCATTATTTGCATTTCTGCTAATAAATCATTCCCCTTATTTGAAAAGTAAAACCAGACTGTTTTCCATGTGTGAATTATCCCCTCACCCCTCAGTGATTCTTGAGAAAAATTTCAAATTTTCCAAAGGTCAATGTGAAGTAACACTTTCTGCCACAAACAGAATAAAACTTTGGCATTGGTATCCAAAAATCACAAAACTGGATAGTCTCTCAGTATGGATTATTTGCTGTTGTATTCCCAGCACAAACATTTCTAAAAGCTGTTCTAAATGGATGCTTTAACATAAGAGCATATAAGGTATGTTATAGACTTCAATCAGAAAGGAGTTGTTTCCAGAGCACGTATAAGCATTGAACCAAAATATTCATCTGCCTGGGTGCAAATGATATACATGGGAGTTATCCAAAGTAAAATTTACAAGAGGCAGGGAGCTTGCATTTAGTCAGTGCTGAAAGCATAAGAGTATGCACATCTTCCTATTGATCTGTACCATCCCCCTGAGTTTTGCATTCTGAATGCAAAGAAGTTCAGCAGAGCTGCTGTCTTATTCAACTTATCAGATAAAACCCACAAATTGCTCCACAGGTTCAATCCATTCCTATTTATGCTGGGAAGAATGTATTACAGAGGAAGGATATTATAGATCAGCAGGTGCATGGCAACTTAAGTGGTGTGAAGCAGCCTGACCCACAGCTCTTAAAGAAACTTGGCAATTATTTGAGCCCAGAAGCTGGAAATGACTGGTTAAATTGTGCCTCTGTGCACTTCCCCTGCCAATAACCAGAGGGTAGAGAAAAAACTGCCCAATGCAGAGGCAAATGAACACCTTGCTCAAGACAAAGCACCAGCTCCCACAACCCATAGCTGCCCAGAACTATGCCCCCCCCCCTGGAGACAACCTGCTGCTGCTTTTCAGGGCACTGGCATCAGCTCCCGCTGGAGTCAGGTCTGTACTCTGTTCAGCCATGAGTACAGGTATTTCCAAATTTTGCTCACTCTTTAGTCTCTTCCCCTGTCCTCCAGACTCTCTATCACTTGCACACATCAGTACCTCAAAAATGACCCCCCAATCACTCTTATAATCCTCACTGTAAATACTATCTTGCACAATGTCAGAAAGGAGTCAAATTTAGTGAATACTTTGGTAGTTCCAGTGTTTCTAACAGACAGGCCTTTGAGATTTCACAGGAGTGGGAAAAGTTGGGGGGAGGGGAAATAATTTGAGACATTTACTTCTTTCTATACATTTGCTTACAGCCTAATGCACCACCCAGTGAGATCTGTATAAACCATCCACTGAGTGCAGCACTGGGTGAAGAGATCACAGCATCAGGTGGATACATCACATCAGGCATAATTTGCCTGGTTTGCTTTCCATCTTCACTAGAACTAAAACAGTAAAAAACATAAGCTGAAAAATGGGGATATGTGCTGAGATCTGAGAAAGTCCACCGCTTTCCTGGGGTCTTGTGTACCACCCATATAAAGACAAGGTGGCTCTAGCTATTGCTTTGTAGACTTGCCCACCTGTGAAACACCTGGATGAAAAACCATAGCAACTTTAAGACTTGTCATGAAACCCTGGTTATGAAACATATTCTTGATATATAAGAATAGACTGAGAAGGGACACTGAGTTTCTTGCTTGACAAAACTTGCTAATTTCTGTATCCAAAGTGGCCGTTCCCAGTTATCTGGTTCCCCTCAGGTGCTCCCCAATCGGTTGCATAGAGCGTGAGGGTCCTGCTGTCAGACAGTGCCTGAGTACATGTGCCCTGAAGACTGTGGGCCAGATGGTAAAAAGCACAAGCTGCTATGACAGCTACGGACAGCCAAGTATTATAACTTATAGAAGCAAGTTTTATCTCCTACTTATGTTTTGTTTTCCAAATGAGGAAGTCTCACCTGCTTTGAAGTGCCTATTCCAGAATTTCCAGAGTCGCTAAATCTATTATCAGTGTCAGTAAGTGCATAGCTGGAGGAAAAACTTACTCATAAACAGCAGGTTTGCGAGAGCAGAGAGCTGACCCAGAAGAGGAATGAGGAAGAGCTCTAACAGCTCCTCATTTATAATGCATAGAGGCATGAAAGTACACATCAGCTCTGTTGTTGTTACCCTGCATTTGCGTACCTGAAGAGTGCACTTTCCATCTGAGGGCCTCGAAGCATTTTATAGCTGAGCTTTCCATAACAGACTGTGACATTTCAAAAATGGGAGAGCTATGGCAAAAACAAAACAAAACAAATACTAAAAAGAAAAAGCCAGCCTGGGGTCTAAGAAAAAGACACGTAGAACAAGGGTGATTTTTCATTTGACTTTTACTCAACAACTCAGTGACATGCTCGCACTCATACAAATGGAGACCTTTTGTGTTCTGGGACCTCTCAGTTACTCTCCTACCTCTTCATCTCTCTAAACACATGGATTTTATCTGTATTGAGTTCAGGAAAGCACAAATTCAGACGCTCTGCATTTAGGAAAAAAAGGCTGTGAAAAGCAAGAGTCCAAATTGATGGTGACTTATATGCAAGGTATTAAGGGTATCCTTAAAGACACAGACATTGACACTGTACAAGGAAAGGATGAACAGCTACCTGTCTCTTCCTTTTTTAAACCAAATAATTTTGATGCAAAAGATTTTGTATTCAGCAGTAACTCCTTAGCCCAGAAGCAAAACTGAGCATGCTTAACTTTAACTAGTAAGCTAATTTGTAAGATTTTATTGCTTACACCTGAAGTTGAGCCTGCTTGGCAGTTTTGTGGTTTTATAGCCATGTCTTCCATTGTTTCAAAACTTTTATGTGATTTTCTAGTGGCCCAAACAAAATCACCAAGCAAAACTCTTATTGTATCAGTGGAATCAATTGATTTAAATCTAAACCTGCAAACAAATTTAAAAAATGAAACAAAAAACAAACAAATAAAAAAAAAAAAAAGTAGAGTTCCAGAAACCTCTTTTTACCACCAAAATTGTGCAAGTATTATAATTCGCAGACTTGTTTTGTGGGCACATACTGACATATCCACAGTTCACTCTCATGCTTCAATCTCTGTTCTGTTGGATAACAGAAAGAGCAAAGTTTGACAGCTGTCAGTAAATACTGACAGAACCTACCAGGAGCTGCTCAGTCTTTCTGCAATCAGATATCTGCCAGCTCTGCCTATCTCACTTAGTTGTTCATGAAGAAGTTTTGAAGGATGTAAAAACAGTCTTTTTTCTTTAAAACTGGATCAGTGCAATTTCTTGAGAAAGGTGCTGAATTTTGGCAATATTTTTTGCATACGGATTTATCCCCAGAAACTGATTTTGAGCACGGTGCTTTACTATCCAAGGCAGACATGCTGATCCTGTGTCCACAGAAACTTTCCTCTAGAAAAGCTGGTACTGAATTCTCTTTCTCTCCTCCTTCCATCTCTCACTGCCTCCTTTACTTCCTTCCTCTCTCTCACTCTTTCTCTCTGATTATCTAAGAAAATGGAAAGAATTGTAACAGATCCATTGATAATCTCAGCACTTTACATATTTTACTGGCACATTGACTCATGATGCAGTCTGCATAATATACTGTTTTCTTACAAAACAAAACCAACCAGCCAACAGAAAAAGCAAAATACCAGAAACCCTCTGTGTTTGTGGAATCTTGAAAAATATTTTGGGTGATATAATAAACAACTTATATTTTGTCCTAAAATTACCTCAGCTACAGAGCAGAACAAACTGATGTCCAAAGGCAAGCTAATCACTGATACTTTACTTTTAACAGCAGAACAACAGCCAATATGTTCTAACTAATTTTTGCAGCATGGTGATGATCAGCGCCTCTTATTGCAGGGTCCTTGCAAGTGATGAACAAAACCAGAAGGATTATGGAGAATGGAGGGGCCTCTTTCATCAATGCATTTGTGACCACTCCGATGTGCTGTCCGTCACGTTCCTCCATGCTGACTGGGAAGTATGTGCACAACCACAATGTATACACCAACAACGAAAACTGCTCTTCTCCCTCATGGCAGGCTACTCATGAGCCACGTACCTTCGCTGTGTATCTCAATAACACTGGGTATAGAACAGGTAAGAGATAAATCTTTGTTTAAAGTGAAGATGATAGATATTCGGCAATGGATCTTGAATCACTGCCTAAAATGAAGTGACTATTGTTCCCAATTGGCTCTACAGAGCAGGGGTGTAGTGTTACAGAGAGGGAGGGCAGTACTGCTTGCTGGTCCAGATCCACAGCTAACGGCCATATAAAGAAACTCACTTGTAACGGAGCAGCATATTTTCACGTTTCAATGTCCCAGGTGGGAAATGAGCTGTTGGGCAGTTATACCTAGTGCAAAAGAGGCTCATTTTAGTGGCATTTTGGGTCTGAACTGGCAGTTCCAGCCGTGATTATGGTCAGTATCATGGCCTGCTTGTGGACAGCTGCTAACAGTTGTGGAAGAAGATGTCAGGGCCAGGCTGGGGACTGGTGCCAGAGACCTCACAGGAGCCAAGTGCTTGTCATGGGAGTGAAACAACGTGAATGGTATAATTTAAACTTTGCCATGGGGCGATATTTCATTTGCATTTTCTGAAAAGGAGTAGAAACATGCCTTTAAGAAGGATTGTTCTGCTGTACACCAATAAGATTTGCTAGTTTTCTTGTAAATTCCTGGTGGTTTTCCGCAGTCAGGAGATCCCTTTCCTGTCTACAAAGAGCTCTTCTTATTCCTCTCGTCTGTGCTTCAGCCTGATGTAAAACCTGATTCATTTCTGCATCACCTATCCCCTAAGATTCAAGTTGTAGACATGTTAGGCTCCAGCCTGACTTCCCTTTCGCAAGGTATAGGAGTTGTGCAAGGTCATCAGGGTGCAATTTGTCCAGAAGTGTCGTTTGACTACAAAGACTCTCCTTTACAGAACCAACGAGGCACAGATCTCGGTGCCAGCTGCGTTCCTTACAATATAATTGGCAGCAAAGAAATTTGTCTCTATCAGGGGTTTAGGCACAAGAATCGATTGCTTTCAAAACATATAGCAGGGAAATGTCTTCAGGGTCTCAGCTTCTCCTAATTCTCTTAATGCTGCTATATCCAATGCTTTAAATGTATCTGCTGCTTTGCCATCTTTTTTTGACCACACAGACAGCTCACTATTTTTTCTTCTGTCTCTGCATCTGTAGTTCTGGAGACATTTTGCTTTTTTACACAGAATGCAGAAACAGACAAATATTTAACTTCTTTGGACCTGGTGTTTGCCCTGACACATGCACTGAAAGGTACTTCAGTCTCTATTAAGCTGGTTTCAGTGAAGTTGCCATCTGAGTACAGCGTTGCTAAACCTGAGTAAGGGTCAGCACCGAGGCTTTGGTGGAGAAAAAGAGGGGAGAGAGAACTGACAGTCACTTCTGGACACCGTGCTGAATTCGCCCTCAGATATAAGCGTTCTCTCATGGCTTATGTCTCAGAAATCCTTTCTGCTTGGTTGATGGCTGCTTTGTGTAGGACCTGGCTTTCCTGTTCTTAAAAAATTTACTCGTATTGATTTGTAATCTAGTACTTGCACAACTAAATAAATGCCTCCTGCATAAACTGAACAGCTCTGTCACTAGCCCTGTCTGCTCATCTGGGAGTAAACACTCTGCTTTGGGTACATCTTCTGCATTGTCATGTATCATGAAGGCACATGGAGATGTCTACTGAATGCAGATTTGGCCCTATAAAATGGGAAAGAAAAAGGGGACAAAAGAAAAAGACAAGGAAAAAAACCCTTTCCAGAGGCAGGCAGAAAGAAAACCAGTCCCAACACTGTCAGGGTAGCTGAGTTCTAACCAAGGGCAGGAAGGAGAAAAAGGAAATGGAAACAAATGAAAATGCTTGTATGAAAGTCCAATTCTGACCAAGGTAATTGTTTGACCCTATAATAATACGGCCCTAAAGAAGTTATCCATTCATTCCTTGTAAGATGAGTCTACCCTCTAATTACCCCGGCAGATTAATGAACAGCAGAGCTTATAATAAATTTTTCAAGGACAGTGTTGCCTCATTAAAAAGTCATCAAAATTCCACTAACTAACTTATAATCTACACTTCACAGCTAGAAAGTTTAGTAAAATTGTAATGACTCAAGAATACCTGGGAGTCAAGAATAATTGGGAGTTAAAAATAGGAAACTGGGGAGAGAGAGTGGCCACATGGCACAGAGGCTAGTTGTGACTCTACTGATATTGCAGACACTATGGGTATTTACCCTGTGCTTTTCTACATGTTTTGAGAGGAAATTAGTAGCCTCCTCAACAGCAAACCGAGGCAGAGAAAGAGAAGTGAGTGACTCAAGTGGCAGACCTGATAAGGGACTGGTCCTGCTAAGGCAATGTCCAAAACCTCCAACCTGGTTCTCTGTTCAAAATTATGAGGATATAGCTCTCACTTTTTTTGCATTGGATTGAATTATTATATAAGCTGGTGGAAATAAGGGGGTGGGGGAATGTTTATATAATGTCCTTACTTCTGTTCACTCTGAGTAGTTTCTGACATCTATAAAGCATCTGCTGTCTAAACCTGCCACAGTAATAAGTAAACCCTCTATATTGCAATTGATCACTTGTGGGAGGCTGCTTATGAGGGGAGTCCTGCTGAAGCCACGAGAAATCCACGCAAGCACAGCAGACCATTTAAAGAGCGGTCTGAAATGTGCTCTGATAAACTGCAGTATTAATTAGAGGCCACTGGGAAAATGTGGCAAAGAACAGAATGTTTTTTTCTTTCCTTTTTCTGCTTTACTCTTCTAATCCTGTTCTACTCTGATGTGACCTAATGGAAATGTTGCATTTCATGGAAACATCCCTTTTTGAAGATCATACACCTGTGCTAAATCATGGGCAGGAACTGTGCTGGATGCTGGCAAGGCAGACAGTATTCATAAATAACACTGCCAAACCAAAATCACTTTTGCTTCTAATTATAATTAAATAAAAAATCCCCAAACAATTAAGGATGTTTCAACGTGTACAGTTTCTGTAACTCTCAAGCTGTATGCTAATGCAGCAACGAGTCAAGTAGATAGCTTCTCCATTGCTGAAAGTCCACAAAATTGGTAATATTAAACTAGAATTTGTAGAAAATAGTAGGGAAGACACACTAAATAGGTAGAAAGAGAAAACAAAGCTACTCTGGAGAGCTTCAGAGAAATGAGACATTTGTTTTAATTACATAGGTTCCAGCTGCTCATACTGGGGAGGAAAAAGGGTCATTCTGTAATTGCTCAAATTCTGTGGAAATTGTGAGGAAAGGTTGAAAAGTTTTCTTTCATCTCATAGTTTTTAATGTCAGTAGACATATCTTCAGCTATTTAGATGCAGAAATTTTATTTGTAAGATTATTAGATGCTGGATTTAGAGGGGTTTTTTTTTGTGCTTTCCAGAGTATTGGCTAGTTAGTTGCTGTTCTTTCAGTCCTCCTTGCAGCACTGTTCAAGTCTATTACTTTCTTTACCTCTACTCTTTTGTCCCAGCCCTACAATACATAGCCTTGCCTCTCAGATGTACCCTTCGGTGTTGTCAGTTCACACTGCCATTCTTCTACAAACACAAAAGAAAACTCCAGGAGTGTGCTACCCCAACTCCTTGGCTTCCTCTGGTAGGAAAGGAAGATTGTGCTACAATTTAAGAACCAAGCAGTAGCCAAGCATCATCTTAGTATTTTAGAACAGAGAGCTGTGACAGCAGCACCACCAATATCGAGGAGACATCAATGCAGAAGTCATTTTATTGTTAAATAGTGTGTCACACGTTGCATACTGTGGAATTTTAAATTTTTACCAAATGAAGTTTCATCCCTTCGCAAACATGAAGAGAAATGTAAGTTTAAGTTTCTCACCCTGACTTAACATGTGTACGCATTCAGAGCCCTCTCAGCTTAGTATTGCTTTAAAAAATAGTTACCTTCTAATCCTCCCTCCTCTCAGCCCTTCACAGCCAGAGTAACTGTGCAGGAGAGAACAGAAGTTTGTCCTGGCTCAGCAACCACTGACAGCCTCACAGCAGCATGCCAAACTCTCCCCATACGGAGTTCCACTTGAAAGAACAGAGATCACCAAATTAGGCAATTATTTCCTTACATTTTTTTATAATTGTCTTTGGGAAGATGTGTTTCCCAATATTTTATTTCTTGCTCAGAAGTATTAAGTGATCAGAATAACATTCAGGATTCATGCATTCGAGTGTCCTGATGGCACTATCAGACTCTCATGGGACAAAAATGGTAACACAGTAAAGTTAAACAACTCAAATGTTAATTTCTAAATGTTTGCATTTATAAAACTCAAAACTCGAGAAGTGACTGGACATCAAGTTGTCACTGTCTGGCATGTTTTGACATTAGTCACAGACCTCTGTGTAGTGATGAACAGAGATGGTCACTAGCTTGACATCTAGTTAGTCTGTTCAACAGTTCACATCAGCCTCTGACGCATGTCAGTTGACATCTGTCACTGCCGTGTACATTTCTTAGTGTAGTGACCAAAGGACTAATAAAAGGCTGAGATGACAGGAGACTGAAAGCTACGAGTATTTAAACTGTGCGCCATTCCCTTCTGACACACAGAGACAAGTTAATCTTTCATAAAGGGTGCAAAAGCTTTGCCTCCTGAAGCAGCGGGCAGACAATACATTTCCTCTGGAGGCAAAGCCAGTGAGCTTCCTGTTCACAGCCTTACAGTACAATTCACTGCCAGCACACCCACCCTATTTTTAATCTGCATCGTTTCAGTGACCTAATTTGTATCCTGCCTCACGCACCCCTTCAAAACAGAGAGGGTGGCAGAAAATGATACAGGGATGGGAATGAGTGTGCAGGAAATAAGTCCTGGTTTTCAGTTTTCAGAATATTTCTAATTTAAAAGAAAGAAAGAAAGAGAGAGAGAGAGGTTCTTTCTTAATTGGTATGAAAGAGGCTGGGGAGCATCAAATATAATTTAACTTGTAAATATTTTAAATAATTAAAAATATGGCTCACTTTTCAGGTTAAATTGCACTTTCAGTCAAACTAAGAATGTGTAAATAAAAGTGAGTATGCTGAATACATTCAAATAGTCCACAAAAAGTGAAATCTAGAAGACGGAAAAAGCTGAAAATTATAATATGCAGGATTTTCTACTTCTATGGTATCATATGAAGTGAAGCTTTTTTGGATTCTGTCCAGGATCTCATCAAAACCCACAGAATGTCTGCCTACTTATGCTTAAAAACAGAATTCTATGCTATTAAATACTACACAGAAAACCATACACTAAAAGATTTTTAGCAAGTTTACACATTCAAGTGTTTCACTTAGTAAAAGATGGGTAAAACACTGTCCGTGCAACTATAGGTTTTCAGGTGGCTGCTGAAAGGAAGATACCAGTGAGACTCAGGCGTCCTTTCAGGCATTGTTGTGTCCTCCCCACAATCCAAAAGCACTTCTGGATGCCTTATCCTACCCCCTTAGGTGGAGCAGTCTCCAGTCTTCAGTTTGCTCATCCCAGTTTTCTGGCTCTGCAAGACCTCTCCTCAGCCTCTGCTCTGAGCCTGGTCCCCCTGCCTGTCTGTCCTCAAGTCATTCCTACTCTTCTCCCGTCCAGGGTCCAGCAAGTCCTTGACAGACATGTCTTGTTCCCACTGCTTACCATCAGCAATCTCCTCTCCCACCCTGATCAAAATCTCTGCTTCTCCCAGTCCCTTGCCTTGTCAGTCAGCTTTTTTCTTCTTTCTGCGCTCACTGTCTAGTTTCTTGGTTGACACTGGTAGTCTTGGACCCCAAATCCCCACTCCTTTCCCCCTGCTCTCAGCAACTTTGCTGAATCTCCTGCCTTTCCCCAAACTGCTTGTCTTTATCTGGTCACTTCCTGGCCTCTGTATTTCAGTTAACTTTCTCCCACCTACTGACACCACTCACAGGTGGAAGGGGAATAAAGTCCCAAGGTGCCCAGATTTCCAGCACATGCAAACTGTAGGGGTTTTTTTTCCAAACTGAACAAACTTTGGACAGATTTTCACCAGGATGATAAAAGATGCCTTCTTGGCAGAAAGTCCACCATGTCTTTGACAGAGTTAGTGCTCGCAGTGCAGAGCATGAAAGTGCTATCAAGCGAAAGCTCACATATTTTTTTTCAGATGTTAGATGTAATTCCTTTTCCATGACTGTGGCTCTCAAAGATGGCTACTGTTTGGGCTAAGAAGCTTCAAAAAATTCAGCCTGAGGCAGACATCCAGTGTGGAAAATTTCAGTCCAAATATGAGAAAGTTATAAGCAACTGAAAACACGGTCTTATAATGAGAAGTGTCAGACAACATCAATATTGGAAAGTGCTACCAGCTTGGCCCATAATACAGGCTTTGTTAAAGACATCACCCAGGCTAACGATTGCTATATCAAGTTATAGGCTAATGCCTTTTGCAACTGCTGAGTTATAAAATCTTTAATGCTCTTTTTGGTTGCAATGGTAAACCTGGCAGCAGCTGGGAAAGACCCACAAAGCTGGAGAAAAAGTAGAAAACCTGAGGTTTTTCTACTGCGGTTAAGTTACAAGACTGGAAACTGTGAAATCTGAATAATATTCTTGGCAATGCCACAGGCTTCCTGCGTGACTTAGGCCTGGTTGAAGGTTAACCTCTTGGTGCCTCAGTTTCCTCACCACATTTTTGGGACAGTGCATATTTCATTTCCTACGCAGAGCTGGCATACTGACCTGGCTTTCTGCACTTTAATGACGTGATACACTTAACCTCTGTAATTTTTCAACAGAAGGGAAAAATCAGACTTCTTGGGTTTGAATCTATTGCTTGCATAATGGGAAGAAAGCAAGGAAGAATTTACTGGAATAATCCGGAAGCTGCAGTTTTGCTGGGCTCTGTCCCCAGAAGCACAGATTGTCAGCCCTGAAATGTCATATAAACAGTGCTTCACGGCTCCTGTAAATGGTTTCCTGACTTTGTTAAAGGAAGTGGGCTGTCTACTTAAAGCTCTTGTCTGGGTCACGGTGACTAAACCTTAGTGCAGCACGCCTTTTTGAAGGTTTGGGTTTGTTTTAAATCGGAAACATTCTCATAAGCCTCAACAAATAACAAGGGCGTAGAACATAATATATGTTCTTTGATCCCTGGAAGTGCAGAGATGTCTCGCCAGTAAATGTAGCCCAGTTCACCTGTACACTAATCCATTAATGCTGACAGGAGTTACGAGACTAATTCTATTGTGTAATACTATAAATGTTAGTCATAAATGCTTGTAAAAAATACTGGGAATTATGAGAATTCAAATCACATTCAGCTATAAATATCCTGTCTTCAACATCCAGACATGCTCTGGGTCAAGTTTTCCTTGTCTTGTACCCTTTGCAGTCCCCTCAATCTCTTGGTCCCATTCAGGACTCATTAGCTAAATACTAAGGGGAAAACAAAAACCTGTATTAAGGCGTCTATTCATGTTAGGTACCAACATGTATATCCTGCATCCACTCCTGAGACACGTAGATGTCTGTATAACTGTTCACCATGCCATGTGTTGTTGTTTGCATAAATTTAATTGAACATACACAGAATGCAATTATTCTGATATACTAAGCTACTCTACATGTGATTAAAAAATAACAATGTGTCCAGGGAACAGTTAGCAAAACTGCCAGAATGCAGATAAAAACTGTCTTATTAAAATGCAAAAATCAGCATTTATCTTTCCTGTTATCCCTGTGGGGGCTATTACATGCAATAATGAAAAGATGTCCCTTGAAATGGCATTACTTTTTAATGAGGCTTTTACCCATTGAGTCATAATCTCCGTTTTATTAATTACAAGCAGAAATGGCTTCCTAAACTCTGTAACTGCTGAGTGCAAGCGGCTTCTAAAGCTGAGCGTTCCCAGTCAGTACTCAAACTTGGGTGATTCAGCAAGTGTCATGCTAGAACTTGGTTAAGGGTGTGTGTTGACTCTACAAGCCAAGCATGTGAAGATCCAGCACACCATGTCAATGTCAGCTCCCCGGCAGCTCTGTGGCATGTCTTATGGTGCTTTAATTGTTTACAATTGTCTGATCAACAAAAAACAACAAGAACACCTGTGGTGATTATTATTTGGCCTCATGGACACTGTTGTGCTTTCATTTTACTCTGGCACTTGTCTTCATTCAGAGCATGAAGAGCCAGACAATAACTACTGGCGCTGGGCACCAGCTCTGTCTCACTTGCCCTATCTTATACTCAGTGGTACTCAGAAAACCCCTGGTGAAGGGACTGAACTCATTTGTTTCACTAAAAGCCAGGCTTTTCCCTTCATGTGTCTAATTACTCATATTCTCCTGCGTTTGTGACCAACAAACCACTCTTGGTTACTGCAGTTTGGTGAATGCGATCCATTATCATGGCTACTGCTGTTTCTACTAGTATTCAGGGCTTTGCTATACATTTGACATGGGAATTGCTTTATTCTACAACAGGGGGAACCATCTATTCTGCAAACTGTCACTCAAGGAGCTGCTTAAAACTTGACAGCTTTGAGATTATTTTTATGATAAAACACTAAATCATTGCCAACACAAAGGTGAATGGTTCAGGCTGTCAATATGAAGTCTCATAACATGCACTGAAATATGGGGTTCAGGGGGCCAAGAGGGAGCTAACAAAACATTATTAAAGTTAGAAAATTAAGCAATCTAAAACAAGGAAATTCCAAGATGAACTGGTCCCTGCCAGCTCCAAGCCTCCCTTTCCTTTTCTAAATTCAGTTCATCTTTTCTCATCCTTATGCCCCAGGTCATTTCTTCTCTGCATTTTGTGCTAGTGGCTTTCTTTCAGGTAATGCCTGAATTTCAAAAGAGAGAGGAGAGAAAGAGAGAAAGAAGCTGAATGTTCTTTGTTCTAGTGCCAAACTGAAACCCTAGGGACTTTCTCAGGTCCATAAAGGAACACCCTACAGTGACATTAGACTGAGAAGCTGTAGTAAGTCTTTCCTGATCATCTATGTGCTACAGTTTTTCAGAGTGTTAGAGAAGCTACTTTTCCCTAGGTTCCCCGTAGCAGAGACTGAGGCGTGGATTCCAGAAATTCTTCTTCTTGGCCATTTTGAGTCAGATTTTCATAGCCACCTCTGTTATTTACAAATGTATTACATCAAAACCTACAAACACTAGAATCTCTTAGAGAAAAGCTTGCCAATTATTTTTAAATGGGCAAATGCATTTCTTTTTCCCTAGCCTTTTCCTTGGAAAATGCTGAACTGTTTGGCTAAAATGTTCCATAGAGTAAAACGGAGCCTGAGTCAGATAGTATGGAAACTATCATCCCTAATGATTGAAGTTTGGCAAGACTGTGAATAGCAGAGTTCAGGTCTCAGTATTAGTCAATCTTAATTATAGGTGGGGCTATCAAACCACCCTACATGATAAATTGCCATAACTTCCATTTCACAGCTTGGAAACCTCTGATCTTTGTGGGAGGCAGGTTGGCAGTGGAGTCCTTTACAGATGAGTGTAGCACACAGATGTTTTCCAAGGTCACGCAGTAGCTGCTGGAGGATCTGGGATGGCATTCAGGAGGACTAACCTCAGATCTCCCCTGTAACCACAGACAATCCTTGATTTTGCTTGACTCAGTAACGCTTCCTTTCAGTCACATCACTCTCCCATACTTTTCTTCACTGTTGTCTCTCTCTGACTTCTCTTCCCCTTCTTCTCTTTCCTTGGCTCCACTTCCCACAGTATTTCAGCCTCTACCCTTACACTTTACCTGGACATCTGACTGTTTGAGAGTTTAACACAGCTTGGCTGCCTTAGGGTAGAGGTGTGGTGTACATTCCAGGAGGCAGTGGTGCTGAGCATTTATTCCCTCCCCATGGTCACCTTCTTCACCTCAAGCTTCCTAACTTCTGTTTGGCCTTGGGAGGAAAAAATAAGAGAAGCTGGGCTGCTTTCTTGGTGGCTGTGGGAGGAAGAGCTGCATTTGTTTATATGTCACATTCCGCATGGTGTAGGAAAGCAACATTATCTATGACTAACCTCTGGTTAGTGACATTTAGCAGTTATATGATTTGATTGCACCATATTTATGTTGCCTCAAACAAGTCTTAATTATGAACATTTTGATTTTTTCCACCAGTTTTCCCAGGAAGTTCAGCACGCCCACATCAATCAGATCTGAATTATTTATGCCCTTCCACAAATGTGCTTTTTTTTCGGTTAGATTGAACGTGTCTAGGTCGAATGTGAAGTTTTCCAAAGTGACTTCATTTCCTAGTAGGAAACAAGTGTGGGGGTTTGACGTGTGTCCCAAAGCCCAGCTGAGGCAATGATGCTGGGCAGCAGCTCTTCGTGGGTATGCCTGGCTGGAGGAGCTGGGCTGGCAGTGAGGGCAGGGGCTGCTCACCACCAACGGGTGCAGTGAGGTGGACAGCTGTTGCCCAGAGGAGCTCTGTCCTTGGAAAGGGAGATGACTCTGTCTTTCCTTCAACTTCAAGGGTGTCTCATTTTGTGAGCACTGGGAGTAGCTTTGTGCTGGCTGCTGGGGACACGGGTGGCCGACATGCTGGCACAGGTGACCCTCCAAGGGCTTGTAAACCTCAAGAAAATTAAAAATGCAAATAGTGAAGTTACTCAGATACCTCAATAACTTGCTGGGGCTGAACTGGAGCTAACAAATGCCTAAAAGTCCAAGTTGCAGGCCCAGTGAGGTGTTTTGTCACTGCACTTCCTAGGCAGTGGAAAGCAGGGCAGAGTCATCCAAAAACGATGTTCCCATCCAGGCCAAAGACCATACACAAGCAGCTAAAGAGCTTCCATATGTCCCTAGAAGCCACATGGCTGCGTGTACCAGAGTGCCATGCCAGCATTAATTTGCCCTCTCAAAGACATTTGGCCAGCTTTTGGTGTCTGTTTATCTTTGGCACAAGCAATTCAAAACTCCCAGGTAGCTGGGAGCTCGCTGCATTGTGAGATGGTTTTTCATTTTACTTCCTTGCAGAGGAATTGGCATGAGAACCCGCAAACCCTCCTGGGCCTGACAGCGAAGGCTGAAAGTTTCAGTCTGAGTGAGTTCTGGCTTGTCACCTGGAGCTAATGGAAAAAAATACACTTAGTTTGGCAGGCCAGGTAGAGGCAGTTGACGTCCAGATCTTTGTCTCTCCTTTAGTTTTGCCTTAGAGAAGCTGTAGTAGCAAAGCAGGACAGGGATTCCCTCTTGCTCTACCCAAACATGGCCCTGTGGGATGGAGATCTGGACTTCCCAGACCTTTTATCTAACCAGCAAACATAGTCAGGTTGCCAAGCCCATACTTTCAAAAGTCAGGAGCCAATCTCCAAAACATCACAGGACTTGCTTAAAACCACAAGGTGCTTCTCAGATGTTTCTTCTGGGGAGTGTTTTTATTCTGTTTTCAAGTAGAAACCAAGAGAAACACTCTCATTCTGAAAAAAAAAAAAAAAAAAAAAAAATGTGCGCACTACATTCTAAACAATTAAGAAGAAAACTTGAAGTCACAAAGGCTTTCAACTTTCATAAAACCTCTGGAAATAACTTATTTAATTTCAACACTGTCTAAGGTATAAAAGCAACATTTTTGACAAAGTGACTCTGACTCATTCTAACACATTTTGTCTTCATTCATGCATGCTTTTGACTCAGACTAAAAGACTTGGATTGTAAAGTTTCATATGTGTGTGTGTTCTTTTTTTTTTTTTTTTTACCTTCACAGCTTTTTTTGGGAAATACCTCAATGAATACAATGGCAGCTACATCCCTCCTGGGTGGAGAGAGTGGGTTGGATTAGTGAAGAACTCTCGCTTCTATAATTACACCATTTCTCGCAATGGTAACAAAGAGAAGCATGGATTTGATTATGCAAAGGTAATTTCCAGACTCATAAATGCTGCACCTTTAATCCATACAAAAATAATTTTCAGATAATTAATTAATCAGGTAATTAATTAATTAACCAACTACATCCAAGAAATGGAGGTGTCATTTTCTCTTCAGGGCATTGGAGATCGTTTTCTGCATAAGAATATAAATCACTCAATGGAAGAAAGTTTCCAAAGGCTCTTCAGTGCAGCCTGGTGATTCCTCCCTCCCTCTCACTCTGCTAGAAAGGGATGGTTCGGTGGCAGAAGCAAGTAGTACATAAAGGCCATTCCCTAAAATATTTGTGGCCTTTGTGCTACCAAACTTTAAAGTTAGTTGGGTGTTGTGAGCAATTACCCACGAAACAAACCTTAGTTAATGCTGGTTTCTGTTATACTGTGCACACCAGAAAAAGGCTGTGTGCCTGCAGTGTCAGACTCCGGATATGACTATGAGAATAGATAAGCACAAGAACACAGTTGATGGAAAACTTGAGAGCTTGTTTGTGCTCTTGACAAAGTTTGGAAAGTATGCCAAGGTGATCTGCCCACCGCCGTGAAGTTTCTCGGAAAGGCTTAGGAGCGCAGTTTGCAGACTTTCCAGCCTGCAGAAAGCAATCTGGAATTTCCTCAGACTGTAGCTCATGGAAGATGATACAGATGTTGCAGCTGTGGTTTCTGACCCGTGTAATGAGGTTTCATTGGAAGCTCACGATGCCTGTTTCTGATTTCCCCACCCGTAGAAATTACATGATACTGATTATATATTTATAGAGAGTCAAAAAAAAAAAAGAAAAAGAAAATAAAGAATATTGGTTAATTATACATTCCTTACACACCCTGCATATGTAGCTAGAATAAACAGGGAAATAGGAGGGGAGTGGATGTTTTGAGGCAGCAGTCATACAGGCATTTCACTTGAACAGGCCACAAAACCAAAAATTATCACAACCCTGGTGCCTTGCGCTTCTTACCCATTTTCTAAATCAAAAGGTCACTGGCTGACTCTTCTGTATCCTTGCAGGGGTTGTAGCAGCCAGGGCTGCCGTGTGTGCT
Source organism: Streptopelia decaocto (assembly GCF_964273445.1). Taxonomy (NCBI): domain Eukaryota; kingdom Metazoa; phylum Chordata; class Aves; order Columbiformes; family Columbidae; genus Streptopelia; species Streptopelia decaocto. The sequence continues at coordinate 35,442,807 of NC_138655.1, read as the reverse complement.
CTAAGCACCGGTACAGGAGAGGGGATGGGGGCAGGGAGGACAGGGAGCGGGCAAGGAGGTCACAGCTGGTGGGCTTGTCCTAGCACTGACATGAGACACAGACCTGGTCCCTCAGGCTCTGCTTTTGCAGCTGTTCAGGGCCTCGAATCCACAACATATGATTAGTCATGCCTGGAAGTGCTTGAAATTACTAACATTGTCTCAGCACTTTCTCAATGAAGCTCGCACTAGACCTCCAGGCCAACAGTGAATGCTCCAAGGTGGCAGGTGGTTTAATTTAAGTTTTCATCTTTTTTCTTAGTTCCATTTCCTCCTTTCCTCTTGTATACTTCCATTTGCCACCTTGGCTGTGGGTGAAGTCAGTTTATTAGTGAGCCACAACCTTAATCTCAGCAGCTGCACTGCTTAAAGTTACACAATTAAATGAACAGAGCCTGCAGGAATTCAACTGCTCTCTGCATTCTCATTTGCAATTTCTTTGATAAAGATTTTTGCAATTTGTTGCCTGTTGGAGCTTTCTTCCACTTTGTAGATATGCAAAAGTATATTCTGAACAAAGAGCATGCAAGAATTGTTTATGTAAACAGAAAACCAACCTAAGAGCCAATGATTTCTTGTGGTTAGGAGCCATTGCCTTGTGAAGCATATATTACCTCAAGAAGCATGCATTTGTCAGTATACTCTGTAATTTTAAATGTTACTTAGCATTATATTACAAAATCTGGTAATCATATTTATTTAATGCCTTCTGTTGTATCTGATTTGCAAAATACTGCCTCATTTTCTATGGCCTCGCCTGCTTAAGAAAATAATTACTGCTCAGTCTCCCCTATGCTCCCTCGAATCATACATCTCTTTGATGGTATGTTTTTACTTCCTGATCTGAGCTTTAACGAGGACTTGAGAATAACATAATAACATGATCGTATGTGATCTAATTAATCATGCACTTTGTAACTTTTGCTTTGTGTTAACCGTATGTTCCAGGACTACTTCACAGACCTAATCACTAATGAGAGCATTAATTACTTCAGAATGTCTAAGAGGATATATCCCCATAGGCCCATAATGATGGTCATCAGCCATGCTGCGCCCCATGGCCCCGAGGATTCAGCGCCGCAGTTCTCAGAGCTCTACCCCAACGCTTCACAGCATATGTAAGTCAAAATCACACTCTGTTGGACCCACTCCTTGTATCTGCTTTGTGTGAGGTATTTGTTTATGGAGATGCTGTAGGGACAGAGAATTCAAATATAAGAAACCTATAGTCAGTGGTGAATGTTTGCTTGTTTCTTTTGCCGTGCTTGTTCCTTTCGGGGAGGAGAGTGACAGCTCTGACCATTATTAAAACAGAGAGACGCTCTTTTCCTCCTGGGAAGTTGTGGGAGATTAAAAGGTCAGTATTTGGCTTTGTAAGGGCAGCTTCTTACAATACCCTGAAAATATGTAGACACAGGTCAGGATCTGTTGGGAAGATATTACTTCCTTCATCATCCTCTTAAGATATGAGTTTACTGGGCTCTAATTAACTGAGTGCATTGAGAGGAAAAAACACCCTTTTGTAGCCTTTGAGTGCATCAGATTCATTTATAGACTAGATACTGGCTGATTCCCAAAACAGCCTATTAGGCTGCATTTTCAAATAACATGCTTAATCTTTTCTAGTGATTATACTATAATAAAAAAACCAAACAAACAAACAAACAAACAAAAACCCACCACACAACAAACACACAAACCTCTTCATTCTGTTTTTAGAACTGAGGCCAACTTAAAGTAAAAATCTGAGGACAGTCCTGGATTTAACAGCTTTCTTTATAACTTCAATATTCTGGGTCCATTTCCTCATAATGATGTGATAGGGGAGCTTTCCATCTCCCTTCTGTCTACTGTAGGCATGTGGATCGCTTTTCCCATTTCTGCTTAAAAAAAGTGTCTTTGCATCTCCTTCCATACAGAAGACAAAACACAGTAAAATAAAAAAATTTTAGCTGGATTGAGGAGGAATCAATTTCATCACACTGTGGAAAAGCTCTATGGTCTACAAATTGCACTTTGGACACTCTGCAGTGGGTGACATACAAGGATGTGTTTGGTAGTTACATTAACTAGTTTAAAATTGGCAGGTGTAGCAACTGCTGCATAAGCTGTATGCATAAACTGATAATTAGTTTGGGCCAGAAACAGATTTGCTGTTCATGGCACATGGTTAAATATTTCTTAGTTTCTGGGGTTTTTTTTATCCTCTTACTGACTGCTGCTTTCTAGATATGCCACTTTCCCTGACCTTACATTCTTTATTTTTCTTATTCTACATTCTCAACAATCCCACATTCCTCAGACTAGACTTTACAAGTAATGAAAACCAGTCAGCAATGTTTCATAGTTATTTAGATATTCAGGGTAATTCCTACCTGTATAGAGAAGTGATGAGGTTGATATTTTAGTTTGTAAATATTCACTTGAAAAGATAGCTGATCCTGAAGTTGTCACCGCGAGGAACTGTTATATTATTGTGTCCTAAAGGTAAGATCAGAAAGATTTAAAAACATGGAATATTGGATTGTATGAAAGGTTGTTCTAACTCATTATCTGGGGTTATGTGCTACAGCAGAAAGCAGCAGAGAATGCTTAGGGTAAAAAAAAAACCAACAACAGCAGCAACAACAACTACAAAACACAAAACCAAACCAAACCAACCAACCAACCAACCAATCAAAAAAGACCACCAAAACAAAACTGTAAAAACCCCACAAACAAGAGAGACTCCTTTTCCCTGTTTTTCCAGCTTCTGAAAATCACCAGTTTAAGTGAAGCATCCAGGCCACTATGACCCATTATTTTTGCATCAGTCTGATCTCTTTTTGAACTGTGGTGGCAGCCCCAACATCATGCAGCAACAAGTCCCTGTGTCACCCCATGCATTGGGGACAAAGGACCACCTTTTCTTTCCTTCTAAACCTGGAGCTTGCTCATGCTGCCAGTGTCCCCTACTTCCCGTCCTGTGAGGAATAATGGATAGTCACCACATAAATTTAATGTATGTCTCACATGTCTTCTTTCAATCACCTCTTTTCAGAGGAAGAGAGTTATATCTATTTGTTCTCACTCTGTTCAACAGATTGCTTCCCACTTAGTGGCACAGATTGCTTGGCCTCAGGCAAGCCATCCTGTCTGCTGAGGGACAATCCGTCATACAGGAGAGTAGGATTCAAACTGTTTCTGCCTAGCTGTGGGGACCATGTTTGGAACAAAAGCACTGAATCATTGTATCTCATCCTCACTCACCCCAGGCCAAAGGAAATCATTTTAGGCTCCATGCTCACTGTCTTCTGATAAAAGAGTGTTTATCGTGCTCCTCACATTTCTACTACTTGGTGTTTTCAGCCTACTTGTTTTCTAACTTGTGCTGCTAGGACCAATGGGTTTAGTTAGTCTCCAAAATTTTAACCACCTCTCCATCCCATACAGGTTGCACGTCACCAGTAAAGATCAAGCGAAGATCCTAATTATGTGTTTGCAGGCTTAGTTTCATTTGAGTACTTGTGTAAAATAATTTTTATTTGCATCCTGAGGTCTAAATACCTCGCTCAGCTAGGCTGCTTGTGTAAAAGCCCAGAACATAAGACTCAGCTGTGCTTCTCTCTGTCTTCTGGTGTTACTGATTTTTTGGCAACCTTCTTGCAAAGAGTTTTTTCTTTAGTGACCTCAAGAGATCCTTGCTCGGTTGTTTTGTGTTTCTTATTGCACTGACTGAGTACATGTGTTAGAGTTTACTCTGTAGACTAAGAAATGAGACAAATGGAAGATAAACTGACAATTTGGGTGGCTGAAGCCTCCAAATAACTCATTTCTCTAGCAAAAATGTTAGCAATGTGTTCTAAGACATATAAGAAGTTCAGTTCTCACAGAAGCATTAGGTACTCCATGTGAAGACAGCACAAGAACAATAAAATCCCTCCTGCCAAGGTTTGTGTAAGTTGAACGTTTAACCCTTAGGTTTTCTTCCTTGGTGGTCAAGCACCATTTGAATCTCTTTCTTTCTGACCTTGGGTGACAGCCATCTGACCTTGGATTTTGTTTTTAAAAATGTAGTTGCTATATCATGTTACTGTAACGCCTGCCTCCAACAAAGAAGGGAAACCAGGTCAAAAAAGCTGCTTGCTGGCTTTACAAACTGAGATGGAAGGTTATACCTACAAACCAAGGATTAAGATGGCCTGTCAACCACATGTGAGGGGAAGTTTTGCTTAAAAGAACAGTAGCTGAAGCAAACCCTTAAATTACATGATGTTTCTTTGCTGGTAAAGTGCCTGTCTTCTGATTGAAATACTGCCTTTATAAATTTAACAGCAAAAAACAAAACAAAACAAACAAAAAAAAACAAAAACAACAACAAAAAAGTTTGTTTAGAGGAAGTTTTCCATTTGCACATATAAAGAAGGGAGCAGCTGCCTTCAGGAAATACTCTAGTTCAGGGAGACTTCTGCTCTCAAATATAGGTGTCCATCAGTGTCATTTCCCACTTAACAACACAGAAAGTAGAAAATCAAATGAATGCAGCAGTAACACTTGTAAGATTCATGAAAATCCCATCAAAGCCAAAAAGAAAAGGAAGAATTGCCGTTACCTTACAATGCTGTCCTCCTCAGCACAAAGAGCCTGCCGGAGTGGCATGAAAAGTCTTACAAGGACAAGGCAGGTAATGATGTATAGACTGTTTAATCATTAATTTTAAATGATCCCTGTTAATTCTCATTAGCTCCAGTTTATCTTGAAATACAGACTGTATGATACTGGAAGCAGCAGACAGTCTATTGGTTTTAAGCATCCAATTTCCCTCCCAAACTCCCACCTCTCTTCTCTTTAAAATATGTCCTATTTCTGACATCTAAAAATATTTCTGAAACTTTATGCTGGCTGCTATCACCACAATGAGTGGGATATTTTCTGAAAATAAATCATACTAATGCATGTACTCTAGTTATGTCCAGAAGTTATTTCTGTAGAAGAAAGTGGGACTGGAGAAGATGTACTAGATGAAAGCAACACATAGATTTTTGCTGTCATACCGAACATCATCTGTTGAGGAGCAGGGTTGCTAGACCTTTGGAAATGCTGTTGTTAAATATGAAGTGATGACACAAGAGATGGCTCTCTAGGTGTCCCTGGCAGCCATCACAGGAGAATCTTGTTCCATCAGACAGCTGGGCAGGAAAGCTCTGACTCAAAGGATGCTCTAATGAAAGCCTGAATTCTCATTTATGCTCAGGGCCTCTGGCACTTTAACTTCCCTTTACCTTCCAGTGTGAACCAGTCTTAAGGGAACTGTGAATCAGATCTAAGCTGTTTATAAGCTGTGAAGTAAACAAACATTAAAAGCAAAAAATCTGTGGGAGGCAGGTTTACTGAAGAATGTGAAAAATGGAATTCTGAAACAGTGCTGGCTGTGCTGAGTTAAAGATCCTTCAGCTGGCAGGAGGACAGAAAAACAGATTTTGTGGTTACCTGGAAGCATTCTTATTGCCAGGCTGAATATCTTAGGAAGAACAGCTAGAAATGGTATCTGGGAAGAAATCAGAAAGCTTTCCAAGGTAATGTGAGAAAAGGTAGATGATATGAAAGGTAGAGCTTTAGATTTCCATTTAAAGATAGTATGAAGGTTTCTGAATGACTGGGTCTGGTGGTAGCAGTGTGTTTGCAGTAGTGGAGCATGAAGAGCAATGCTGTTGCACCTCCAAATCCCCAGAACAGTCTTAACTGTGAATTTGGAGTGTGAGATGCCTGAATTCAGGGTGCCTTCTAGTCACTGAGGCTGAGTCTCAAACACCTGCCAGTTACAGCAGTATTTCTTGTAACGTGGATACTCACTCATTAGAGTAGGATCATACATTTGCATCAGTAATAAACTTTTACATGTCAGTGTGTCTTGTCACAGCTAGCCTGGGGCCCACTTGGGCTCCTGACTTAGGGATAAATAATCAAAATCATCATACACATCATTGTGAGTGGGACTTTAAGCAAGACGAGAAGAAATACTGTGATAGAGAAATGTGGTAAGATGCTAGTTACCCAATTAACTTCTGCAGCAGCATCATAAAATAAAAAGGTGTTATATTGAACAGGTAACAAATTTTTTCTTCTTTATTCCAAAATATAGCAGTTGTATTACACTTCAGAAGTGAAACTTTCTTACCCCACATACCCAGATATATAAATATCCCTGAATGTAAACCGTTCTCCTTTTAAAAGGCAGCAAAAGTAGACGCAGAATGGTGAAATTTAACTTCACATTAATGCTGACGATGCCACTGGTCATATTTTTTTGACTTTCAGTTTTGTCCAGAACTTAGGCTGCCCACTTTCAAAGAACAGTGTCTAAATGTGGGTCTACTTTCCCTGGAAACAAAGCGTTTACTTCCTTTGTTTATTTACTCTTTTTCTGAAGAAACATGACTACTTATGCAATGCTTGCTAATCATATTTGTAAGAATAATATAGGTGTTAATTTTATACAAAAACTATTCATTTTTCACTATGAGTTTTAACATAGGTATTATTTTTAAATGTTGTTGACTTCTATTTTTATGAAACAAAAATGTTCCTGTGGCATATAAGTACTGTGTTACTTTCACTAACTGGAGGACTCCCAATCCAAACAGAAGATTAGCCTAACACTTTTGGGATAAAACCCCCCAAGAACTCTGTGGAATTATTCACAATCAACATTTTTAGGTGGTATTTTTGTGAACATCATTTTATTTTGTTGGATAAAAGCAGGAGGGAATTAGGAGATTGCAAATAGAGGCAAAACCAGATTTTTAGTATGAGCAATTGAACAAATGTTTGTAAACATGCTTGTTTCTTTCCCTGTTAACCTATCTGAAATGGCAATGTATATATTTAGAACAAACTTTTAGAAAACAACCTCAGGTTCCAGTATAAGTTGGGGAATGTCCTGTTGGAGAGCAGTGTAGGGGAAAGGGACCTGGGGGTCCTGGTGGACAGCAGGATGACCATGAGCCAGCACTGTGCCCTTGTGGCCAAGAAGGCCAATGGCATCCTGGGGTGTATTAGAAATACTACACCTTTCTTAGTAATAATTTTGTGTCTCAATCCTTACCCTCTCTGCAGTTTTAATATTCATGCAGTATGTTGCTGGTCATTTTAGAACCAACCTACATGAAGTAGAACACTTTTTCATGTTATCTGTTTGTGTAACATGTAAAATGAACTTTCAGTCAGTCTCTGAGCACACATTCAGAAGTTTAAGTGCTTTACTATTTGCTGATAAACTAACAAGAATGACCTTGAAATCTGAAACTCCTTACTGCACCCTAGGGCAGCATCTGAGCTCTTCAGGGCAGCCCAGCAAAGGCAGACAGGCAGGTGAGCAGTAGTTCCTTGCCAGACTTAGAGGCCATGGACAACCTGAAAATAATGAAGTACCTGGCACTGTCTGCTGATCATGGATCAACAAATGTGCTCAAGGCAGGACAGCCTTCATGACTGAGAAGAGGCAATAGAGGACATGGTACATATCTTCAACCTTATATTCCCAATGCTAAGAGAAAATGAGGAAATGTAGATGTCAGTGTCACTTCACAGCAGTGCTTGTCAATACAGAGCAAAACCTTTCCCGAAAATGGAAGAATAGAAACAGTGACAGACTGTTCCATGATGACTTTCAAAGGCTTATAACAGCTGAACATTTAGTTGATATCTCTGACTGCTTCAAGAAAAAACGTTGTGATAAACAGTTATCACTGACAGGGAAGAGGTCTTCATAAGGTCTTCATAAGATCTTCATTGGAAAGGTTTTCATAAATCAGTAATATTCTCCCCAGATTTCACCTCTGTTGTGTTTGTCTGGGGATTTTTTCCCCAAAAGAAGGCAGACAAAGCTGAGGGCAATGTCAGATCTTGCACCTGACAAGACTGCTGTTCTGGTGGATTTCTGCAAGCCACAACAAATGAGTATTCGGGGAACATAGATGAGCTGTGGGGGTTTTGGATTCCTTTCTGTCTCTTCCCTAGTACTCTTTCCGCTCCACTTTGGACCCCCATTTCACATTTTTCCATCAGCCACTGGCACTGGATATTTCACAGAAGGTCTTGTTTCTTAAATTGTCTGGAAGGAAAATTCTACTCTCTCTCTGCCTAGTATATTTCTCACCCAGAAAATTCAAAATGCATTTGGAAAGTGTCTGTGAAAGGTTTTAACCACCCTTCTAAACCCTTGAGTGCTGCTTTTGAAGACTATCCATTATGTGGAGGAGGCTTCTGACAATGGCCTGGGAACATGAGAGCTGAGCCTGCTTCAGCAGCTGGCTCTCCTTCCTGGCACAGCGGCAGGCTGTCACAGCCACCTCATCCCTCCATCGCCGGGGCACTCAGGAGTCTGCTGAAAAAAAGCAGGGTTTTGCTGGAAAATGCTGATTAATCAAAACTCAGCTCTTTCGTGGGAAAACATCTCATTTGACAAACTTCCAAAGAAACAGAGGAAAGTTTGCACTGCAAGTATTCTTCTTTTCTGTCAATGTGATAGGTGACTAAAACTCCTATGACTTGCTTCTTCAAGGTTTAAGGCTCCATTGGTCCATCTGCTAGGCCTACTAGCTAGCCAACAACATAGAGGGCTGTGCTCCTCTATTAATTTTGTGGTAGGATAAACATCCCTTCTAAAAACCAAACTTCAACCGTAGGAAATGTCAAAAATTTTTACTTTTCAACATGAAATAAAAGAATTTCAGCAGAAATGGAATTCTAGTTTATGTCGGCCTTTGCTTAGGATGGAGCTAATATTTCCATACTTCTTAATCTCAGAGATCCACAAATCCTGTAAAACCATTGTCTCACTTCATTTTCCCTTGATGCTAATGGTTAAGTAGGTTGGTCAAAACCATCTGTATGTACTAGAGACATACATATTTCTCAAATCCTACCTGAATTCTCAAAACCAGTCTCCAATTAAAATGTGGATCCCATTAATTTATCCTCAGAATATATAGGTATAGGTTATATGTATGCTAGTTGATATAGGAAATTCAACTGCTTCAGTAAAAAACACTGCTTCCACCATTCTGTGATCACACACAACCACATCAAGAAAAAATGAAAGCTAAATGAAGTACTGGTCAAAGGTGTGACTTCAGGTTACCAGTATATAATGTTCTGATATTGTCCAGCGCTACATCTTACAAAAGGACAACTGCACATGCACACTTCTGTGGGAAAAACATACCTTTGGGTAATACAGGTTAAAATTTTCAGTATTTAAACAGTAAATTAATAGTGGATTGCATTTTTATTAAAAACTGAAAATAGAACCATAGGAATCAAATTGCTCCAATTACACAACAGCATTTTTTCATTTCTGTTTACATTTATTTTTCAAAGGTAATGCTACAATACATGTATCATGTACTTCAGTGTACTAGAAAAAATAAAATGAGAAGAATTTCATTAAAACATCAAAGCCTAGATCCGCAAGTGTTAGAGAAGGAAACTGCTCATATGTAGGTGAAACTGTCAGAGAATTTTGTTTGGTTTCTCCTCACGTTTTAGTTGTCACATATTTCAGTATAAAAACAAGATTGATGGAGAGCTTTTGTACTGTGCATATCTGTATGGCAAATTTGCTTGTCATTTTTTTGCAGTAACTTTTCTTCAAAGGTGATATATCTGTGAACCTATTCTTGTTTCTTATATGATATCCTTAAAAAAAATAAACTGGCTGGGGATAGAACACCTCTCTTAAATCTTTCCTTTGATATTTGTACCAAGTCCTAAAGCATCTTTCTTTGCTTCAGTAGGACTCTGTGCTATACTTCTCCTCAGTACTGGTATCCATAGTAGTATTAGGTCAATATTGTTGTCATAGTTCGTGTTATGCTGGTAGTGCATTGTGCTTTGCATTGACATTGCAAAAATAACTCCTCAACGACATTTAGTTTACGAATAAATGTTATTTTGGTATGGGTGGAATTTGCCTGTCTACCACAGCACTGGGCATCACTGGGGTGTACCTCAGGTGAGGGCCAAGGGCAAGTGATGGAGTCAACGGTGCTGGCTGCAGCACTTTCTTAGGTCTTTCCTCCAAGGCCACAATGTGGCCTGGTGTCAGAGCTGACCCTGCACCAGGCAGCCAGGCCCAGGAGGGCTGCACTTGGGGTCCTGCAATGCATGTGTTCACCTTTAGTGAGGAGGAAGGGAAAAAAGTCAGTGCTCTCGCTCTTTGGGGTATCTTGAAACCTGATAACTCAATTGTTGCTGTTCTTTGTACTGACTACCACATTTCTTCATCCCACAGGAAAATATCTTTCTCGTGAGTTTCATTTAACTTGTGTTACTATAAAGGGAAAGTCCCCAGTGACAGCATCAGAGCAATTTACCTTAATACTAAGGAGTAGTCATCTTTGATCTCTGACTTCCTTCATTTTTCTAGATTTGTTTGAGAAATACGTTTTGGCATATCCCAAATATTAACATGGATCTGGTAGTGGTCTTTGAGCTTCAAAGAAAGCTCAGAAAGCAAGTAGTTAAAATTTTTTTAGGAAATTATGAAGCTTGGAAACCACTGCAGTGATATTCCTTGATAGATGACATTAGAAACACCAGATACCACATGTGTGATTTAACTGGCTGTTGGCTATTCCTGTGTTAGAGGAGTTCCCAACTTCCTCTGATGCCTGTGATGCTGCACAACTTTCCAGATCATTTCTTTTCTTCCCAGCACTCCAAGCTATAACTATGCACCAAACATGGATAAGCACTGGATCATGCAGTACACAGGGCCCATGCTGCCTATCCACATGGAGTTTACAAACGTCTTGCAGCGCAAAAGACTTCAGACCCTGATGTCAGTCGACGACTCTATGGAAAGAGTGAGTCCAAGAAACTATTGCGAATACATTCTTATTAGTCCGTAACAAAAGTAAATTAATTACTTTTTTATCTTCACCAACCACAGCCTGGGGAAAGCTCTTGGGCTACAAAGAATTACTCCACGTATTCCCAGTAGAAATGAATTCTGGTTCTCTGCAACATAGTGCCAGAGTCCTTGATTGCTTCTCTTAATTACTGGGTAAATAAGCTGATGAATTTCTTTTAAGGGAAAAGTCACTGGGACTAATATAAAGCGTGATATTAAGAAAATATGCATCACCTGCGTGTACACATGGATAAATGTACTCCCTTCACAGTTTGTCCTTCTGCTGAAATCTGGGAATTGGCAAATCACAGCAACTCAGGTGTCAGTCTGCTAGTGTTCGCAGAAGTTAGGCAATGTAGTGTACAGCTAATTATAAATAACGTGATACATGAACTATTAGCCGTACTTTGCATGACTTTTTGTTCCAAAATCAAGCACCATGACAAAAGATCTTCCCCTAGAGAGATTTCTTTAAACTTTAATAAAAATTTACAACCTTTTCCCAAGCCCACAACTATAAGGAATGAGAAAGTTTTAGACTAACACAGTAAATCAAATCTGAGTACCACTTCCCCTAAAGCTGTAGCAGACCTTTTTTTCCCAAGCTGTGTTTCAGTACACAATGCCTTTTGGATATACTAATGCAACTACACTAGTATTATCATATTTTACTATTCTAATTTTCTGGACCTATTTAATTTTACCCTCTGTCAAATGTGAAATTGAACTTGATTTTTTCAGCAGAACAGTAGATAAGAGATTTTAAAATGTCAGTCCCCAGAATGTCTGTTTCAACAACCTAATTGATGCCATGTTTTGTTCTGTGAATTTAAGCATGTAAATAAATCATTATACATGATGGTTATGCACAAAACATGTTTTACTACGTTTAATTCGGAGTTTTCCTATGCTGTGTTGCAGTTATACCAAATGCTTGCAGAGATGGGAGAACTGGAGAATACCTACATTATTTACACTGCTGACCATGGTTACCATATCGGGCAGTTCGGACTGGTCAAGGGGAAGTCAATGCCATATGACTTTGATATTCGAGTTCCTTTCTTTATTCGTGGTCCAAGTGTAGAGCCGGGATCAGTGTATGTTCTCTTATGTCTCTAGCACAGCTGTTGAACCTAATGTAAAATGTTTCTAAGCAAATGTAATTATCACTCTGTCTAGTTTCATTTCATGAAGGATGTCCTAATTATTAGAGAGCAATGGCTCCTAAAAAAGAGTAATATATTTAATTTTGCATACTGTAAATTATAACACGAGTGAGAAAGTTGTTTAATATGCAGCCCCGTAGAGACAGGCTTTGGGGTTTGCTTTTAGAAAGTAGATGTTCACCTTCTGGTTTAGCAGAATGGATGGCATCATGCTCTCATTGTCAATGAGATAAGAGTAGTGTGGCTACTTCACCTTCTTGTTTTATTGTGCTTCGCTTTTTCTTTGTGACGACAGTGTGCAGTACTGGCCTGTCATTCTCAGAACTGTAGCTTTCAAAGAGGATTTTCTAAACATAGTGTTTCGATACAGCTTCACATCTTCAAAGCCCTGATAAACATTAATTACCATTCTATTTCCAAGAGAATGTGAAGACTTACATATTGAACACATGACAACTATGACCTTTTCTGCTGATTTGCAGAGTGCCTCAGATAGTTCTGAATATTGATCTTGCTCCAACGATTCTGGATATAGCAGGACTTGACACGCCTCCAGATATGGATGGCAAATCTGTCCTAAAGCTTCTGGACTTGGAGAGACCAGGAAACAGGTGGGTACCAACATTTTTTTTTTTTTTTTAGCCAGTTCAGAAGGAAACACCTAAGTAAATCAACAACTGAGTGGAAAAAGAGATTCTATGAAAATGATCTGTGTCATGCCAACAACAGCTTTCACATTGGAAGAGTCTCTTAAATAGCATATCTATAAAATTGCAGGTATAGATAAGCAGAGAGGTGTTCGGGGGTTTTTTTAAATAAGTTGTTAATACTAGCAGTGCTATACATAGGTGCTAGCAGTAAATATTATTATTTTGCTTTCAGGTTTCGAACAAACAAGAAGACCAAAATTTGGCGTGACACATTTCTGGTGGAAAGAGGGTAATTATTAGGGGTGAGAGAGTCTGGGGAGAGCCTGCCTGCTGGGAACACTCTCCTGTACATGCTCTCCTTTCTGCTCCTTCCTCTTCTTTTTCATGGCTAGCAAAGTAGTAAAACTTGCAAGCAAACTTACAGGCCTGACTTGTTTCTTAGTTTCCCACCACTGGCTTTGCAAGCTGCTATGCTCCCCAGTCTCTACCTCATGCTTGGAAGCATGCTTTTCTGGCAACTCTTGTAGCCTATACCTTCTTTTCCTCTAACATTGTACTTGTGACCACTTATGTCATCATCTAACTCATTTTCTTTCCAAATCTCTGTTTCAAATCCAGCTCTGCAGAGTCCTCATATCAAATGATTTTCTATTTTCCATCACATATTGGAAGCATTCTTCATTTTTATTCTAATTCAGAAAAGATTTATGTGTAAATGAGATTTATGACTATAACTGCTCCTCTTTTCATTTCTTCTTTCATTTCTTTACATCCTTGTACCTTGCCAATTACTGCTGCGAAAAATTTCTCTGGGTAAAAATTTTACAACAATTTCCTTGTGGCAGTGTATAGCTTTACAGATTATGGAAATCTTGTGTGATGTAGTCCAAAACAGTGCATATAAGATACATTGTAATATATAAGATATGGCCAAGCTAGTGCTGGATGAGCATGGAAGCCTTGTAGTCTTTTCAGCTGGGCTTTTCAACCAAGCAAGTACAGCTTCAGTATTTTGCTTTGTGAAAGACCATACATTTATGTATGAATGGTGCTGAACTGTACCAGTTAGGCGTATTTCAGCAACCTTTATTTCTCTCTGGGTAATTTCCAGCAAATCACTTGAGCCTTTTTTCACTACATGACCTACACTGAAGGTCAGTAACAGAAATCTTCAAGTAGCTTTGCTTTTCTAGTTGAATCCATAATCTCCAGAATTTAGAAGAATATATCTAAAATATTAAACTGTATTTTTTAAAGCAAATTTCTACGCAAGAAGGAGGAAACCAACAAAAACACTCAGCAGTCTAATCAACTACCAAAATATGAGAGAGTAAAGGAATTATGCCAACAAGCAAGATACCAGACAGCCTGTGAACAACCTGGACAGGTAAGCCACAAACAACTACAATCTTCTATGTGCCACAGGGAAGTAAGTATTTTTCATTAGAGGTCAAAAGAGTTTGAAGAATTTGACATTATTCCGAATATCTCCAGAGCAAAGAAAACTGGATGCGAATTGCTCTAAGCAATGATCCAATTTAAGGCATTGGAGAGCTGTTCCTTAGTTTGCTGTCTCAGTACAGGGCTCATGGTAAAACTCACATGCTTAAATACAATATTAGATAAATACTTTTTCTCTAATTCAGTGTATTGCTAAATACACAAGATAATTCAATTACAATGATGAATAACGGAGAGATCTTTTTGAACAGGAAAGCTTGTACTCGTTGGGCTAATTCAGAATTACTGAAGCAAACTGGTTAGTTCTATGGTTACACATGATTTCATTTGCTGGGATGAACAACTGGACAACACACTTGGTAATCATCATGCTGTGTTACTTATTGAAACACCTTTAACAGAAGAGTCCCCTTGCCCAGAAGCATTTGCTGTTTCAGGTTGCTGTGAGGATTCAGACAGTTATATCCATACCGAAGCATTACCTTTTCTTCTCTTGGCCTTAATGATTTCAGCATAATGCCTGACTCTGATACAAAGGTCTAATTGCCTGCTCATAAAACCAGAAGTTACTGCACCCCTGACTAGTATTCTTATACCTGCAGCTCTGTAGTGCATGTACAGGAAGGGAGCTAATAAGAAAAAGTGAGCCTGACTCTAAATTCTCTTCCATCCACTCTGAATTAATGCTATACCTACGGTAATGTACAAAGATGAATTTACTGGGGAGATATGGAAAGGAGCTGTATGTCTTCCCACTGACACCACCTCCAAGCAGGCACACGCTGGCGGCCCCAGACGTCAGGTCCTGCCTGGTCTGCTGTCCTTCGCCTCCATCCCTGTCCCCACACACCTTCCCTGAGGAGTGTGAGGCGATTTCTCCCAGGCAGGCGCTTTCGCCTTTCCCTCAGATGTTTGCTCAGACCACTGCAGCCAGCCATAGGCCTGGCGCTGAGATATTGGTGAGCTGTTTTGCATGAGAGCATAAAGACCCACTGTGCTCCGCTTCCATCTGCAGCCACCCATGGTGCTTCTTCCAGGGCAGGTAGAGGTCCACACAGCAAACTGGATGGTGCTGAGGAGAACCCGCTCACTTAGAGAAATGTTCCATCCCTACCGTTCCTTTTCTCCTTCATTAGAGCCTAGTGTTGCAGTAAATCTTGGTTAACCCCAGATTTGACTGGAATATGTTTTGGTTGGCACGTCCTCGGTGAGGTCCTCTGCCACAGCTCTCACCTCACACATGCTCCTTAAACGCAGCCACTTTTGAAGGGATATACACAATACTGCAGTCTCACCCAAGGGCAAAGTTTTCAGGGGTTCAAACACTGCCATTGTAAACACAGATTAAATGTGAAAAACTGAATATTTTTATAGACGCAAAAGGAGATCAATGGAGTAATTTAGACTGTTAGACGCTAAAATGTTTAGTTTTAAAATACAAAAATATTATCTTTGCAATTATTTCTTATATTTATTACCTCTTATGCCAAAATCCAGGTTTGGAATAACTTTACTTTTCTACACATAAGTAGAAAAGGTTAAGTGTCCTGACCAGATCTCATACCTGGAGCAGTAGAAAACATTGCTCACAGCCCTGTTGCCCGCCCACCACAGTAGACTTGTCTTTCCATCCCATATTGGTGAATCCTGTTTGAACAAAAGATGGAGGGAGAAGGCCTTGAGCCAGCACAGCGCTTACAAGAGCAATGGTGTTTAGTAGTGGCTCTCACACCTACAAACTTCCATCAAGGTCCTTTAAACGCTGAAGATACATCAGCTCCACAGCCATCCTTCATGGCTGAATGAAATGCAGGACTGAAGTGACCTTTTTAAGATCAGTTTTCAGACCTAGCCATCAGTGTATACAAATTATTTGTTTAAACAAAGAGACCAAGGTTGTTCTTGATACTTTTAACATCCAGGAGGCCTTTTGCCAGGGTGCCAAAATTAACTGTGCCTGGAGCACAGGTATTATGAGGAGTGGCTTAGGGAACTGGGGCTGTTTAGCCTGGGGAAAAGGAGGCTGAGGAGAGACCTTATCGCTAGTCTACAACTACCTGAAAGCAGGTTGTAGCATGGAGGGAGTTGGTCTCTTCTCCCAAGTAACAAGTGATAGGACAAGAGAAAATGGCCTCAAGTTCTGTCAGGGGAGGTTCAGACTGGATATTAGGAAAAGATTCTTCACAGAAAGGGTTGTCAGGCATTGGAACAGGCTGCCCAGGGAAGTGGTGGAGTCACCATCCCTGGAGGTGGTTAAAAGGTGTTTAGATGAGGTTCTTGGGGATATGGTTTATTACTAAAGTTAGGTTAGGTTATGGTTGGACTCAGTAATCCTGAGTGTCTCTTCCAAATGAAATTATTCTATGATTCTGTGATTCTATACAGAAACCTCCCGTCAGCCAGAGCAAGAGCAGTTTCTCTCTCAGGGACAGGTGATGTGCAGTTCCTACAGAGAAGTCACCGTAGAATAGAAAGGGTGGGAATTTAAAAAGTGGCATTGGAAACAACATGAACATCAACAAGGCATTGCAGTGTGAAATAAGTGTCTGCAGGATTTTTTCCAAGTAGAAATGTTCTTAAAGAAAATTAAAAGTTAATAGGCCAAATAATTTTACTTTCACCCCGATCGTTTGTGATGTACAACATGAGGAATTGCAGTTTAATATGGGCCTCCTCCAGCAGATTTTCCCCAGTCATTTTACACCTCTTGGAAGAGCGAAAAAGGAAATACTGTTATGTGTGTCTTAACTTTGTTTTATCTTTTGAGATTAGTATCTTTAATTTAAATTATGTAGGTGAATATATTAAAAAAAATCTTCATTTTAATTATAGAGGTTTATAACACTTCCTACATTTACTCTTATCGGTTGCAGTTAACATCACTTAAATTAAAATTGCCTTCACAGAATGACTGATTGCTGACAGATTTTTAAATGATGAAATTACTGGTCTGTGGGAAGTTGCTGCTAAATGTCTGAAACTAAGAATAAGCATTTGGTGAATTAATACACCAATGTACTGTCTAGTACATTTAGAGCTTGTTCTTCATTTTAATTTACTTCAGTCAATAACTAGTTCATTTGAAACAGAGAACACAATTGGGAGTTGAAAAAGAAGAAAATTTGTTTTTCCTGTATTACAACGAGGTGTGATCCTGAGACCTGCTAGTTCCAAAATCTCCAGGGATGTGGTACTCAGGAAAAGAATTGTTTCAGCTTATTTTCTATTTAATAAGTAACTTCTTAATTAAAAAAAAAAAAAAAAAAAAAAGAAAAAAATAAAAAAGAAACCTTTTTTAATTAAAAGTTTCAAAATTTCAATTTTTTCTATGCCCAATGTCTATCCAAAAGTAGATAAATATAGCAATTAAAAAAAAGAAAATATTAAACATCTGTATAATTGCTATGATTATTCCATATTTTTTAAGTTCTAAGTGACTGCTTGCCAAAAAGAGATAAGGAATTTAGATTATAGATTACATTTAGCTGCAAATCAGTAAGGCTTATGGGTTACCAAAAAAAAAAAAGGTTTTGTTTCATTATGAAAAAATAGTTAGTAAATGCCTACACAAATCTCAGTTAAACTACTTTCAGCATGATTTTTTTTAACTTAAATTTTTTAGCACCATTGACTGATTGCATCACTTTTTTTGTAGAGCACCCTCCCCTTGCTATTTTTTCCTAATCCCCTTTATGGAAGAACACTTTCCAAAAGCTCCCTCACCTCCCTGAGAGCATATCAGAAGAGATGTGCATGACTGCACGGATACGTTCATGTTTATGTTCGTGTAGTCATCCCCTTGGGTCAGCAGCGAGCTCTTGAGGAGGAGAGGACCACGCCTGCTGAGGTGCATTAGCAAGAGCAGAGCCAACAGGTAGTGGGAAGTGAGTCTTGGCCTCTACATGGTGCTTGTGGGCTGCAGCTGGAGTGCCGTGTTCAGGCTGGGACCTCCAGTAGCAGAGGGACTTTGTCAAGCTGGAGCATGTCCAGTGGAGGACTCCAGAGATGGTCAGGAAGTACTGAGGAGGGACAGAGGTTTGTTTAGCCAGGAGAATGGAAGGGGAAGGGAGAATCTAATTGCTTCCTTCAACTAACTAATGGCTAATTAAAGAGAAGACAGACCCAGGCACTTCTTGGAGGTGCACAGCAAAAGGCCTGTAAGTAACAGACAAGTTGCAGCAAGGGAAAGTCTGACTAGGTGTGTGGAAAAAAAAAAAAAAAAAAAAAGAGTTACCATAAGAGTAATTAAACTCTGGAGCCCAAAGAGGCTGTGGAAGGTCCATCCAGGGGTACTTTCAAAACCTAATAATGTTGTTCCTGCTTTGAGAAGGAGATTGGACTAAATGACCTCCAGATGTTCCTTCCAGCAACTGCTCATGCTCTCAATTTTTTGCTTGCTTAATACCTGGACTTGAGGATTTCATGTTTTCTTTCTCCTCTTCAGCTTCGTTAACTTGGGAAGTGCTGTTAGTTTTGTCCATCTTGTGAGTTATGAGTCACTTGCCAGTATCATATTTGGATACAGACTAGGTTTCGTCTCCCGCCGTGACCCAGCTGTTGACCTGCACTCACCCACAGCACAGCCGGTCCCATCACACCCAGGCCAGGTTCACTCCCCCTGCCAAGGGAGCAGCAGCAGGGTGGGCTCTCTGCTCAGCTCTGGGGCTTGGGGTAGCATAAAATTTTCCTTTACGGTCCCTCTTGCACATTGCAGAGAGCGCTCAAGAAATTATGATGGGAGCAAGAGGTTTCCTTCATAGTTTATATGCCAAATTTGTCACCAGTTTATGCTGTGTAACTTACTGAGGTCACCTGATTGAGCCCTGTTGGTTTAGTAGTGACTGTTGATGGGTTTTAGCACTTAAATGGTTTTCAGGTTTTATTTATATTTCCTGGATACATATTTCCCCTCTCAGCTTTACTGTAATAAGGTACACAGTATAGAAATATCTATTCATCTGCAACATTGCTAATGTTGCTGTTCTTTTAAAACGGGAAACAATCAGTACAAACTTTTAACTAAAACTTTGTTATTTTTCCAATAGAGCAGAAATAATAGCATGTGAACAAATGTTTCTCTGGATAATACAACCTTATCATGACACAAATCTCCTCTCACATTTCCACTGAAACAACCTGAGATGAGAATATATGTTAGTTCAGGAGGTTTAGAGGCAAGCTGCTCTTAAATCCTCTGGCAGGTTATTTTTGTTGAACTCACTCCATCTTCTCACTCATGAAATTCTTCTGGATACTTAGCAAATATGTTAACTGTGTTTTCATTTCTACTTTTTCTTTCTCTCTTGCCTTACCTAAACGTGTAATTAATGAGTTGAGTTAATTCATAAGTATTTGTTCTTTTTCTCTTTACCAGTCTGAGTCATAGGAATTTTCCTGAGGCATAATTTTGACTTCTGGGACTTAGCACTGTTTCCCAGATAGCAGTTACCTTTCAAGCTCTTGCGACTGATAGGCTGGGTGTCTGCAGTGTACTGTTCAATCCATTCTTTATAATCCATTCTTTATAATCAGTTTTTTTTCCTCTTACAAAAATTACACAAACCACAACATTATTTTAAAATTTTCCCAACAGGGGTAAGAAAAAAAAAAAAAAAAAAGAAGCCACCCTCCCAAAATGAGGACTGTGAAGCTTTGTGTTTAAAATTGCAGCTCTTGGGTTGAATGACTCAGCAATGAAACCCAGACACAGGGCTGTTTGTTTTATGGGCATACATCTCCTACCATCTGCTCAGCACTACCTGACAGTTTGTGAACAGCAAAGGTCTGAAACTTGTAAAGATCAGTACTCTGATGCCAGCTCCAATGAGCACTGACAGTGGGCAGAACAGAAAAATGTATCGTGCTGCCCGTGTTGGTATGACATGCAGGCCTGTGAACTCAAACCAAGATAGACAGGTATAACACTCTAGCCACTAACCTTCCTTGTGCTCTTTTTTCATGTACTTCAACTTTAGAGATGCAGAATATTGTGTTTCCTCCTGAGAAGTGTATCCCAAAAGCACCCTAAAGAAATAATGTTCCTTTTGGAGAATACACCTGAAGACTGAGATTTTAGTTAGATTAGGACTCAATAGAGAGGTCTCTGTCTAGAGAGAGTTCAGAGGAGGGCAACAAAGCTGGTGAGGGGTCTGGAGCACAAGTCTGATGAGGAGCAGCTGAGGGAACTGGGGCTGTTTAGCCTGGAGAAAAGGAGGCTGAGGGGAGACCTTATCGCTGTCTAGAACTACCTGAAAGAACGTTGTAGCATGGAGGG
The DNA here is from genome assembly GCF_964273445.1 of Streptopelia decaocto. Lineage (NCBI taxonomy): Eukaryota > Metazoa > Chordata > Aves > Columbiformes > Columbidae > Streptopelia > Streptopelia decaocto. Next base: position 35,422,323 of record NC_138655.1, on the reverse strand, counting down.
GTTGGTCTCTTCTCCCAAGCAGCAAGTGATAGGACAAGGGCAAATGGCCTCAAGTTGCACCAGGGGAGGTTCAGATTGGATATTAGGAAAAAATTCTTCACAGAAAGGGTTGTCAGACACTGGAACAGGCTGCTCAGGGAAGTGGTGGAGTCACCATCCCTGGAGGTGTTTAAAAGGCGTTTAGATGAGATTCTTAGGGACATGGTTTAGTGCTAGAGTTAGATTAACGGTTGGACTCAATGATCTTGGGTGTCTCTTCCAACTGAAATGTTTCTATGATTCTGTGATTCTGTTTGATGATTCAATGTATTTTACAGTGATTTGAGGCTATACAGGTAGTCACTGGAGACATGTTGCTGAATCCACGCATCAGCTTTGTGGTAAATGTGCAAGATTCTTCTGGCTCTGATCCAAAGAGCATGTTATGTAGTCTATACATACTTGTTGTCTCCCACGCATCCTTCATCGTTGAAAAGTCCAGCATAAGAATTTAATTTTATTGTTATTTTTCGTATTTATCACATTATATCAGCATTCAGTTGAAAGCATGTCTATTTGTAATGCTAAAAGAACACTTGCCATCAATCAGCTTACAGATAATATTGTAAAGGAAATTAGAGTGGGGCTTATTAGGTGCAGTCTGGTTTGGCTCAACTATCTATGTTCTCATAAAATAAATATCACAGACCATACATTTGTAAAGGTCAGCTTTATGACCAGCTGTGGAGTATGAATAAAAACACATAAGCTGGTAAGAGCTGGCCAGAAATGTCAGATGGCTGGCCAGCAACTGACAGCCAGACCCCAAGCACCCACTAAAACCCAATTAAAATTATGATATAGTATATAAACATCACTCATGGATCCTACTGGTTTCAGAACAACCCCCTGACACCTGCAGAAGCTGAAAGATACTGGCGATCAACCTGTTTTACCAGAACATTTGTTCAAAGCTGGCTCGTCTTTGCCATCTGCCCCTTGACACCACCTTTTCTTGGTAATAATTCAGCAGAGCATCTCTACACAGGTTTTACTGGAAGCATATGTTTGGGACCACTTATATGCTTAAAACTAAGTACATACTTCAGTGCTTTCGCAAACAGCTCTTGCAGAGATTGCTCATTTTAAACCCTCCAGAGTCATCCTTCAGAGCTGACAGGATCATGCCTGCAACTTAGTTGCTCAAGAATTCATAGGAATTGCCAAAAATTATGATATTTCTTATTAAAATACAACTCTGCTTATGAGTTAAAACCAGATATGAAGATAAGTCCCTTTATCTCTAAAAATAATACTTCAAAGCATGTTATTTCAAATTTCAGCATAAGTATTTCAGATTTCAGCCTAAATATTTAAGTTTCCTGTTAAACAGTGGGCAGGCATTCTCAGATTTGAAAGTTCTTCAAACTTAAGCAATTCTTAATCTAAAATACCAGCCCTATTCTGGATAAAATCCAGAGATATTCCAGTCCAGGAAGATCGCTGGTTTCATCTCTTTCAATGCATGACTGTGTTCAGCATTCTTACCACCATTTTACCAGTGTTCTCTAACAGAAAGAATTTTGGTAGAATGGTGCCATAAAAAGCAATTTTGTGTACCAAAAATGTTTAGACAGAAAACATAGATTATGCAATAATTATTTCTATCACTTTCTGTAGTAGTACTTCAAAGTTCTTTTTTTACAGAGTTTTTATTTTAAAGTATCCAGTGAAATATAGTATAAACTAAGTCTTCTGCAAATTAAATGTATATGACTAGCTTACTATCATTATTGCTTTTTATAACTGCAAGACTAAATTTATCCTTTTGATTGGCTCCTATTTGTTCGTGCCTGAGAGTGGACATTTACTGAATTAAAACAGAAATCTGTTGATGTTGAGTGGTAGCTGCAGGCAACCTAATAGATCTGGTGGAGGTGAAATATTTGATGTCCTGACCTAAGTGCCTACCCTTCTAGAGCGGGCAATGCAGTCCATGCATTTTTTATAAACTAGAGAACTGCTGTAACTTTGACACTTAAAATCAATCTTATCTGTACATCAAGAATGTGGAATTGTGTAGTCTGTAAACTTCCTAGGCTATTTTCTCTCCCTTCCATTTCTTAAACACTGTGAAGTAGCTCAAAATTGGCAATTTTGATATAGTTATTTCTGTTATGCACTGATTAATGTCTTCATTCTTTTTTTCCTCCAGTTCTATCCCTGTGCATTTAACTTAGTGTATTTCTGAATTCTGTCATACATTTCCCTCTGTATTACATCAGTTACTATAGGACAAATTGATCCCCTACCTGTTGAATCACTGACCATTGCACTTTTCAGGAACACTTTCTCAGGGAGTAAGGCTGTATATAAATAATTATCTTTGAATATATTCACATCGGCAGACTCTGGATCTGTGCATGCTTCAATAGAAAGTGGTCCAGTTATGAGGAAGTGCTGCAAAAATTGGGTTCTTCCCTTACAGACAGCATCAATCCAGCTCTAAAATGAAGGAAGAGATTTTTGTTCCACAAAAATGCAGCAATTCCATATCCCCTGAGTGAACCTAGCACACCATCTCTGTTAAACAGCTGCAATCACACACAATATTCAAATACTGCTGAGATGTAACGACAAAGATTAATATTTCCAGGAGCATTTAGGGGCTTCGATCAGGACCAAGGTTCATAACTGCTCTGTGGGAATGTGTAGAGGACACAGCCTTAGGCTGTAAAAATTTCACTGTATTCAGCTCCAGTTCAGCAGAAATAAACTGCTGCTCCTCTGTGCTGTTTGCCATAGCCAGCTAATTACACGGCACTTTTCAATATGCTGTGTGACATGCCCTCTTCAAATGGCACAGAGAAAGCAAAAACAAGACTCCGTTCTTATTGTGGCAGCACAGCCCTAAACCAGACTCCCTTACTAGTATTGTCACAACATGTCCCCTGACACTCACCCTGATCTGGTTACTGCTAAGGGAGGAAAATGGTATACACATACGCAGCCCATGATGGTATTTTCATCTAAAATGTTTTCAAATTTTAATCATACCTTTTGAAACAGGAAAAAAGGGAAATGAGATCTTGAGGACATGTTTAAATTCATGAAGTCTTCCTTTTCATGCCTTGATATTCCCTAGGGTGAGCAATAATACTCAAAGTCAGTCATACATTACCAAAATGAAAAAGCACCTGTAAAAATATTGTCGCCATGTTATATTTCCAGTTGCATGTTTTTCAGGGTTTTATATTTTTGTGATAAAATCTGACAAGATGCTTAACATTGTCTACTGCAGATACCAAGTAATTACATTTGATAGAAACCCTCATCTTGCCTATGGTTAAGACACCTTTCATGAATTGTCTTATTAATTTCCCCTCTATATAGGAGGGCAGCAGCTCTCTCAAAGCTGTCACAAACAAACTTGGTTTCAAATCCTGCTTAACTGGATATTGACAGTGCAGCACATCACAATGATTCATGCTGAATATATATTTTATGCTGTGTTTATATTCACTAATGAAATAGACTTACTTAAGTTTAAGGCTGTGGCACAAACTGATTAATAGCAGGAAACTGAGACCCAGGGTAGTTTTGAAGCCATATGCTGTTGTCTTGCTCATGCAGCTCTAAGTCGCAACTGGAGCCCTGCCAGTAGCAGCACAAAGCAAAGCCACCAATACAAATAATACCCTTCTAACCATCCCATTTGCTCCCCTCTGCCTTTGAAATGACTTTATAAGGGCAAACTTCTACCCCGAGGAGAAAATGTATCATGCCAATGACATCATCTGAGGAAAAGCTCTTGCTGCAGTCCTGCTGCAGTCCAGTGCTTGCCTGCCCACCATGGAACAAGTACGCATACTTACAGGTTTAAACTTCAGGTTTGGCAGCAGTTAAAACACCTTGAGCTTCTGAATGAATAGGGTAGAATGGAAAGGAATAGAATGGAAAGGAATAGAATGGAAAGGAATAGAATGGAAAGGAATAGAATGGAAAGGAATAGAATGGAAAGGAATAGAATGGAATAGAATAGAATAGAATAGAATAGAATAGAATAGAATAGAATAGAATAGAATAGAATAGAATAGAATAGAATAGAATAGAATAGAATAGAATAGAATAGAATAGAATAGAATAGAATAGAATATTTCAGATAGAAGGGACCTACAATGATCATCTAGTTAAACTTCCTGACCACTTCAGGGCTGACTGCAAGTTAAACTATATTGTGACAGGTACTGTCCAAATGCCTCCTTAACACTGGCAGACTTACGGCATCGACCACCCCTCTAGGAAGCCTGTTCCAGTGTTTGACCACTCTCTCAGTAAAGAAATGCTTCCTAATGTCCAGTCTGAACCTCCCCAGCTTTGAATTATTCCCATGTGTCCTATCACTGAGCACCAGGGAGAAAAGCTCAGCACCTCCCTCTCCTCCCCTTCTCAGGAAGCTGTAGAGAGCAATGAGATTGCCCCTCAGCCTCCTTTTCTCAAACTAGACAAACCTAAACTCCTTGGCCACTCCTCATAGGATGCTCAAACCTTTTACACATCTGCCTCTCTTAAGCTGCCTCTGCAATTTGCTGCCAGAGGCAGGGAGGGCTGTGGGAATAGCTGGAAGCCAGCACATATGGACCCAGCCTCAAGAGAATCTGCAGAGCACACCCTGCTTGGTTTGGGGTGGCTGTAAAACCAGCAAAGCCCCTCAGAGGAAGATTGTCCCACCAGCTCTCAGGTGGAGAGTTTCAGGACTCTGTTGGTGTGGGAGTATTAAGGACCCTCTTCCAAGTTTGCTTCTCCTCTGAAGTTAAATTGAAGCAGAAGGAAACCTAGAGGTGGGGAGCTGAGGTGAGAGGGAAATAATTGCTGGAGGGTGGGTGACAAAATGAGATGAAAGAAAGAAAGGATGAGTTAATGACAGGGAAAAAGGCTGACCCAGGTTAAGTTTTATAACATGACTGAAATTGTATAATAGTTTGTTGCAGAAAAATGGCAGGGTCCTGCTTTTCTTCTCCCACTAGCTGTTGGGTTTTGTTGTTTTTTTGGGGTTCTGTTGTTTGTTTGTTTTGTTTTTTTTTTTTAATTCTGAGTTAGGCCTCTTTTCTCCTACTGAGGGAAAAAAATATCAGTGCACGGGTCCCTAAGTCAGCATGGAGCTAGAAGCAGGGACTATCCCATATTCCTATGACAACAGTGAATTGGCTTAGGAATCTTGTGAAATATCACTACGAGAAGGAAGATAAACATGGCGAAAATAAAAAAACATATGTTAATTAAAATTTAAATGGAGGTATATTTAATTTGTGCGTGTGCCAGTATTTTTTTACTGATGGGGAAGTGGGGACCTAGAAACTGAATCTAATAGTCCTGGATTTCAAAGAGTAGTTTAGTATTCATAGTAGAAGGAAAAGTAGAAAACAGGGTAGGGGAAGGGACAGCACATCGGTCAGAGTCTTCTTTTATGTGCGCTAATGCATTTTATAGATCCAAATGGGAGCAGAAGGACCATTATGACTTACTGCATAGTACCTGCTCATGGGCAGAGATTCAGGAAAGTTAGTCTAAAAATTCTATCTTAGAATTGTGCAGCATCTTTATAACAATACTTGTCAAAGTAAAATTAAAAAAAAAAAAAAAAGACTAACTGAATCACCTTTAATCACTGTTTTAAATAGAGAACTATTATTGGCTTGTACTAGACACATAAAAGTCCTGTTTCAATGTTAGTCAGAATACTGTTAAAAGTGATCTAAATGGCTATTGAAACCACTTCTGGAATCTCTTGCTCTAATTAATGTTAGGTAAAGAGGCTACTTATTTTACTTTCAAATGTTGCTTTTGAAACATTAAAAACTAGTGCCATATGTTTATAAATGTAACGTACCAAATACACACAGGAAATATAGTGGTGCAGCCAGTTCTTATCGTGTAACAAGCTTCTCTTGCTGCGGTAGGAAGAGTAAGCACACTATTGCAGAATAAAACCCTGCAAAGTGTCAGAGCTCTTGGACACCTTTACTTGTAGAAAGTCACCTTGTCACTTGTAGGTGTAAGTTTACACTAAAATTCTGGGCATGAGTGTAATTTGTCAGGCAGCTATCAGACTTGTGCAAGTCCATGGCCTTTTGCACATGATTTACTGTTCTGGGATCGAAGTCATGCTGATCCACAGGCAAGGGCTCCGGGCTTTGGATCCAGCTTTTAGTTCAGTCCACGTGTGCTCTCACACTGCTGCAGTTCAGAGCCACACCAGCTCACTCCTCTGGTTATCAGGTCAGCAAATCTACCTGAGGCTTTATTTTCTTTCTTCATTCTTCAGTCAGGTTGATGGCACCTCCCAAAACAGTCCAGAGCAGCCATTAGTTAATGGAAGAGACTTAAAGGAATGTGCGTGCTCTGATATTAGTGTCCATTTCAAAAATTAAATTGGGGACTTCATTAGGACCAGCATCCATCTTCCTATTATTAATGAGGCAAGAGAAAGAAACTCTATTCTGTCACAGAAACAAAAAAGGACACGTTACAGGGAAACTTAGCTGAAACTAAAAGTAAAACGTTCCAGTTACCAATAGCATTATTGAGTTTTGTTCTCTACACTATCCAGCCAAACTTATTTGCTTTGTATATAAAGTCTGGTCATTGTGGCTTAAGATGCATAAGTGAACAAAACTCACCGGATTATAGTCATTTATAGCTATATTCAAATTACAAATAAACATAGCTATTTCTAGTTCTTCCTATTGTTATTCGCACTACAACTGACTTAAAATCACCACAGGCTTCTTAGCCTATGATGGGTGTTACAAGTGCCAGCTATAACCCAGAAGCCATATATGGCAAGGTTTGGGCATGGGCAAAGGAGCTCTGATCTGTCAGCACCTATCCGTGTTGTTTGTGGTTTGGTTTGTTTTATTTTAAACGACATCTAGATTTTTTAAGACAGTTTGATATGGAAAGGAAATTAAAGTTCCAGTTACTTCTTAATTTGAAATGTGAAGACAGTGGGATCCCCTGGAAAAATCCACCTGGAATCTTCCATCTGTTTCAGCGATGTTGATAATCAAGTCAGACAGATATTGTGCAGACAAGCTGGAAAAAACTCTGTTTCCTCTCATTGTCCTCCGCTTGTTCTGATATTCAGCAAGCATACAATGATTTTTACAGGTATTCTTTCCAGACTGCACCTTTTTCTCCCAAGTCTGATACAAATCTCCAGACTTGGATATCCAAAGGAGTTTATCTAAGCTAATTTATTTGTTTACTGTCCCCAAGGTTCTTCCCCTTCTTGCACCTGCGGGGTGCAGGGAGATTGGCTGGGGGTATCGTGCTTTCAGGTTTCTCCCTTCTTATGTAAAATATAAAAAACCAGCAATGTTTGTCAGTCTGAGTGGCATGGTTTACAGGGACATGTCTTAGGGTGCAAGTCCTAACTCTGGCCACAAGAAAGGAAATAAATTACATGTTGTTATTAGCTTATGTATTTTTTGATAAATCACATCCACAATTCATCTCTCTCTTTCCAAAGAACCCTATAAGTGAAGCAGTTCTTCTTCATCTATGGGGATTTTTCATTTTCATCTGAATCATGTTAGAAATTCCAAGTCACAGAACAAAGAAACCAAGTTTGTTTTTTCAAAGAAAAAAAAAGCGTTGGTGAAAACAGCCCTGACAGCTGTACTCTGTGGCTCAGTAAATTAAGACTTTTTACTTGCTCCTTTCAGAGATGTGTTTAGTCTAGATACTCTTGATTTATATATCTTTTTTTTTTTTTTTGCTAGGTTGTATTTTTAATACAGATTTGTAGTTAGTTCATTCAAGCTGATGTTTGCCTAGCATGAGTGAGATGTTGAAAAGAATGTGAGTGAATTTAGTCCCTTAAAATGTTTCCCTTCTCAGTTTGTTGTTGAAGGGACTGCTTCATTTTTAAAGAAATTTGTCCCTCTTGTTTTGTGATCCATCTGAAAGCAGCAGGGGTTTGGAAGGCTGCTGGGAAATCATCCTCATTTCTCTCTCTCACAGAAGTGGCAGTGCACTGAGGATGCTTCTGGCAAACTCCGAATTCACAAGTGTAAGGTATCTAGTGACATCCTCGCCATCAGGAAAAGGACCCGCAGCATACACTCCCGGGGATACAGCGGTAAAGACAAAGACTGCAACTGTGGAGACACTGATTACCGAAACAGCAGGACTCAAAGGAAAAATCACAGACAGTTCTTGAGAAACCCTAATGCGCAAAGTAAGTGTTATCTGATCTCTTGAGCCACTGAGGCAAAGTGCAGAGGAAATGGGGAACAGAGTGTTGGCTTCCCGGTACACTTGTTTTCACCTCCATGCATAATGAATACATCCGTAATTGGCAGTCGGGTTGTACATAATTGCCTCTGTAATAACAATAATAACAACAACCGTATTTATCGTTTGGATCCCAGGGAGGCAGAGTCTCCGGCTGGTGCCGATGCTGGCCGTGATGGTGGTGCTGGTGGTGCTCTGGTGCCACCTACCGCCGTTCGCGGCCGTGACAACCCGGTGGCGTCTGCGGATCGACCAGTGCCGTTATTTGCTAACACGGCCAGTGCCTCCTTAACACTGACTTCACATACTGTTTGATGATATCCCAAACCCGTCATTTGCATGAGTGCTGTCACTGCTTTCGGACGGCAATTCTGCCCGGCTGTGACTTTCTGGCAAGTCAGTACTGGGATCCTCACAGGGACACGAGTGAGATTGCAGTGTCCTCTAGTGGAGCATGGGCTGAAGAGTTTTAGGACAGCAGTTCTTGGATTTGGTTCTGCTACTGATTTTTACAAAAGAAGCCTATCTAAAGAAGCCATTATTTTAAATGGAACAAATATTTTCATCTATCTGTTCAGGGATGAAAGTTCTGTAGTTGCAGCAATACAAGCAGACTTGGATTTCAGACTTAATTCAAGAGCAGGCTATATTCTCCTGCTCTCTGTCTAGAATACTAGACTGGGGAATGAAATAAAGATGGGTCTTTGAAACAGGAAGATAATGAAGTCGTATGAGAAACACAGAAGTTAGAAGATGCTGCACAGATGTCTATGAAATAATAAAATAATGTCAGTATAATACAAAATTTCCTGATTTTAAGCCTCCCCCACTCTGGATGTGAACAAGAATCCCTGCTATTCTCTGTACATTCAGCCACAATATTGTCTGTCTCGAGTTGTCTCATTGTTCAGACTAGAAGCTACGTTGATATAATTTCTTCTATTTGTTTCGTATGACCTAAGGAGTTTCACAGTGTGCATGTCACAGACTGCCTGGGTGATTCTCAAACTGGGGAATATTCCCCTAAGCGATATTTTCAAGGGAAGACAACTGTCATGTACCTTGGAAAGAGAAGGTGTTGCCAAGACACCAACAAGGACTGAATGGCAATTGCAACTGGGACAAAGTGACTTGGGGAGTAAAAGAGCGGAAGTCTGGAAAACATCTGAAGGGGGCATCAGAAAAAGTCCAGTTGTTATGTTTTTCTCCTTTTCAACATTCTTATTCATCTGCATATACACATATACACTGATATATCATGGATTCTTGTCACTTTAATCCCTACCTTTAAAAAGGAAAAGGTGTTATCCTTTTAAACAGTCATTTTTTTTCTAAAGCTTAAGTCAAATGTGTCACTTGCCAATTGATTGGTGGTGACTCTGTTTCAGAGTCCTGAATGGTTTAATTTCCGGAGTGGTTTCTAATCCTGTGGTCTGTGTTTTTTTAGTATGTCTTTCTAGATATCTGATTTCTAAGATACTGATTTTATTTTATTTATTTATTTATACTGATTTTATTTTATTTATTTTATGAGGTGTACAGGGTGTTTCAAGAAGATGGACCCGATTTCAGAGATGGAGTGATTTCAAATGGGTCCATCTTTTTGAAACACCCTGTAGATGCTAAATGTGGTGTAGATTAGACTACCATGAAATGCAAACCTTGAAGCAATCAAAACTCCATTATACTCATGAAAGTATGGGCCTACATTTATCAAAAAATCATTAAATACATTTCTATAAAGCCACAGAAAAAATAAGCTATTTTTACTGAACAGCTTTCTTGCTCTTTGGAGTATGCTTTGTGTTCATGGCACAGGTCATGTAGATATGTATATGTAACTGAGAATGTTTATTTCTTCTGCTTCAGAATACAAACCCCGATTTGTTCATACTCGCCAAACCCGGTCCTTGTCTGTGGAATTTGAAGGCGAAATATATGACATAAATCTGGAAGAAGAAGAGCTGCAAGTGTTAAAGACCAGAAGTATCGCCAAGCGTCACAATGTTGAAAATGAGGAAGAAGCAGGGGAAACTGATGGTGGTCCTGGTGACACAATGATTGCTGATGGCACTGATGCTATAGGTCAACCCAACTCTGTCAGAGTGACACACAAGTACTATTGGCTTTTCTGTGTTGTTTTTTGTTTGTTTGTTTGTTTTGTCTTGTTTTGTTTTACAGTTTTATAGTCACAATATTTAGGAACCTAAAACTGTCATTGTAGATTTTAGGTAAACTTGAGTTGTTCTCATTACTCAGTGGAATCATTTAGCTTTAGTATATGTATTTTAAATGGGGACATCTAGTTTAGGTTTTATTTCTGAGGAGGAGTAGGTATCTCCAACAGGAAATTCATCCTCTATCAAAACATGCATCTTATGATGGATTAACCAGCCTGTGAAGACGATAGGAAGAGATAAGCATCTAAATCTTCCTTTCTGCTATTCTTGAAAATTAAAAGAAAGGTTCTGATGAAGCAGAATCCAAGAAAGGTTGTGTCTATAAAATTGGAATGTTTCTGTCCCTAAGTAATTTCTGTTTGTCGGCATGGAGACTTCGAAAGTTCAACCTGTAGTCTGCTGGATTTTCTATCTCAGTTCACCTCCTTGGCCTTCCACATGCTTTTTTTTCTCTTGGTAGAGCTGTTTTTTTCCAGCACTGGTATGAATATGTTTGTCATTGCATCACTTTTTAACTTGAATGTTCTGTTGGCTTTTTTTTAACCACTTATTGGAACTCTTTGCTCTAACTTTGATTCTTATTGATCTTTAGCCCGTTGACTGTACGTTCTGATCTTAACTGGTTTGCATACTTAGAAGATGAATCACATTCGTGTGGCAAGAGGAATATATTTCTCAGCAGTTGGTGGTTAAATAAGGGATGGCACATTTGGTTAAGAGGCTTCAAACTTTGAACAGATTTTTATTTCACTTTCAATTTCATCTCTGATTGGGTTAAGAATCTCCAAGATGGCTGAGCCATTGTATGTTTGCTAAGCAGGCACAGAGCATCTGCCATAATTTTGCAGAGAAAAAGGATTGAAGTATTTATTGATATTATTAAGTCAACAATAACTTGTAGAGTTTATTTATTTTATAATGGAACGTAACAAAGAATTGATTAGAAATGTTGGAAGAAATAAAAAAGGAGGTAGGAAATGGGGAAACCACTGACTTTCTGTTTATTAAACTCATGTCTACAGATGTTTTATTCTTCCAAATGACACTATTCACTGTGAGAGAGAACTGTACCAATCTGCCAGAGCCTGGAAGGACCACAAGGCTTACATTGATAAGGAGGTAAGAGGTATTCTAATATCTGATTGAAGTCTTTGCACTGCTACCTTTTCAAAGAATAATTCTAACTTGGAAATATTCTCTGCAGATCGAAGCTCTCCAAGACAAAATTAAGAATTTGAGGGAAGTCAGAGGACACCTAAAAAGAAGAAAACCAGATGAATGTGACTGTAGTAAACAGAGGTAAGAAAGGTGATACTCAACACTGAAAGTTACACCGATTGCTAAGGCTTATCTTTCCCAGGTTTTTTGAGATGGAAAAGAAAGCACATAAGCTTTATTGATATTTATAACCACTTTAGGCACTCATTTTAATTAGATCACTTGTAAGAGTAGGAACTACTGTGAATCAAAAGAGACAAATGTAAAAATTTTAAGATTAAGTATGTTTGTATTTTACAAATATATTTGAACCCAGCTGCAGTTTTGCTTTAATGTAGTATAAGATCATTCACACAGATATAGCTTCTTTAAATGAAATGAAAATTGTAATTCATTCCATATAGTTCTTTAAGAAAATGTGAAGGATGTTATGTTTCTGGTTTGGTTTTGTGTGGAAAATCATTTAATGACTTGATAATTCCTAATAATTTTCCCTGTAGCTATTACAACAAAGAGAAAGGGGTAAAGGCCCAAGAGAAACTGAAAAGCCATCTTCATCCCTTCAAGTAAGACTGTTATTATCCTCTAACTCTCTCAACTCTTTTTTTGGTGACTGGAGAAATATAATTTTGGGGGTCTGGATTTTTTGTGGAGAGGGGGAGGGAGGAGTCTAGAGGAAGAAAATGTCACACATAGCAACTTCTCACAAGAAAGCTTCACTAGTTTTGTACAGACTTATGAAACTCTATGCATAATATTTCTAAAACCTACTGAAATAAAATGGATGAAATTAATAATTTCAGAAGCTGATTGACCTCATGATTGTTAAAAAGATTCAGTTACACTGAAATGCAACAGTGGGTTATTTCTCATGCTTGCTGAGGAGAACAATTTGTCATAACAGCTGCCGTGGAAGCTGAGCTAGGAGAGGGACATATTCTCATCTTTAAAAAAGCCAGAAAGATGCAAAAACTGCTAATGCTGTTGTTAACCAAATAAAGACTGTTCTCTGTCAGCCATGCCCAACTTTCTTTCTGAACAGAGAAGCAGCACAGGAGGTGGATGGCAAACTGCAGCTGTTCAAAGAGAACCGAAGAAGGAAGAAGGAAAGGAAGGGGAAAAAGCGCCAGAAGAAAGGAGATGAGTGTAGCCTTCCTGGGCTGACATGTTTCACCCACGACAACAATCACTGGCAAACAGCACCATTCTGGAACTGTAAGTCTCACCTCCATGTGCAGATTATCCTCTGCTTTTTTCCGGAGTTTCCACTTCATGCGATCAGGGAGTTATTTTGAAGAACTGGCACTTAGTAATGCTGTTGCTGCCATTTTTTTTGAAGTACGATGGAAGACTATTACTTAAGTATGCCTGTAATTGTGGCACTTCTTATTTACACAAAAATATCACAAGAGGGTTGATGCTAAACACTACAGAAACAAAAAGGAGAGCTGGCCTCTAAACATAGACTTTCATAACCAACCACTGAGATCTGTGTCATGTCTTGAAGATTCAGATGACCAAATATTTCATAGGAATTTTAATTGGGTTTCAGGTTATTAATAATAGCAATATTTTTCCGATTGTCACGAATCCTTTTGGGGACCTGACCTTCAATATTGTCACAAACTTCAGCACATAAAAATTTTACATTAATTTTATCATTTTGATTTCAAAGTGTATCACAAATCACTGGCCTTATCATGAAGAAAATATAGATACTATCCCTTATGAATTCTTTCCATTATTCCCATTTTTTAATATTCTAAAAGAATTTAAAAATCACAACTGTGGAATGCTCCCCTGGCGTATAAGAACAAAATATTAGAGCTAGAAAATATTTTATGTTTCTTTAAACTTCAGGGTATATAGATAAACAACCTATTGAGATATGCTTCAACATTTCTCAGTGTTCAACATTAACAAAACAATACCTTTCTCATCTTTGGTGGTAGAGGGAAAAAAGTGATTTAAATTTACTTTCAAAAAATTCAAGATCAAATGATGATTAAATTACAATGTATTTGACTTCAAGCAGAAAATTTGTTAATAATTATTATTCATGTGGAGAAAGAAGTTGTCTCCTAGTGATAATCTGTTCTGATTACACTAGAACTTTTGCTAATATGCTTTCTGCATTTTAAGATATTCCTTAAGTAGTCATATGCATGATTTTTGTTTTAACAACAACAACAAACAAATTGGCTTATAAATTTTTAACTGTGGAGTAACAAACAGTTATGAAAAGTTTTTTCATATTGCTGAGCATTCTGGCAATGCTTCAGCAACAGTCACGGCGTAAAAAAATGTCATAGAATCATTAAATAGTTTAAGTTGGAAGGGATCTTAAAAGGTTGCTTCGATGCAGTCCATAACTTAAAGGTGAGCTAATGTGTTGATTCACGTTACACAAGTAAAAAGGTTCAATACCATTACTATTTTTATGAATTTTTTTCAAAACACTGATACTGTTACAACCAGTCACAGTACTAATAGCAAACCTAAATAAAAATCTAAGACAATATTAATATTTCAGTATTGGAATTAAAGAGAAGTTTTTCTACAGCAAAACTTTGTTAGCAGTTTGTTTGAAAATTAAGAGAGATATCTTTCTTATAGCTTTTTTCCTCTGGCAGAACATGATTAAACAAGATACACTCAGATCTCCTCTGTGGCTGTTCCCAGCACTGACACCTGAATCCAGGTGTCTTCAGTCTGGAGTGGAAGCCTGCTTTGGGTTTACCCAGATTGAAAGTGAAAACAAGATGTAATCCTGTTAAACTGCTTGGGATCATCCTACAAAGGCCTGATGGAGTGCTTCAATTTCCCTCTTATTTGGGTATCAAATAAAGGAAATGAGAGGTTGCACTTAATAGTTAAATGAAAAACTCAAGCAGTAAGGGAGAGCTGCTTAAAGCGAGGCATAGGATCATCCATTGGTCGTCCTTCTCACCTTGTTTCTTCCATCTTTCTGGCATTCAAGGTGCCAGGCAAGATGCTGGCTTGCAAAGCCACCTCTTCTTGACTGCTGTACCATTTCCATCTCACTTAAGATATCAATGAGCAATTTGACCTTCCTCTGAAGTGCTCACAATTCTGTAGTTTTCTGTTATACTTGCATCTCAGAGGATTTACTAGGTTATGGTTATTTACTGTTGGGGGAAATTATGTCCTTCTATATAGTAAGCAATTCCAAGGTATCCTGTATACAAATCTTAAAGATCAGGATTTGTGCTGTTTGTTTGTAAAGTCTGAATTCTGCTCAGTCCCAATAAACCATATATAACTCAGAATGTGCCTCATTAACAGTATATTCTGCTTCTGTTAAATGTATGTTTGTGAAAACTACATGTTAACAACATTTATTCTCTTTTAAATGAGAATCTAAGATTGTTCAAATAGATTTTTTTTTAATTTATCTAAAATTTAAGTACATGAAAACTTATAGAAGTTTCACTAATAGAAGAAACAAGCATATTATTTTTCACTGAAAACTAATAACTTGTTTCTTTAATTACAGTGGGCTCTTTCTGTGCTTGCACAAGCTCAAATAACAACACTTACTGGTGTTTGCGAACAGTTAATGACACCCACAATTTTCTCTTTTGTGAATTTGCAACTGGCTTCTTGGAATATTTTGATATGAACACTGATCCATATCAGGTAAACCTTTTTCCTTGTTACAAAATGTCATTCACCAGATTCCTCTAGCGTTTTTTTTTGTTTCTGTTAACAAGATTTTTTTTCCCTCAATTCCTCTTTTTCTTAGCTGACAAATACAGTACATACAGTGGAAAGAGGCATTTTGAATCAGTTACATATACAGCTAATGGAACTGCGAAGTTGTCAAGGCTTTAAGCAGTGCAATCCAAGGCCAAAGGGACTTGAAACAGGTACAAGAAAAATAGAATTGTTTATTTCCTTCTTTTTTTTTTTTTTTTCATCTGCTTAAGTACTAATTGTATCCATGAATTGATACTCTCCAAAGTGTTGCTCTGGATAGTTTGGAATGATCCACATACACCATCACAACTGCATGACCAGAAAGCTGCTTTGCAAGTTTGCACAGGTTATTCTAGGTAGATATTGATGGCAAATGACAAGATTTGACAGAAATGCCACAGAAAGGTTATTATTTGAGCTAATCAATAACAATCACATGCAGATCTTCATAGTCATAACTCTTCTCTGTTGCAACATTTATTGGGTTAGTTTTGCCTCCCAGTAGCAGGTGAGGTGTTAAATCCTGTGTTTATTCCAATTGCTGTTTGTTTATACCAACAATCTCAGGCTCTACAGCACAACTCAGACTTAACATTGCGAACATCTAAAAAGCAGTAATCCCCTCTGCTTTTGAGTAAAGCAGTATTTCTTTACAAGAGTCTTTGAGTACAAAAATAGCTGGTATTTATACTTCATTACTCTGGAATTCTTTGCACTTAAATGTGATTGATTGAATATTTTGATTTTTTTTTTTTTTTCAGGAATATTTCTTTCTACATATTTTGTGTTGCTGCATCTTTGTATCTCTTTCGTCACCTACAAATGTTTCTCTTTTTTTTACAATATCTAATTGTTTGGGGGTTTTATTATTTTTGAAAAACTGTGGTTTTTCCTTTCTTTTATATAAAACTTCCAGGAAATCTTTGTTGGACTGCAGCTCTGCCTTCATTTAACACAGTACATTTCTTTTTAGGAATTAGATGCTGTGCATGGAAAACTACATTGTGAATGGTTTTACAAGTTCTAAACACTAACAAAAGTTACTCTTGTATTTTCCTATATCAGGAAATAAAGATGGAGGAAGCTATGATCCACACAGGTATCCACACTTTTTTATTCTCCTCAGCAGCTTCTTTCCAAATAATTGCATGACTCCAGTCCATTTCAACTAATGCCTGTATCCCGCCATGTCGCACACAGCATAGCTTTTGATGCATGCATTTTCTAACTGCTCTACACTGAAACTGGCCATTGTTTTTTAGATCTACCATTCTGCATTTAATGTAGCTCATTGTCATAGAGAGACTTCATACAGCTCATATTCCATGCCTGTATTTCTTAGATGTTTACACAGGGAAAATGACACAAAAAGAAGCACCTCTTTTGGGTTGTTTTCCTGTTGTTGGGTTGATTTTGGATGCTTGGGGGCTTTTTTCTGGTTTTATTTGGGAAGTCTGTCCAGCTGCTTTTTTAAACATAAAGCAAATGTGCTTAAAAAGCTTTCTGAAGAATATGTGTCCAAAGAGCCTAATCAAACCTGTGGAAGTAAAGTGAAATCTTCTCACTGGCTTTAGGAAGAGTTGGCAAATGCTGCTTTAGACAAAAGCAGTGCTCAGTGTGAGCAGCATGGGCTCAGAATCCAGCAGGAGATGGGTCAGTGTAACTATGCCAAAAAGCTGAGGACCCTTTGGGCAGGGAGGCTGATGCTTTCAGACCAGGTCACACATGCATGAAAAAAAATTCTTTAAAAGACTGTAAGATTTGAACTGAGGAAAGGCACTAGTGAGGTTTTTCACACCTGCTGCTTGAACCTGAGGAATACATGAAAGACTAGTGTTTACAAGCATATATATATATATCTGTTTGCAAGTGTACTTACCTTACCTCCATGTTTATTGTGCAGAACCCAGTTCCTCCTGGTGGAGGAACCTGTCAAACGTAAAGCAAAAGCCTAAAAAAGACTAAAAAAACTAATGTCTTAACAGTACTGCACTTGCTGTTCATGGAGTAATACTTGTACTCGGGGTAAAAAACTGATTGAAGTCTGTCAGGTGTCATATTTAGACTTGATACCTTTACACAGTATATCAGTTTTATACATTTTCTTCTCTATGAGCTTTGGTGGATTAGCTCCTGATATACATTGTTTACCTGAGATGTAACCTGCGTCCCAGGAGTATACAAGTCTACATAAACACTTTTTTCACAGGATCTTCTGAAAAGAACCATGTCGTTAGCTCCCAGTATCTAAGGAACCATTAAAATAATGTCTTTCAGTGTTTTATAGATCTCCAGTTTAAGCAGCTACTTTTTCCTTGCAGCCAATTTTCTATTTTCTCACTTGAGTTTTGGGATTTAGAAAAATTATAAGCTTTTGTTTGGTTATATCCCGGTTGTTTGAATTGCTCATTGCAGCCTGGTGGGAATTGGTTACTACAGTGATAAAAAATAATTCCTGTAATTATGCTTTTAAGTCTTTCATTAGAATATATCCTTGGAAGCATTTCTCATTTTAACTACAGATCTAACAGAAATTGCTTTTTTGGATTGTAGGATTGCATGAAAGAGTAGATCACACAGGATTAATTTTGAAATTATGTTTTGCTGCACTCTTTAGTAAAGAATACAATTAAACTTCTGATACCAAGTCAGTAACTAATGCTACTGGGGTAAATAGCAGGTGTAGTACAATAGAAGTAATCTTGCTCTGTGCTATTACATTCCAGACACCCCCTTTCTCAATACACACGGATGCCTGGGTTCAACACTTCGGTTCAAGCCCCATCGTGGTGGAAACTGATTTTCTTTGCTGAAACAAACAAACAAACAAATGAACAAAAAACATTTATCAGGAATCACTAAAGCAATCTCTTAGATGATCATTTTCTTGATGCCTGCAGAGAAACCAAGCCCTATGCTGCTAAGTCATCTGAATTAGTCCTTAGGCTTCCTTCAGATGTTGTAGTTCATGCACTCAGACCTGTTTCCAGTTCAAAATGCCCTGAGTTAGTACAGTGCTACAGGTGTTACAAGCACCATATTGAGATAACGGGCCTGTAAGGAAACACAGTATGGTATAATGCAGCCACAGATGGCATCATGGGACTCCAGGGCATGATAATTGGAGAGTGAAACAGCCAATTCTTGATTTTTAAAAATTGAGAGATGTTTTACTGTAAACATTTAGCAACATTTTTCTCTCTTTTGGGTCTATGACATAGATGGGAGATTTCAAAATATTGATCGAGGAAACCACTGCCATGCTGTTACTCAACCACAACTCATCTGATCTTTCCCCTTTCACACCTATTTGTAATGAGATTTCTTACAGGGGAAAACCTCTTCTTTCCTCTCTCCTTCCTGCTCTATGCTTTGATTTCAGCAGGAAACTTTTCATGCTTACTGCTAACTTGTGGAATTAAGCTGTGAGGTGACTCGCTCAGTCAACCAACATACAACCAGCTCTAGGAACTTAAAACTTTCCTTTTCTATTTGTTTAACATGTATGAATGAAAGTCACCTCTGTCCCACGTGTTTAAACAAGTTATTTTTTTTCTGCTTGACATGAAGAGGATGAAACAATTCCCAGTGCCTTCCCAGCTGTGAAACTCCTCTGCGACTGCAGAAACAGTGCCACATTTAGAGGGGAAAACATAGAAGGACTGTGTAGCTCTGACATTCTTTGAGCTGTTTTGTAGGAATACAGCAAACTGCAGATAATAACAGAGCAAAATTTAAACATCATCACATTTGCACTTAGAGGGTTTGGTTACCAAATTCCTCAAAACTGCTTTCTAGGCCCCTTGATGCCTCTAAGTGCTGGAATAGTAAGACTTCTTTCTTGAAACCTCTACAGTATTTAATTATTTTTTGTTTCAGGAAACAAATTATCCATAATTTGATTTACAAAGATGGTTCTTATGTGGCCATGCCACAATTCTCTTGTCTACTTTAGGGAAAGAAAAAAGCAACTCCTTGTCATAGCTGTGCTATCAGATCCATAAAGCTTATGTTGATTCCCGTGAAAGGGAGTTTGCCAAACAAACAGTTCTCGAACTTGCTTAAAATATATATATATATATATATTCATTTTACACCGTAAAATTTAAAGCTGTTGTATTAAGTGAAGAAGTATCAATTAAGATCAAAGATTCAGGTGTTTCCAAGTATGGGAAGTGGCCTCACTTTGGTGGGAGTAGAATAAGGTCCCAAATCATAAGAAAATACCAAGTTTTTTTCTGACCATGATGGTGTTTTTCTGATTTCCTATATCACAGACTATATATTGGGGAAATTCTTTCCACTGTGAAATCCCAATCTGGTAAAGAAGTAAATATAAGTTATGATAGATACAAATCGTATGTTCTGTTTTACTTGTTCAATGAGAAAGGGCAAGTTAAAATGCAAACAAATTAATGGAGCCCACTGATGGAATTAAGTGCTCAGTATAGATAAACATTTGTGCTCAGTTCACACTGTTGGACTGCAGACACTTGAATTTCCAAGGTAATTTTTACTAGCCTACCTGCCTGTACAGTTTTCATAAAGAGAATAAGTCATATCAGTAAAGATAAATTTACCACTTTCCCTGACAGACTTTTTGATTACCTGATTAGTTTTTCCTTTTAGTCTGCTTGGTTGATAAAATCTGAACATAATCTGGGCAGTGAATTAAATGGAACAGTGATGTTCAGTGTTACTTGTCAGTATAAAATTTCACATTACATTTGATAATCTGAGTCACTATAGTCACTGTAGTGACTTTTAAAAATCTTTTGGAAATGGGTTTCATACATGTCTTTGCTTTCTCTGGCTATGATCAATATAAAATGCAGCTCCATTGCTACATATAGATTCATACTTAAGCCTTTTATTCAAATTTACTTGGCAAGGTGTTAGACATATTCTTTGAAAGCTTTTTTAAAATTTAATAAAAAAAATGGAAGACCTTTAGGGGGTTCTATATGTATATTTTAACAGCATTTTACAGAGTGGTGCAGTCCTATAAATTCATTCACACCAAGTTTTTACAGCTTTTATTTCTCCTAATTGCTCCAGGTAAATTAAAATGAATGTTTACAAAATAAATAAAATATTACCTTTGGCTATCATTTATTAAATAAAATGTGGCTGGTTGGTTTGTAGACCATATGTCTTGAGATACTAAGAAACCAAATTCCTCTGGGTGTTGTTGAAATTCAGGTCATTAGTGGTTTTCAGATTTGGTCCCATCTTTTATACTTAACTGCTGTTCTCAAATCACATATTTTGGTGGAATGTTCAGGAAAGGCCAATTGATTATTCATGTATTGAAACACCTTTCCTGCCTTGAAATATCAGAGGGAAGATTTATCTCTGGCTGTCATCACAAAGCCTCATTAGACCAGACCTTGATCTTTTCTATGCAGTCCAAAGATGTGGTAGAAGACACAGAGTTTCTTGCTGTGTGTTCAGCAGGAGCTCTGAACACTCCCGAGGCCAGAATCGTTAACATGATGACAGAAGATGTGAAGCGTCTTACACATTGAGCTACATATGTTATGAATAGTGATGCTTTCAGGCGAGTTGGAGTAGAAACATATGTGGAAGCTTTGCTTGCACTTTTAAACTGGTGTTCACCATTAGGCTTTATTCTTTCTTTCAACAGAGGACAGTTATGGGATGGATGGGAAGGCTAACCTGCCCAGTTTCACAGGCGACATCAATTGGCAAGGACTGGAAGACTTGTACAGTGTGAATGAAAGTGTATATGAATACAGATACAACTATAGACTTAGTCTGGCTGACTGGACTAATTACTTGAAGGATGTAGATAGAATGTTTGCACTGCTGAACAGTTACTACCAGCAAAATCAAACAGACAAGGCTAACACTGCTCGAAGCAACGGGGACAAATCATCCACACCGCTTACCTTGGTGGAAATGACTTCTGCTGAAGAATCAAGTGGCCTGCCTGCAGAAGAGTTGCAGCTTATTGTGCCAACAGACTTCACAGCCCTCACTTTGAGCATGGTGACTTTAAGCCAGGAAAGGAAACTTGAATTAAACAATGATATTCCTGAGAAAAGCAGTTTGAATGACGCACACTGGAGAAATAATCCCCAAGCTGAAAAATCAATAGAAGATAAAGAATCGGACCGTTTTGATATGGATTTCAGTGGAAACGGTTTGGTAGAGTTGGGGTCCCGGCATAGCTTCATGCTACAACCCATCAGCATTCCTCAAAAAGAGACTCATGAGGACAGTGATGCTGTGGAAGATATATTTGAGGATCAAATATATCTTCCTGTGAGGTCCGATGAACCCCTCATTCATCAGGCTGTAAATGTCTCCATTAGAGATTCATCTATCAGTATCCAGAAAACAGGAACTTTCTTGAAAAAAACAGAACAGAGTCTTGCAGGGGAAAATTCACAAATCCTAAACGTAGAAGGCAGTGCCTCAGCTCCACTCTCCTTGGATTAATCAAGTTGTCAACCATTAAACAAGTCTCCTTTTTCTTGTTAGCAAACTAATAAAGGTAATTATGACAAGTGACATTCCATGTTTATTGTAAATACGTTTTGCAGCTAAATTGAGCCCAGTTCATAATTTGTCTCTGTGCGCATTTGTTTTATTCACACGAACATAATTTCACAGTAATTCTCCCCACTAGGAAACAAGATTTGCAGGTTTTGGTGAAAAGAAACAGTGTTAACTTCCAAATGCAGTAGCACATTCTCTGAAAGCTAAAAATTACTTCTTTGAAGAGAATGTTCAAGTTACTTTCACTATTTCCAAATGATACCAGATTGAATGAATGTTTCATTCCACCCAATCTGTGTTCATAATGTCTTTTTCACAAATTATTTTAACCACTGGAAATTCCTAATGTCATGCTTTTGAGTGAAATGCACTTCTAAAATCTGTATGCCATGCCATTTATGAATCTAATACTTTACATGTTCAAAATTTGCTCATTGTCTCATGTAATTGTGAAACCAACAAACAGATTGGCAGGGAAGAGGTAATCAGTATGGATTATGGAAACAGACACTTTGGATATTATTTTAGAAAAAATATTGCATGTTTTTGTTACTTTGATTTAATTAAATTTACTCTGAGAAAGGTATGGCTAATGATTGTTAACTGTAGGAGGATTTGTTTAAATTGGATTATTTCCCTATATGTTGATATTGTCAGTATTAAAAATTCAAGAGGTTTTTTGACTTTTTTTTTTTCTGATACTGGTAGAAAGGTTTACATCAGTACATATATGCTTTTGTCACCACATCTGATTTTTATTATCTTGAACAATATCTTGAAAGAATTGTTATCATTTTGAGATTTAAATTCTTTTTCTTTTGAACAGGCGTGAAAGGGAATGATAAAATCACATTAGATTTACATTTAGATACAGAAGGCACACGAGGTAAAGAATAGTAGTTTAGATATTTTTTGTTGTTGTATTCTAAATTTTCTTGAACTTTACCAAATATTAAATTTTATAAAGTATAATACAAAAATGACTTTGAAAATCTCTGTTACTCAAAAATCAATATCTTCCCTTGCTTTTGTAATAAATTTCTAAATAATTAGCACAACAACAACAAAAGAGAATTACCTCAAACAGATGTAATTCCACAGTGTCCAATTCATGGGCGCATTTCCTTTCTGTTACATGTTATTTAATGTAGTGAGTATTTTTTGGCTATTGCAAGCACTGCAGGTTAAATTTACATTCATTGCATTGTATTTTAAGTTGAAACTTTTTAAAAAGGAGATTCTTTTAGTGTGATTTCAATAATTTTAAGAAGCAGTCTTTTTGATGGACCCTGTACATATGTTAAAATTACTAGCTCTCTATCTGATGTATGTGTCATGGGCTGATTGATAGAAAAACGTATTTATGGTAATGAATGATGCTATTTGTACATAGGTTTTAAGTTACTGGGATACAGACTGTGTTTTTAAATCTTGTATAATATTTCTGTGATACTTTTATAGAACAATTCTGGCTTCGGGAAAGTCTAGAAGCAATATTTCTTGAAATAAAAAGTGTTTTACTTTACCTGCTTCAGAGAAGTCCGGATGATCCACTTTTCCTCCTAATTAAGATTTATTTTAAAAATATGTTACTAGTTTCAGTTTTAAGAATCCATCCACACTCAAGCAATGGGTAACTAAATAACACTCTACATTCTGTTAGTTATAAATTATTCTTGGAGACTGTGAATCAGATATATTTTTAAGACATGCTGTATTTTGGGGTTTTTTTAATTCTCAGTTTATCCGATCCTTTCTTCCTTGAAGTCAATGCACCGAGCTGCACAACCAGCGGTTCCCAGAAGTAAAGCAATGTCACACAGTGCCATCCCATGCTTTGCCTCTGTCCCTCCACCCCGCAAAGTTCTCTCTGTGACAGCAAAGCACAGGAGGCCAGACACACAGGGCTTAACTGGACCACAGATCTCTAGTCAGGAGAAGTGTCTCCTCGCACAAGAGTCTTCAGAAAAGGGAATTTAGGTTTCAAGGTAAACTCTCCCTTACTTGCACTCTGTGTTTCTTTGATGGCCTGTGAATAAGATTACCTTCACAAGCTCAAATCAGCCTCTGAAGCTGTGCTTCTTGAACTCTTCTTTCTTCTACACAGTCCTTGGACACTGATGTGCCTGCAGACATGAAGTTATAGGTGATGTTTGTGGGAATCGGGACAGGGGATCAATGGTTAATCTAAGTGTTCAAAAATCAGTCATTTCAATGCTAGGTAGTCCCCTGAGAGATGTCTACTCCCGGAAAGGAGGCTGGCAAACACAGGATGTGTTTCAAAACAGGGTGCTGAGCAGGCTGAGCCAGCAAGTTTGTGAGAACTTTAAGGACAAAGGCAAGCTGAAGCAAGGTCTCATACAACTACCTCACTCATATCTTTGTGCCGGGAATTGTCCAGTACCAACCACGTGTCCTTTATTGTTTGAAAGTACATTTATTTGAAAGAGTCAAGCAAAATGCTTTCTCCTCTCTTAACATGTGGGTAGAGATAGAGAAGGGAATGGTGCAATAGAGTGCTCCACCATTTCACCCCACTTGTCTTTCCTTCTTGTCTGAGAGTTTAAAATACTCAGGGAATGGAAGAGATCACATCTTCCTCAGCTGGAAAGTGATCAACCTTCTTTCTTCCAGGACAGTGTCTTGTCTTCTATCAGAAGCTTAGACAGTGCCATATCTTCTAAACTAGGTGAGAGCCTTCTTTATAGCTCTTTTACAGGAGTGTGGAAGGGAAAAAAAAATAAAAGAGACTCAATCTGTAGCTAAGAGGTACAGGGAGCAATAAGCTCTGATCCTTGCTCTCTGGAAACATGCATCAAATATAAAAGCAGACCAAAAGAAAGAGGCCAAATCTGTCATATCCTTAAGCAGGTGGCCTAAGCAGTGTGATGCTATGCCACTATGTTTTGCACTTCTTTCTGGACAGTATCTTGTCCCGTAGCTGAGGCAGTCGAGTCCATGAGCAGTGCATGGTGTGACTGTCAGGAAGCTCTTACAGGCTTCAGGCAGTTGCAGGCTCAGGAGGAAACCAAACGCCTAAATCGGACTCCATGGGAAAGCACTCCTTACAGCAGGCAAGGGGAGGACCTTCTTGGCTTTTTCTGATCCGCAAAATAACGGCAGGTGTGGCCTTTCTGAAAGGCAGCACATAGTTATGTACTTTCTGAAGAGGGCCTGGAGCTGGACAGGAATATTTTTTAAGGCACTTGTTGGTGTGGTCCAAACCAGAGCCAAAGAGTGGACAAAGCACTAAGCAGTGATGACCTCTGGCCTCCAGTCCTTGGGTTCATGCCCCAGTTCTCTTCTACTGAGCTACACAGGTGCACAGAGACTTGTACCCCATGTATTTTTTCCAACTATCAACATATATTTCAAACAAATTTGTATTTCTTACCATATAACTAATATCAATCAAATTTAGTGCTAGAGGAAACTATGGAATTTTACAGTTTATTTCTGCACGATCAATTATTCAGTGGTCACTGAATTCAGTGGAAATATTTGGTTTTGTCTGACTACACACTGAAAGACTGAATACTTGGTTACTTGATCCAGAATGACTGCACAGCAACTCACGTATCATTTTTGTCACTTTTTTTGGTCAGAAATAAAACACACTTGATATGCTATATTTTATTTTCAAATATCAAGTATTCAAGAGTTTGTTTTGTAAACACATGTTTACAACAGATGCTGACAATAGATTTCATTAAATGATGTGTTACACAGCTTTAAAATTATTCTAAGCTCTGCTGAGAAATAAATATCAATTAAAAAACCCCATACAGGAGCCTAAAGTATGCAAAACAAACTGCATAAACCAATTAGTCTCTTTTTACCACAGCACAGCACCCACACACTCATATGGTCAGACATACTCTACAAATTTTCTTAATACTCTACACATTTGCTCAATAATGAGTTTTTTAAAAACTAAACATTTACAGGCAGTGTGCCCACTCCATGCTCCTAACATACTACCCAGACTATTCTGTTGCTGTTCTGCTTCAATCATTTGGTAGCAATACGTACTGCAGCCCAGGGCAGAACTCCCATTTGCTCAACTGGGGAAAACAGGTCTTCTCTGAGGAAAGGCTTCACTCAACCATGGATCACATTCACTTAAAATTCTTTTTTCTTTGTACAGAAACTCTGTTCAGGATGATTTTGTACTTTTTTTTGTTTGTTTTGAAATTTCCTTCCATGTTTCCAAATGTACCTTTTTTAAAGAGGTTCAATTTCTGACCTATCAGTCAGAGGTGTACCTCTTAATTCTATTTAGGACAGAGACGCCTTCTCTGTATGAGCAGTCCAGGCACAATAACACAAAATAATTACCTTTCAGAGTTCAAAATGGAAGGGAAAAATTTTGTCTTCAAGATCTTAAAACCAAAACACTGTTTTAAATCATAGCTCGCTTTAAAGTTGACCAGATTTGGCCTTTTTCCATTGCTAGAGCTAGAACCTGCTCTTATTCTACCCCTCTCTTTCTGGTGTTCCATGGAAGAACATTAATATTTCAGATCTGAATCCTCAGTTTACTAATGTTGCTCAGTTAAGGAGTCCCACAATTTAGCCCAGTGTTTTGTTTCTTGTCATTACTATAGAATTTATTTTCAGCCTCTGCTTAAGCAAAGCCACTAAATAAAGTAACATGTTATAGCATAACATAAGATTTCTGTGGTCTGTATAGCTTTTACCTTAGGTGTTAGCACTGGGACAAATCCTATACTGCCTCCTGAGATTACTTTCCCACAGAAGAGTTAGGTAGGAATTGGCCCATCAGGAATAACAAACACTGTCTTTGCTGGAGCAGTCCAGACTTCCAGAACAAAAACACATGCAGTTGCATCATTGACATGCCTTGAGTATGTCATTTGAGTCATAGTGTAAATCATAAAATACCTCAGTACCTATTAGCACCACAGTGTTGTTTAGTCATTTGTCCAAAGATTATCAAGCTGGCTCACCCTTCCTCAAGGTGAACAATGTTTTTGTAGCCCTTCATGAATTCCACAGCTTTTCACCTGTTCTATATTATGAACAAAATGTTGTTACAGGATAACATCGGGATAACTGGTTTGAGACAGAAAAAAAATAGAAAACACAGTACACACAATGGATAACGTAATAATTGGAAGAGTAGAATGGAACCTGAATAAATAAGTATCTATTTCATAATGCTCGAAACCAAGAAAAGTTTGGAACTACTTTGAACTTGCAGAGCTAAGTCTCTGTTTAGAAGGCTGCATTAAGTCAAAAGAAAATAGCGTATCTGGAGGTCTAGGGTGGGGGAAGATTGCTAAAAACTACAGTTATTAACTCTAGTAAATGTAATGGATATGGCTATGGGGTATGGATAGAGTTAGCTGTCCTCCTTAATTTACATGATATATTCTGTGGAAAGGATAAGGAAAATTTCTTTCCTGAGGATCAGGTAGGCTTTCAAACCTTTGGCCACATAATAACGTATTAGTGATGTTTGATGTAAAGAAGAATAATCATGTGAACTCTTGCCATCTCTAGACCCCACACTGAAAGCTCCGCATCTCTACTCTGCAACACTACACGTAACCTTTTTGAATTGCTATCTATGAAACAGGATCTTATAAGAAAAAAAGAATGCCCTAATTCTATACCAAAGAATGAATCTACCACCATGACGCCGACTGTTCAGCTTCTAACAACTCTAAAGGATAAAAATGTCTATAAAATCAAATCCAATATGTGAGGAAACTAAAATGTGTTGATACAGGTTTAATCTACAAGGGGCAGACACTCTGACCAATGCAATGCCGATGCAGATTGCAGTCCAGGTAAATCTCCATTACCAGGTATTCTAATCCCCTGGAAAGCAACCACAGCTGGGTGGCTTCAGCTGGGGGAGCCCAGACACCGCAGCGTGGCATCTGCTATGCCATTATAAAAGTCACATAACTGAGAAAACAGAAAAAGATGGACTTGCTTAGCAAATATTTGGTCTTTGATCTCCCAAAAGAGTAGTAGGAACCAGTGAGCAGTATAAAATCTAAACAAGGACTTGATATCACTTAGCTCACACATGCTTGCTAAAGCACCAGCTTGTTTATGTCCAGACCGAGGAACCGGCCCAGTTCTTCAGCCTGATCATGGGACTGATGAGGCTGAGAATCTGGCTTCAAAATAACACTAAGACACTTTATACCTATGTAACATCAGTTTTATGTCAATATAACACCACGAAGAGCTGCGGCATTACACACAGGAAGTGCAGTAAGGCAGCAATAATTCAGGCATTTGGGGGAAAAACCCGCCAGAACAGTACAGAAGATGCTGACCCCTCCCCCAGCCATCCAGTCTGGATTTACAGAGAGCAGTTAGTGATTTGCTCCAGTTTTGTGGGATACCAAAAATTTGTCATCTGATTTTCTAGGTCCAAATTCTGTGAAAGGGCACAACCTGAACTTACAGCATTACTTAATGTGTTTTATTGGCTTTAAGGTCAGAAAGAAGCCCTTATTTAATGTCTCTCCCCACATAAAAAACAGATTTCCACACAGAAATTCATAAAATAAGTGAATGGCTTAAGCATGTCCACAAAATATTTTGTATTTTAATTATATTTGAAAATGAAAGCTTTCCTCCATCGACAAATATGTAAGCAGCAACATGTGGATGCCACAGGGGAGTAGTCAAGTGCTATTCTGGTTACAATGATCACTGAATCCATAGGGAAAAAATTCAGCACAGAAATTACTCTTTGTGTAAAGGAACCCTTTTTTGAATGCAGATGGGATGCAGTCCAATACTTACATATATGTGTTACTTTTAAGTACATTACTTAAGTATATAAATTTACTTACATATTTTTTTGCTGGATCAGAGCCATAATGAATGGTGAATGCTACGAATTAATAAGGTATATTAAAAAAAAGAAGAAAACAAATTTTTGAGAAAACTACTCTCATGATTTTGTAGCTATTCAGGCTTTCAAACTTATAACATCTAGGAGGAGACTTGTATCCCTACTTCACTTACAGAACAGCAGGTTCTGAGGAACTGTATGTTATTACATCCCCTTTTAAAGGGGATGGTCAAAGAACTGAAAGTTTCAAATTAAATATAAATTGCACCATAATATTCAACAAATTTCTTTTAGCTGCTCACACTGTACTGACAGGGCATAAAATGCCACCAGTTCCAAACCATACCATGTTATATCCAGTATGCTCATGGGGAATAAGGGGAACCAAAACCACAGGGCTTTTGCCTAGAAATACAGAGTCCCACACTCCAGATATTCCAGCTGAGACTGCATCTCCTGAGCTCTACAAACCATCTCCTGAGGGTGCTGCACTCACAAGCACTCAAGGTCATAGCTATGCCTTTTCTGAAGTTTTCCCCTTTTTGAGGAAACAGGGATGAATGGGAGGCTAAACAGGCAAAATTACCTGTTCACTCAAGTCCATATATTTGGGCTGCTTCTCTCATGTCCTTCACTCTAAATCAGGAATAAGCAGTGGAAGAGGAGCAATTTCTGTCTGTCCCTGTGATGGTATGATGGCACTTGGTGGACTTGCAGCTAATTGTGGGGCGTCATTGCTCCATATTATCCCTGGCTAGTGAACTGCAGGTAGATGATGTGGGTTTGCTGCCGATAGCAGCCTGTGGGCGAGCAGGACTCCTGCTTCACATCTTCTTGTGCTCACTGCTAAGCAAACTTAGAGGTGACCTCATCACTCTCTATAACTACCTGAAGGTAGGTGGGGATTGGTCTCTTCTCCCAGGCAGTTAGCAATAGGACAAGGGGGCATGGGCTTAAAGTCTGCCAGGGGAAATTTAGGCTGGATATTAGAAAGAAATTCTTTACAGAGAGAGTGGTCAGGCATTGGAATGGCCTGCCCAGGGAGGTGGTGGACTCGCCGTCCCTGGAGGTTTTTAAACTGAGATTGGACATGGCACTTAGTGCCATGATCTAGTAAATGGACTAGAGTTGGACCAAGGGTTGGACTCGATGATCTCTGAGGTCTTTTCCAACCCAGTCGATTCTGTGATTCTGTGTGAAACTTTAGTGTTTGGGGTGAAGGTGACAGAAATTACAAGTTAACAGAATTTTATATTCTATGGTCAGAGGATTTCACAATAGGAAGACAGCATGGCCACCTTCAGTGGGTAATAAAGCTCCTTCTTAATTCTTGTGAGTCAGTTTAGCACCACCTGTCGATCATGAGTACTGCTGGGGATGCATACAATTTCTCTGATGATGCTGCTTCCTTCAGCAACGACAACCTCAGAAAATAGCTTTTGTTCAGCAGGTCCCAGTCCATACTTCAGTCAATGTTGACAATGTCGGAAGTTAATGTGTTTCCCCTGCATGCCTTTATTGGCTTAGTTTAGACTGTTATATCTTACAATAAAGACTTCTTTGGGAATCAGTCCAAAACAGGCCAGATTTGGGGTTTTCTTTCTTTCAGAGGATGCTGATTTAATTGAGTGATTTTGTAGAAATGTATTCATATTGTGAAAATTATCTATATCCAAAAACACTAAAGAAAAGTTCGAAAGGTAAGGAATTACTTTTTGGTTTGCACATATTTTTAAACACAAAATAATGTAAACAAGGCTTTCTCAGCATTTCCAAAGTGAACATCTTTCCCTCTACATTCCAATTTCTCAAACACTTCAAAAAATGTTTTTGAAAGTCGAAGTGTCAGGATTGCCTAAAAAACAGGTGGTCTCCATTCCAACAAGCTCCAAATTACCTTGAAATCAGTTCAGAAGCTGCAGCAGCTGCAGATGTGTCACTTCCATCATTCTTATTCTCTGCCACCAGTGACAGCTCCAGACAGTCCTACAAGCCTGATCTGCTCTCCCTTGTTATTCACATGGAACAGAAGCACACAAGAGGCATCAAACAGAGTAGATCAGGATAGATGATTTATCTCCAGCCTTTTACAATTCCCTAAATGCTCTGCTTCTGAGGTATTCAAAATGATTGTTGCTCTTCAACCTCATCCTATGCTGATTAAAATGGGCGAGTGATTAAAATGGTGGGTGATGGGTTTCAATTACTCTTTGTCCTACTACTTTGCCTCAATTTTCACCAGGGCAGGAAATTCCTGGTGCAAGAAGCATTTGACACCTGAGCAAAAGGACATACTTCTATTATCTATCCTGATCTCCTATGGTGAAAAAAAATATACCCAATACCTGTGAGCCGAGGAAATTTATTCCTTGGGGTGAGGAGTGTAGAAGCTAACATCTCAGGCGGCACATGCTGACTGAGAGTATGTTGTGCCTTGTGGACGCATGAGAGAACAATAAAATCCTCAGACTTGACCCCAAAAAGCTCTTAATATGTATAGAATAGCAGACAGTGATGAAAACTGTATTACTCTTCATTGTAGTTTGGGGTAGAAGCATCTGAGTTTGCAGACGGAAAGAGTGGGCATCATTACAAGCCACGTAAATGGACTGAGACATTCTGAAATAAGCAGTCACCCTTTCAAGCAGAGGAACCAGCCCTGTGGGTTAGTCCTATGTGCTGATCAAGGAGAGCCAGGAGATGAGAGAAGGCAGCCAGCAAAGGAGGACAAGGAAATCTGCTCTTCCCGGGACAACTCGATGGATGCCAAGGAGGTACTGCCTTTAATTTCAAGGACGTGATTTCACATAATGTTTGATCAACTTAAAAATTAAACCAGGAATACTTATTTTCAAAAATATGTAGAGGTTCTGTTCTTTCCTATTTATTTTCATGCAAGCTCTCTAAACGGCAAAATTCAAACCTGACTATCACTGAGTCCTCTTAAAAGAGTACTTTTAATTTCCTAAACTTCTAAGTCTTTCCCTGCAGGGCAAAATACAATTTTTAATTCTTAGTGTCCACCTGAAATCATTCTCTGCCCTTTGAGACATCATTAGTATATCATAAGCATGGCACTACAAAGCCTCCAGAGCAAGAAATGAAATGCCAAGTACATTTGATTAGAAAGTCTCAGCATCTCCTGGGGAGAAAACACACTACAGTAATTTGGAATAAGCAAAGGCCACATCACATCCCATGGGTCCATGCTTGCAGACAATTTCTATTCTTAGCTATTCCCCTGGAATGGCAAAAGAGAGATGACTTGCCCTTTGCCTGCACAGAAGCTTTCAATGAAGCTGAGAAAAGGAAAGACAGCCACATGAGTCACAAACCACACAGCTGGGACCTCCTAGACCGGTCCCACCATCCTGTGCAACCCCAGGCAGCAGGAGAGGCAGAAGTGGGGCAGAAATGAGAGGGACATAGGGTCTGACCCAGCACTCCCTCCCCAGCTGTCCTCGGTGGCGGGGAGTACAGCAGCCCGGCGGTGCCAGGAGCAGAGGGAAAAGCCTCGTACCCCGCACAGCGCCAGGCAGGCTGCTGGCAGCCCCCTTGGAGGGTCCCTCTGCCAACCCCAGCCATGGGCAGCCAGCGGTGCCAGCGCCAGCCCCACACCTGCTCTGGCTGCAAGGGGCTCACTGGGTCCCAGGCGGCCGCTCTGACACAAAATGGGGCCATCAGCACTCCCTCCAGATCTTTTCACTGAAGCTGCACTACACTGGCATGGATTTCTGGACAGCCAAGTTCCTCCCATCAGGCTATAACTGGTTATTTTCTTCTTCAGGAAAAGTATGGATTTGGTGCTAGTAGCACCCACCAGAATAACTGCCTGTATCACTATAGAAATACGCACATATCTGCTCTGGTACATGTGTATGATTCCTACATCTTAATGTTATTGTAAATTAATACTGAAGTTTTTTACTCCAAGCATTATACTTTCCTAGTGTGTGTACTTTGTGAAGAATGACTACATCCCATCAAATGAAAATTAATGCACATTTTGACAGGATAAGATATTACAACTCAACATTTGCAAACACTACCTGATGCATAAATTTTGTATGGCTTAACATGTTAACAGTACTTTAAACCTTATGTTCTTTTTAAATTTAATGCTTATGTCTGAAAATAGCCCCTTTCAAATTCAGTTGCAGTAATGTCTTTAAAAGCTAACTTTAAACTTAATTTGTGGCACATGAAATAATCAAACTAAGTTGCATAGTTTAAACAAGTTCAGTTGTGCTTTGTAGCAGAACTCACAGTAATTACTCATCTCTTAAAAATACAATTTGCGGATATGAAGTTGACGATACATTTAAGCATTTTTGTGACGTCTAGACATCAACAATATGAGTTTTTGTCACTCTTCCACTGATTTCTGCTGTTCACAATACCTCACCCTTACACTGATAGATCAGAGCATAGACATTTAATGGACACATCTGAAATAATTACAAACACAATTTTTAAAACTCCATTGTTGGGAAGGGAGAAATAAGAACTTGGGTTGGTCTGAGGTATCCAGCCCTCAGGAGCATACTATAGTTGTTTGCATTAAGCTTTGTTGGTTTTATCACGTGTTACATTTAGATTAAAAATAGAAGGCACAGGTGTTTTACAAGGCGCCATAATTAAGTCAACCAACAAAACTAAATATTACATTACCAAGCTAGGAGTCTATATCTCAGCAGTGACTTCTTCCAATGCATTTTCATTTGAGGAATTTATTGCTTCTGATAAAGGGCCAGGGTATGTTTGTGCTACGCAGTTCATTCCTTGTGCCACACTGATGTCTCCTTGGGAACTGAAGGTAGGGCAGGATCTAGTCCGTGCATAGTTTTGTTGGGGTCCAGCCTGGCCAACCATCTCACTCACAGTGTTCACCGGTGAAGCCCTCCATCTCCGTCTCTGCAGCTGCTCTTCTTTACACTTAATGGAATACCAGGCCAGGAAAATAAAAAAGAATCCCACGAACTTGAGAGCAGCTGCCAACCCAAAGTAGACAAAACGAAATGAGGTGACATCGTATTCCCAGCAAGATCCTTGTACGCCACAATCCTGTTGCCAAAGCATGCACGTGGTGTCAATAACAGCCCCAAAATAAATTGGAGTGGGAATGTAAGCTGAAATAAAAATAGCAACAGAAATAATATGTGTTAGGATATAGTGGAAAACTTCTAAAGAAACTATATACCTTAGCTAAAGAGTGTAGGCTGAGAATTTTTTAGATTTCCACTCAGCTGTTCTCACATGAAATATAAAACATGGAAAACTGGTCAGCCGATCTTCCCACCAACACTACTTATCCCACCCACGAAATGTACCACAAATGGGAAAGAACTCCAGCAAAGAAGACAATGCAACAGCACCTTACAACAGGTACTGCTTCAATCCGCCGTCCCCAGACAGCTCTTCTTGAACTATGTGTGCACCAAGAGAAAACCCAATGTTGCTCTTGGGAAATAAAATACAGGAGAGGATACAATGTTATCTCCAGGGAGTTATTTGCTGAACATTCAGTGCTCATGAATTGGGAAAGGCCAGGGGTTGCTTCTTTAGATTATGGAGAAGAAGCCCCAAGGATGGCAAAACATTTCTCTTACTGAAGATGGATGGAAATGGTGAGACCACTAAAATTCTAAATTTTCTTTTGAATAAATCTTCCTCAGAAATAGATTTTAACTTCTAATGCTCCTAAAAATGCAGCCAGCCCATTGAATACTCCTGCTTTCTGCAGAAACACAACACCTTTAACACAAGCCAGAAACATCCTTCCGTAGAGAAAACTTCCAGAGGCAGCTATATAGGCTTCTCCTCTTGTTCTCTCCCAATAGTCCTCGCTTGCTCTTGTCCTATGTTTCATAGTAGCTGAACACCTGGAGTGTTCTTTATAGGCAGGATTTTAGAAGTTCAAGAGCTTGAAAGAAACTACTTAGTGGAACAAAGACTTCTAACCTGTACCATTTTTGTTTTGAAACATTTGAAATTAGACATTAAGTAACAATTGGTTCTTATTTTAAAAATGCAAAGAGCTATTGTTAGTGCTGAAAGCAATAAAAATCTGTTTCAAAAAAAGAAAAAATCTTATAAAATAATATTTAGTAACTATTGATTTTTAAATAAAATTTGAATGTAAAAATAGCTCTTTCTAGGACAAAAAAAAAGTTCAAGAAAGTTGGAAAAAAAAAAAAAGAAAATTAAATACATTCTCAGCTACAACATCTTCAGAAGCTATTCCTAATACAATTAGTCAGGCAATAAGCTGCAGATCTATGGAATTTTAGTACTCTTATGGTACATTTAAGCTGAATATGGTGAGCCTGTATGGAAATGCTGAGTAACTCTAAGACTTACCAAGAGTTCGTAATAAAACAAACTGCATTCCTAGTGCAAAGGGCCGCTCCCCATCTTCCACAGACCTGGCAGGCAGAAAGAAAACTCCTCTGAAGAAACAGTCATAACAGGTAATCACTGTAGTATCTTCTGGTTCTACCTCCTGGCTTTTTTCTGAGCTATAAAACACCTTTGTCTAAATTTCTTTCATTTAGCTACTAATATTGTTAACTCCTATTGATAGGAAAAAAATACAGCCAGACCTTCCTGTCCCTATTTAATCAAAATCTCAATCACACCTTTTAATCTTTCTTTACCTGTGAAAGGCCTGAAGAATTTGATCCAAACCCATTAAGGCAATCTAGAGGATCCATCCAAAATGTTTATGGCATCTCATCAAGCTTCCTATTATTTCATATAATGTATTTCTTTATTTTCTTAATATTTTTA
Source organism: Streptopelia decaocto (assembly GCF_964273445.1). Taxonomy (NCBI): domain Eukaryota; kingdom Metazoa; phylum Chordata; class Aves; order Columbiformes; family Columbidae; genus Streptopelia; species Streptopelia decaocto. The sequence continues at coordinate 35,386,770 of NC_138655.1, read as the reverse complement.
GACAAATTGCAATTAATGGAGAATTAAATTGCTGAAAGCTGGACTCAGCTTCTGAATTTAACAGATCTCTGTGTAGCATAAGCACTTTGGAGCTACTTTAGGGAAAATATCAATAGAAACATCTAAACAGTCTAATGCAAGTAATACAACATTTCTTCCATTGGTTTCAAAGAGAAAATGTCAAACTTTCATAAGACTAAATACAAAGTATATTTCACAATGTAACTACAATTTTAGTAAACCATAAAGTTTCTTCTGATTTAAAAAAAATATTCTAAAATCTTAACCTAAAGGTCTCAAATTAAGATATACAGTTTCTAATGACATTGAAATATAAGATAAAAACACACAAAAAGACTGTAGACAAAGGGGTACAGCTGTAAAATCAAGGTTTTGAAGTCAAGCAAAACCTCAGAAACTGAGAAACTGGAGAACCGACTTGGCCCACAAATCCTGGACTGATGCATTGTGCACAATATATGGTTTGGGATTCATATGTGTGGGGCATACTTTCTTTATTAAACATTACAAAATCCTGCTGGAGATGCCCCTTATGCACTTCACTATTGTGAGGCTCACTGCAATATTAATGTTCATTGATTGAAGTTTACCTTTGCATAATTGCAGTGCAATTACAATGGGGTTTTTTTTATCATTATTGTACAGGTGGGAAACCTGGAGGCAGAAGGAATAAGGTCAGAAGTCTCCAAATCATTATGGCGCTATGCACACAGTAGTTGAGCTAAGGCTTCATGAGCAACTAAAAGGCTGAGGTGCCCACACCCAAGCACTTGGGTTTACAGTCCAAACAGCGATCCTTGCACCCATTTTTAGATTTTTTGGAAAAGTAAACTGGAAGACAAATTCCACCACAGGACACGGCACAGTCCTCCATGTGTCAGCAGCAGGCTCCTGCTTAAACCTCAGCCACTTAAGCTAAGAAAATTACAGCAAGAGAGTGCTCTTCGTTGCTGGGGATGAGACACAGGTGCCTGCCAGAGGGTTTCAGAGCTGTGTTCACAGCTGAGCCTAAGGAGAAAAAAGCCAAATCTTGATCTGCCTCATGTTTTCTAAGGCTACATGACACTTCCCTACAAAGACTGTGTTGTTCCTATCCATAAATGACCAATGGTGACAACAATGCTATTACAGGAGAAGTTCAAAATTATTGTGAAGATAAAAAGAGGAGAGTGAAAACCAGGCATGTGGCAGGAATGAACAGTTTTAGGAAAGAGAAAAGGACAATTTTAAATACTAACCTTTTTCATTTGCATTTGAAAATCCAAACCATTGCTCTAAGAAGGCTGAAAATTTCTTCAGAAATAATAATTTTCTTACATGATGCTTTTACTTGTTCTATCTTTATAGCTACCTGGAAATTGCTGGGCACTTCACGTTTCATAAAGCAGATTATTATGTTACATATTCTTAATAGAACCAAGTTCCACCCTATCTATGTCAGCCCTGTTCTATTCACTTTTTAAGGACACAGAAGCCTGAAGGAGTTTGGCTGCATTGCTCCAGCCTCTTCTGACACAGGTGCTGGTGACAGCACGCACAGCAAAAACAACATAACTGAGTTCTCACCTGAGTGTCACTATGATTGCTGACGGCTGGGCACATGCTGTTATAAGCGTAACAATGAAGAGAAATATCAGGAAGGGGATAAGCGTGTTGCAGGTTCGATCACACTTCCCAGAAACAGCATAGCCGTTCTCATTCAGGTAGGTTTTGACAATAACCAGCCGGAGCTGACTGCGCTGACCCACCGTCGGTGGAGTGATCACCTGGCGACTCTGCACACAGGCACATTCTGTGTAATTTCTTACCTGGAGAGAGCGAAAAAGAACATTTCTATGTGAAAAACCCATGCAAGAAAGACATTGAGCAGAGATGTGATACAACAGTCCCATGGTACTTCTCAACCTCTAGCATCATTTCCCCAAGCACAAGCAAGGTTACCACCCCAAGTATTTTTAAAGCTGGCCAGGACTTCCGTGGTGAGACTACCTTTCAGTTACTTATGACTTCTACTGTTTAGGCTGAGTTTAGAAAAAAATCTGGAATATTTCTGGAAAATTCTGCCAAAAGAATTCAATCACTTCTTACAGGGAGGCTGAAGAGAAAGATTGTTTCTACTGTATTACAAAAACTGTGAGGAAACACTCTTTAAGTGGCACTGACAATGCCATATTTTGGAATTTGGCAGAATGTCAGCATTCATCTGCAGGAAGTGTCTTCTACCACCTTGATGGAGGTCTTCCCAGATTCAGCTAAAGAGAAACAAGCTGCACTTCATGCTTGGAGCCCAGGATCTTCTAGTTGGATGTGGATGTGGATGGGATGCGTACAGGAGCAAAATCAGAGAATAAGGAGAAAGCAGAGACTTAAAAAGTGAGACTGAAGGAAATGAGGGATTCCGGAATGGACAAAGGGGCTAAAATTAGGATGAAGAGACTGATAACGTATCATAGGCAAAGGGGACTATGATTTGAGCAAGGTGAGGAGAAGCCAGATCAGAAACAGACTCTCATCACATTTATCCTACTATGTTTTCATCTATTCTAAGGTGTGTGGTAGATCAGAATACTCCAGCGTGAGAGGGGAAACATGTCAGGGCACATGTGATGTTACAGGAAGGAGTTTTTGGTTTCGAGGTTCGCATTTATAAAACCTAGGACCACACATGCACAGATGTTTCATTACAAGGCCATCTTAAGGTTGCAAATTTAAGCACTTGGAACAACACAAAATATCTAAATTAGAGTTGCTCGTCAACTTTAGTGTATAACTCTGTATGTGTTCGTGTTATGACATAGCCTCACTTTTTTTTCCACGGGATTTAGCTGAAGTTCTTAATAATCTATTGATTCATCCAGTACTTTACCTCCTATTTTCAAAATATGGCTCCAGGTATTTTTTTCCTCACACTAAACATATACCACTACAAAGACAGAATGGCTCGTATTTCATATGGATTTTTCTGTCATACTCATCATTATAGCTTAACTCTTTGAAAAAGGAGTCATTTATCCTCAAAGTAGTTATGCAATGAGGAGGAAAGAGCAGCAGAGACAACATGGGGTGAACTGACCATAACCTCCCATTCCCCATCCTGTTCTGCCAGTCAGGGGGAGGTGGCAGAGAAACCAGGAGTAAAGTTAAGCCCAGGAAGAAGAGAGGAGTGGAGGGAAGGTGTAAGGTTTGGTTTTATTTCTCATTATCCTACTCTGATTTGATTGGTAATGAATTAAACTCATTTCCCCACGTCGTGGG